>NW_026870910.1:1800565-2100659 GCF_033118175.1 Dama dama
TGTCCAAAATATGAGGAACATGAAACGGTCTGAAAAATAGGAGGAGCATGAAACGGTGTTCAAAAACATGAAGAGCCTGAAAAGGTATGGAAAATATGAAGAGCTTCAAAAGGTGTTAAAAATATGAGGAACCTGAAACGGTCTCAAAAATAGGAGGAGCATGAAACGGTGATCAGAAACATGAAGAGCTTGAAAAGGTTGAAAAATATGAAGACCTTCAAAAGGTGTGAAATACATGAGGCGCATGAAACTCTCTGAAAATTAGGAGGAGCAAGAAGCAGTGTTGAAAAACATCAAGAGCCTGAAAAGGTGTGAAAAATATGAAGACCTTCAAAAGGTGTGAAATACATGAGGCGCATGAAACTCTCTGAAAATTAGGAGGAGCAAGAAGCAGTGTTCAAAAACATGAAGAGCCTGAAAAGGTGTGAAAAATATGAAGACCTTCAAAAGGTGTGAAATACATGAGGCGCATGAAACTCTCTGATAATTAGGAGGAGCAAGAAGCAGTGTTCAAAAACATGAAGAGCCTGAAAACTTGTGAAAAATATGAAGAGCTTCAAAAGGGGTCAAAAATATGAAGAACATGAAACCGTCTGAAAAATAGGAGGAGCATGAGGTGGTGTTGAAAAACATGAAGAGCCTGAAAACGTTTGAAAAATATGAAGATCTTTAAAAGGTGTGAAAAATATGAAGAGCTTCAAAAGGTTTGAAATATATGAAGAGCTTCAAAATGTGTCAAAAATATGAGGAGCATGAAACGGTCTGAAAAATAGGAGGAGCATGAAGTGGTGTTCAAAAACATGAAGAGCCTGAAAAGATGTGAAAAATATGAGGAGCTTCAAAAGGTGTCAAAAATACGAGGAGCATGAAACGGTCTGAAAAATAGGAGGAGCATGAAGCGTTGTTCAAAAACGTGAAGAGCCTGAAAAGGTGTGAAAAATATGAAGAGCTTCAAAACGTGTCAAAAATATGAGGAGCATGAAACGGTCTGAAAAATAGGAGGAGCAAGAAAGGGTGTTGAAAAACATGAAGAGCCTGAAAACGTGTGAAAAATATAAAGAGCTTCAAAGTTGTGAATAATATGAAGAGCTTCAAAAGGTGTCAAAAATGAGATGAGTATGAAAGGTCTGAAAAATAGCAGGAGCATGAAGCGGTGTTGAAAAACATGAAGCGCCGGAAAAGGTGTGAAAAATATGAAGAGGTTCAAAAGGTGTCAAAAATATGAGGAGCATGAAACGGTCTGAAAAATAATATGAGCATGAAGTGTGGTTGAAAACATGAAGAGATTGAAATGTTGTGAAAAATATGAAGAGCTTCAAAAAGTGTGAAAAATAGGAGGAGCATGAAACGGTCTGAAAAATAGGAGGAGCATGAAGCGGTGTTCAAAAACATGAAGAGCCTTAAAAGGTGTGAAAACTATGAAGTGCTTCAAAATGTATCAAATATATGAGGAGCAGGAAACGGTCTGAAAATTAGGAGGAGCATGAAGCGGTGTTCAAAAACATGAAGAGCCTGAAAAGGTTTGAAAACTATGAGAGCGTCAAAAATATTAGGGGCATAAAACTGTCTGAAAAATAGGAGGAGCATGAAGCGGTGTTCAAAAACATAAAGAGCTTGAAAAAGTGTGAAATATATGAAGAGTTTCAAAACGTGTCAAAAATATGAGGAGCATGAAACGATCTGGAAAAAGGAGGACCATGAAGCGGTGTTCAAATACATGAAGATCCTGAAAAAGTGTGAAAAATATGAAGAGCTTCAAAAGGTGTCAAAAATGAGATATGCATGAAACGGTCTGAAAAATAGGAGGAGCATGAAGTGGTTGTTAAAAACATGAAGAGCCTGAAAAGGTGTGAAAAATATGAAGAGTTTCAAAAGGTGACAAAAATGTGATGAGCATGAAACGGTCTGAAAAATATGAGGAGCATGAAGCGGTGTTGGAAATCATGAAGAGTCTGAAAAGATGTGAAATATATGAAGAGCTTCAAAAGGTGTCAAAAATATGAGGAGCATGAAATGGTCTGAAAAATAGGAGGAGCATGAAACGATATTCAAAAACATGAAGAGCCTGAAGAGATGTGAAATATATGAAGAGCTTCAAAAGGTGTGAAATACATGAGGAGCATGGAATGGTCTGAAAAATAGGAGAAGCATGAAGTTGTGTTGAAAAACATGAAGAGCCTGAAAAGGTGTGAAAAATAGGAGGAGGTTCAAAAGGTGTCAAAAATATGAGGAGCATGAAATGGTATGAAAATATGAGGAGCATGAAACGGTCTGAAAAATAGGAGGAGCATGAAGCGGTGTTGAGAAACATGAAGAGCCTGAAAAGGTGTGAAAAATAGGAGGAGGTTCAAAAGGTGTCAAAAATATGAGGAGCATGAAACGGTCTGAACATACGTGGAGCATGAAGCGGTGTTCAAAAACATGAAGAGCCTGAAAAAGTGTGAAAAATATGAAGAGCTTCAAAACGTTTGAAAAATGAGATGAGCATGAAACGGTCTCAAAAATAGGAGGAGCATGAAGCGGTGTTCAAAATCATGAAGAGCCTGAAAAAGTGTGAAAAACATGAAGAGCTTCAAAAGGTGTCAAAAATATGAGGAGCATGAAACGGTCTGAAAAATAGGAGGAGCATGAAGCAGTGTTGAAAACATGAAGAGCCTGAAAGGGTGTGAAATACATGAATAGGTTCAGAACGTTTCAAAAATATGAGGAGCATGAAACGGTCTGAAAAATTTGAGGAGCATGAAGCAGTGTTGAAAAACATGAAGAGCCTGAAAAGGTGTGAAATACATGAATAGGTTCAGAATGCGTCAAAAATATGAGGGGCATGAAGCGGTCTGAAAAATAAGAGGTGCATGAAGTGATGTTCAAAAACATGAAGATCCTGAAAAGGTGTGCAATAAATGAAGAGCTTCAAAAGGTGTCAAAAATTTGAGGAACATGAAACGGTCTGAAATATAGGAGGAGCATGAAGCGGTGTTGAAAAGCATGAAGAGCCTGAAAAGGTGTGAAATATATGAAGAGCTTCAAAAGGTGTCAAAAATATTAGGAGCATGAAACGGTCTGAAAAACAGGAGGAGCATGAAGCGTTCTTGAAGCACATGAAGAGCCTGAAAATGTGTGAAAAGTATGTCGAGCTTCAAAAGGTGTCAAAAATATGAGGAACATGAAACGGTCTAAAAAATAAGAGGAGCATGAAACAGTGTTGAAAAACTTGAAGAGCCTGAAAAGGTGTGAAAAATAGGAGGAGCTTCAAAATGTGTCAAAAATATGAGGAGCATGAAACGGGCTGAAAAATAGGAGGAGCATGAAGTGGTGTGGAAAAATATGAAGAGCCTGAAAAGGTGTGAAAAATATGAAGAGTTTCAAAGGTGTCAAAAATATGAGGAGCATGAAACGGTCTGAAAAATAGGAGGAGCATGAAACGGTGTTCAAAAACATGAAGAGCCTGAAAAGGTGTGAAAAATATGAAGAGATTCAAAAGGTGTCAAAAATATGAGGAGCATGAAATGGTATGAAAAATAGGAGGAGAATGAGGCAGTGTTGAAAAACATGAAGACCCTGAAAAGGTGTGAAATATATGAAGAGCTTCAAAACGTGTCAAAAAGATGACGAGCACAAAACGGTCTGAAAAATAGGAGGAGCATGAAGCGGTGTTGAAAAACATGAAGAGCCTGAAAAGGTGTAAAAACAAGAAGAGCCTGAAAAGGTGTGAAATATATGAAGAGCTTCAAAAGGTGTCAAAAATATGAGGAGCACTAAACGGTCTGAAAAATAGGAGGAGCATGAAGCGGTGTTGAAAAACATGAAGAGCCTGAAAAGATGTGAAAATTATGAAGAGCTTCAAAAGGTGTTAAAAATATGAGGAGCATGAAGCGGTGTTCAAAAACATGAAGAGCTTGAAAACGTGTGAAATATATGAAGATCTTCAAAAGGTGTGAAAAATAGGAGGAGCATGAAGTCGTGTTCAAAAACATGAAGAGCTTGAAAAGGTGTGAAATATATGAAGATCTTCAAAAGGTGTGAAAAATAGGAGGAGCATGAAGCCGTGTTCAAAAACATGAAGAGCCTGAAAAGGTGTGAAATATATGAAGAGCTTCAAAAGGTGTCAGAAATATGAGGAGCATGAAACGGTCTGAAAAATAGGAGGAGCATGAAGCTTTGTTGACAAAAATGAAGAACATGAAAAGGTGTGAAAAATATGAAGAGCTTCAAAAGGTGTCAAAAATTTGAGAAGCATGAAACGGTCTGAAAAATAGGAGGAGCTTGAAATGGTGTTGAAAAACAAGAAGAGCCTGAAATGGTATGAAAAATATGAAGAGCTTCAACAGGTGTGTAAAAGATGAGGAGCATGAAACGGTCTGAAAAATAGGAGGAGCATGAAGCTTTGTTGACAAAAATGAAGAACATGAAAAGGTGTGAAATATATGAAGATTTTCAAAAGGTGTGAAAAATCGGAGGAGCATGAAGCTGTGCTCAAAAACATGAAGATCCAGAAAAGATGTGAAAAATATGAAGAGCTTCGAAAGGTGTGACAAATATGAGGAGCATGAAACGGTCTGAAAATTTGGAGGAGTATGAAACGTGCTGAAAAATAGGAGGAACATGAAACTGTCAGAAAAATAGGAGGATCATGAAGCCGTGTTGAAAAACATGAAGAGCGTGAAAGGTTGTGAAAAATAGGAGGAGCTTCAAAATGTGTGAAAAATATGAGGAGCATGAAACGGTCTGAAAATAGGAGGAGCATGAAGTGGTGTTGAAAAACATGAAGAGCCTGAAAAGGTGTGAAAAAAATGAAGAGCTTCAATACGTGTCAAAAATATGAGGAGCATGAAACGTTCTGAAAAATAGGAGCATGAAGCTGTGTTGAAAAACATGAAGAGCCTGAAAAGGTGTGAAAAATATGAAGAGCTTCTAGAGGTGTCAAAAATATGAGGAGCATGAAACGGTCTTAAAAATACGAGGAGTATGAAGTGGTGTTGAAAAACATGAAGAGCCTGAAAAGGTGTGAAATATATGAAGAGCTTCAAAAGGTGTCAAAAATATGAGGAGCATGAAACGGTTTTAAAAATAAGAGGAGCATGAAGTGGTGTTGAAAAACATGAAGAGCCTGAAAAGATGTGAAAAATATGAAGAGCTTCAAAAGGTGTGAAATATATGAGGTGCAAGAAACGGTCTGAAAAATAGGAGGAGCATGAAGCGGTGTTGAAAAACACGAAGAGCCTGAAAAGGTGTGTAAAATATGAAGAGCTTCAAAAGGTGTCAAAAATATGAGGAGCATGAAACGTTCTGAAAAATAGGAGGAGCATGAAGCAGTGTTGAAAAACATGAAGAGCCTGAAAAGGTGTGAAAAATATGAACAGCTTCAAACGGTGTCAAAAATATGAGGAGCATGAAACGGTTTAAAAAATAGGAGTACCATGAACCGGTGTTGAAAAACATGAGGAGACTGAAAAGGTGTGAAAAATATTAAGAGCTTCAAAATGTGTGAAAAATATGAAGAGCTTCAAAAGGTGTCAAAAAAGAGATGAGCATGAAACGGTCTGAAAAATAGGAGGAGAATGAAGTGGTGTTGAAAAAAATGAGGAGCCTGAAAAGGTGTGAAAAATATGAAGAGCTTCAAAAGGTGTCAAAAATGAGATGATCATTAAACGGTGTGAAAAATAGGAGGTGCATGAGGTGGTATTGAAAAAAAAGAAGAGACTGAAAAGGTGTGAAATATATGAAGAGCTTCAAAAGGTGTCAAAATATGAGGAGCATGATACGGTCTGAAAAATAGGAGGAGCATGAAGCTGTGTTGAAAAACGAGAAGAGACTGAAAAGGTGTGAAAAATATGAAAGGCTTCTCAAGGTGTCAAAAATATGAGGAGCATGAAACGTTCTGAAAAATAGGAGGAGCATGAAGCAGTGTTGAAAAACATGAAGAGCCTGAAAAGGTGTGAAAAATATGAACAGCTTCAAACGGTGTCAAAAATATGAGGAGCATGAAACGGACTGAAAAATCGGAGGAGCATGAAGCTGTGTTGAAAAACATGAAGAGCCTGAAAAGGTGTGAAAAATAAGAAGAGCTTCAAAATGTGTCAAAAATATGAGGAGCATGAAACGGACTGAAAAATCGGAGGAGCATGAAGCGGTGTTGAAAAACATGAAGAGCCTGAAAAGGTGTGAAAAATAAGAAGAGCTTCAAAATGTGTCAAAAATATGAGGAGCATGAAACGGACTGAAAAATCGGAGGAGCATGAAGCGGTGTTGAAAAACATGAAGAGCCTGAAAAGGTGTGAAAAATATGAAGAGCATCAAAAGTTGTCAAAAATATGAGGAGCATGAAACGGACTGAAAAATCGGAGGAGCATGAAGCGGTGTTGCAAAACATGAGGAGCCTAAAAAGGTGTGAAAAATATGAAGAGCTTCAAAAGGTGAGAAAAATATGAGGTGCATGAAACGGTCTGAAAAATAGGAGGAGCAAGAAAGGGTGTTGAACAACATGAAGAGCCTGAAAACGTGTGAAAAATATGAAGAGCTTCAAAAGATGTGAAAAATATGAAGAGCTTCAAAAGGTGTCAAAAATGAGATGAGCATGAAACCGTCTGAAAAATAGGAGGAGCATGAAGTAGTGTTGAAAAACATGAAGAACCTGAAAAGCTGTGAGAAATATGAAGAGCTTCAAAAGGTGGGAAAATATGAAGAGCTTCAAAACGTGTCAAAAATATGAGGACATTGAAATGGTCTGAAAAATAGGAGGAGCAAGAAAGGGTGTTGAAAACATGAAGAGCCTGAAAAGGTGTGAAATATATGAAGAGCTTCAAAAGGTGTGAAAAATATGAAGAGCTTCAAAAGGTGTCAAAAATGAGATGAGCATGAAACCGTCTGAAAAATAGGAGGAGCATGAAGTAGTGTTGAAAAACATGAAGAACCTGAAAAGCTGTGAGAAATATGAAGAGCTTCAAAATGTGTCAAAAATATGAGGAGCATGAAACGGTCTGAAAAAGAGGAGGAGCAGGAAGCAATGTTGAGAAACATGAAGAGCCTGAAAATGTGTGAAAAATATGAAGAGCTTCTAAAGGTGTCAAAAATATGAGGAGCATGAAACGGTCTTAAAAATACGAGGAGCATGAAGTGGTGTTGAAAAACATGAAGAGGCTGAAAAGGTGTGAAATATATGAAGAGCTTCAAAAGGTGTCAAATATATGAGGAGCATGAAACGGTCTAAAAAATAGGACGATCATGAAACGCTGTTGAAAAACATGAAGAGCCTGAAAAGGTGTGAAAAATATGAAGAGCTTCAAAAGGTGTCAAAAATATGAGGAGCATGAAACGGTTTTAAAAATAAGAGGAGCATGTAGTGGTGTTGAAAAACATGAAGAGCCTGAAAAGATGTGAAAAATATGAAGAGCTTCAAAAGGTGTGAAATATATGAGGTGCAAGAAACGGTCTGAAAAATAGGAGGAGCATGAAGCGGTGTTGAAAAACACGAAGAGCCTGAAAAGGTGTGGAAAATAGGAAGAGCTTCAAAAGGTGTCAAAAATATGAGGAGCATGAAACGGTCTGAAAAATAGGAGGAGCATGAAGCAGTATTGAAAAACATGAAGAGCCTGAAAAGGTGTGAAAAATATGAACAGCTTCAAACGGTGTCAAAAATATGAGGAGCATGAAACGGTCTAAAAAATACGAGTACCATGAACCGGTGTTGAAAAACATGAAGAGCCTTAAAAGGTGTGAAAAATATGAAGAGCTTCAAAATGTGTGAAAAATATGAAGAGCTTCAAAAGGTGTCATAAAAGAGATGAGCATGAAACGGTCTGAAAAATAGGAGGAGAATGAAGTGGTGTTGAAAAAAATGAGGAGCCTGAAAAGGTGTGAAAAATATGAAGAGCTTCAAAAGGTGTCAAAAATGAGATGATCATTAAACGGTCTGAAAAATAGGAGGTGCATGAGGTGGTGTTGAAAAAAAAGAAGAGACTGAAAGGTGTGAAATATATGAAGAGCTTCAAAAGGTGTCAAAATATGAGGAGCATGATACAGTCTGAAAAATAGGAGGAGCATGAAGCTGTGTTGAAAAACGTGAAGAGACTGAAAAGGTGTGAAAAATATGAAAGGCTTCTCAAGGTGTCAAAATTATGAGGAGCATGAAATGGTCTGAAAAATAGGACGAGCATGAATTGGTGTTGAAAAACATGAAGAGGCTGAAAACTTGTGAAAAATATGAAGAACTTCAAAAGGTGTCAAAATTATGAGGAGCATGAAACGGTCTGAAAAATAGGAGGATCATGAAGCGGTGTTCAAAAACATGAAGAGCCTGAAAAGGGGTGAAAAATGTGAAGAGCTTCAAAAGGTGTGAAATACATGAGGAGCATGAAACGGGTTGAAAAATAGGAGAAGCATGAAGTGGTGTGGAAAACATCAAGAGCCTGAAAAGGAGTGAAAAATATGAAGAGCTTCAAAAGGTGTGAAATACATGAGGAGCAAGCAACGGTCTGAAAAAAAGGAGGAGGATGAAGAGGTGTTCAAAAATATGAAGAGCCTGAAAAGGTGTGAAAAATATGAAGAGCTTCAAAAGGTGTGAAAAATATGAAGAGCATGATACGGTCTGAAATATAGGAGGAGCATGAAGCGGTGTTCAAAACATGAAGAGCCTGAAAAGTTGTGAAAAACATGAAAAGCTTCCAAAGGTGTCAAAAATGAGATGAGCATGAAACGGTCTGAAAAATAGGAGGAGCATGAAGCGGTGTTGAAAAAATGAAGAGCCTGAAAAGGTGTGAAAAATATGAAGAGCATCAAAAGTTGTCAAAAATATGAGGAGTATGAAACGGTCTGAAAAATAGGAGGAGCATGAAGCGGTGTTGCAAAACATGAGGAGCCTAAAAAGGTGTGAAAAATATGAAGAGCTTCAAAAGGTGAGAAAAATATGAGGTGCATGAAACGGTCTGAAAAATAGGAGGAGCAAGAAAGGGTGTTGAACAACATGAAGAGCCTGAAAACGTGTGAAAAATATGAAGAGCTTCAAAAGATGTGAAAAATATGAAGAGCTTCAAAAGGTGTCAAAAATGAGATGAGCATGAAACCGTCTGAAAAATAGGAGGAGCATGAAGTAGTGTTGAAAAACATGAAGAACCTGAAAAGCTGTGAGAAATATGAAGAGCTTCATAAGGTGGGAAAATATGAAGAGGTTCAAAACGTGTCAAAAATATGAGGACATTGAAATGGTCTGAAAAATAGGAGGAGCAAGAAAGGGTGTTGAAAACATGAAGAGCGTGAAAAGGTGTGAAATATATGAAGAGCTTCAAAAGGTGTGAAAAATATGAAGAGCTTCAAAAGGTGTCAAAAATGAGATGAGCATGAAACCGTCTGAAAAATAGGAGGAGCATGAAGTAGTGTTGAAAAACATGAAGAACCTGAAAAGCTGTGAGAAATATGAAGAGCTTCAAAATGTGTCAAAAATATGAGGAGCATGAAACGGTCTGAAAAAGAGGAGGAGCAGGAAGCAGTGTTGAGAAACATGAAGAGCCTGAAAATGTGTGAAAAATATGAAGAGCTTCTAAAGTTGTCAAAAATATGAGGAGCATGAAACGGTCTTAAAAATACGAGGAGCATGAAGTGGTGTTGAAAAACATGAAGAGCCTGAAAAGGTGTGAAAAATATGAAGAGCTTCAAAAGGTGTCAAAAATATGAGGAGCATGAAACGGTTTTAAAAATAAGAGGAGCATGAAGTGGTGTTGAAAAACATGAAGAGCCTGAAAAGATGTGAAAAATATGAAGAGCTTCAAAAGGTGTGAAATATATGCGGTGCAAGAAACGGTCTGAAAAATAGGAGGAGCATGAAGCGGTGTTGAAAAACACGAAGAGCCTGAAAAGGTGTGAAAAATATGAAGAGCTTCAAAAGGTGCCCAAAATATGAGGAGCATGAAACGGTCTGAAAAATAGGAGGAGCATGAAGCGGTGTTGAAAAACATGAAGAGCCTGAAAAGGTGTGAAAAATATGAAGAGCTTCAAAAGGTGTCAAAAATATGAGGAGCATGAAAAGTTCTGAAAAATAGGAGGAGCATGAAGCGGTGTTCAAAAACAGGAAGACCATGAAAAGTAGTGAAAAATATGAAGAGCTTCAAAAAGTGTCAAAAATATGAGGAGTATGAAACGGTCTGACAAATAGGAGGACTATGAAACGGTGTTCAAAAACATGAAGAGCCTGAAAAAGTGTGAAAAATATGAAGAGCTTCAAAACGTGTCAAAAATATGAGAAGCATGAAACGGTCTGAAAAATAGGAGGAGCAAGAAAGGGTGTTGAACAACATGAAGAGCCTGAAAACGTGTGAAAAATATGAAGAGCTTCAAAAGATGTGAAAAATATGAAGAGCTTCAAAAGGTGTCAAAAATGAGATGAGCATGAAACCGTCTGAAAAATAGGAGGAGCATGAAGTAGTGTTGAAAAACATGAAGAACCTGAAAAGCTGTGAGAAATATGAAGAGCTTCAAAAGGTGGGAAAATATGAAGAGCTTCAAAACGTGTCAAAAATATGAGGAGCATGAAATGGTCTGAAAAATAGGAGGAGCAAGAAAGGGTGTTGAAAACATGAAGAGCCTGAAAAGGTGTGAAATATATGAAGAGCTTCAAAAGGTGTGAAAAATATGAAGAGCTTCAAAAGGTATCAAAAATGAGATGAGCATGAAACCGTCTGAAAAATAGGAGGAGCATGAAGTAGTGTTGAAAAACATGAAGAACCTGAAAAGCTGTGAGAAATATGAAGAGCTTCAAAATGTGTCAAAAATATGAGGAGCATGAAACGGTCTGAAAAAGAGGAGGAGCAGGAAGCAGTGTTGAGAAACATGAAGAGCCTGAAAATGTGTGAAAAATATGAAGAGCTTCTAAAGTTGTCAAAAATATGAGGAGCATGAAACGGTCTTAAAAATACGAGGAGCATGAAGTGGTGTTGAAAAACATGAAGAGCCTGAAAAGGTGTGAAAAATATGAAGAGCTTCAAAAGGTGTCAAAAATATGAGGAGCATGAAACGGTTTTAAAAATAAGAGGAGCATGAAGTGGTGTTGAAAAACATGAAGAGCCTGAAAAGATGTGAAAAATATGAAGAGCTTCAAAAGGTGTGAAATATATGCGGTGCAAGAAACGGTCTGAAAAATAGGAGGAGCATGAAGCGGTGTTGAAAAACACGAAGAGCCTGAAAAGGTGTGAAAAATATGAAGAGCTTCAAAAGGTGCCCAAAATATGAGGAGCATGAAACGGTCTGAAAAATAGGAGGAGCATGAAGCGGTGTTGAAAAACATGAAGAGCCTGAAAAGGTGTGAAAAATATGAAGAGCTTCAAAAGGTGTCAAAAATATGAGGAGCATGAAAAGTTCTGAAAAATAGGAGGAGCATGAAGCGGTGTTCAAAAACAGGAAGACCATGAAAAGTAGTGAAAAATATGAAGAGCTTCAAAAGGTGTCAAAAATATGAGGAGTATGAAACGGTCTGACAAATAGGAGGACTATGAAACGGTGTTCAAAAACATGAAGAGCCTGAAAAGGTGTGAAAAATATGAAGAGCTTCAAAACGTGTCAAAAATATGAGAAGCATGAAACGGTCTGAAAAATAGGAGGAGCAAGAAAGGGTGTTGAACAACATGAAGAGCCTGAAAACGTGTGAAAAATATGAAGAGCTTCAAAAGATGTGAAAAATATGAAGAGCTTCAAAAGGTGTCAAAAATGAGATGAGCATGAAACCGTCTGAAAAATAGGAGGAGCATGAAGTAGTGTTGAAAAACATGAAGAACCTGAAAAGCTGTGAGAAATATGAAGAGCTTCAAAAGGTGGGAAAATATGAAGAGCTTCAAAACGTGTCAAAAATATGAGGAGCATGAAATGGTCTGAAAAATAGGAGGAGCAAGAAAGGGTGTTGAAAACATGAAGAGCCTGAAAAGGTGTGAAATATATGAAGAGCTTCAAAAGGTGTGAAAAATATGAAGAGCTTCAAAAGGTGTCAAAAATGAGATGAGCATGAAACCGTCTGAAAAATAGGAGGAGCATGAAGTAGTGTTGAAAAACATGAAGAACCTGAAAAGCTGTGAGAAATATGAAGAGCTTCAAAATGTGTCAAAAATATGAGGAGCATGAAACGGTCTGAAAAAGAGGAGGAGCAGGAAGCAATGTTGAGAAACATGAAGAGCCTGAAAATGTGTGAAAAATATGAAGAGCTTCTAAAGGTGTCAAAAATATGAGGAGCATGAAACGGTCTTAAAAATACGAGGAGCATGAAGTGGTGTTGAAAAACATGAAGAGCCTGAAAAGGTGTGAAATATATGAAGAGCTTCAAAAGGTGTCTAATATATGAGGAGCATGAAACGGTCTAAAAAATAGGACGATCATGAAACGCTGTTGAAAAACATGAAGAGCCTGAAAAGGTGTGAAAAATATGAAGAGCTTCAAAATGTGTGAAAAATATGAAGAGCTTCAAAAGGTGTCAAAAATGAGATGATCATTAAACGGTCTGAAAAATAGGAGGAGAATGAAGTGGTGTTGAAAAACATGAAGAGCCTGAAAAGGTGTGAAAAATATGAAGAGCTTCAAAAGGTGTGAAATACATGAGGAGCATGAAACGGGTTGAAAAAGAGGAGAAGCATGAAGTGGTGTGGAAAAACATCAAGAGCCTGAAAAGGTGTGAAAAATATGAAGAGCTTCAAAAGGTGTGAAATACATGAGGAGCAAGAAACGGTCTGAAAAATTGGAGGATCAAGAAGCGGTGTTCAAAAACATGAAGAGCCTGAAAAGGTGTGAAATATATGAAGAGCTTCAAAAGGTGTGAAATACATGAAGAGCATGAAATGGTCTGAAAAATAGGAGGAGCATGAAGTGGTGTTCAAATACATGAAGATCCTGAAAAGTTGTGAAAAATGTGAAGAGCTTCAAAAGGTGTGAAATACATGAGGAGCATGAAACTGTTTGAAAAATAGGAGGAGCATGAAGTGGAGTTCAAAAACATGAAGAGGCTGAAAAGGTGTGAAAAATATATAGAGCTTAAAAGATGTGATAAAAGGAGGAGCATGAAGCGGTGTTCAAAACCATGAAGAACCTGAAAAGGTGTGAAAAATATGAAGAGCTTCAAAAGGTGTCAAAAATATGAGGAGCATGATATGGTCTGAAAAATAGGAGGAGAAAGAAGCGGTGTTGAAAACATGAAGAGCCTGAAAAGGTGTGAAATATATGAAGAGCTTCAAAAGGTGTGAAAAATATGAGGAGCATGAAATGGTCTGAAAAATAGGAGGAGCATGAAGCGGTGTTGAAAAACATGAAGAACCTGAAAACGTGTGAAAAATATGAAGAGCTTCAAAAGGTGGGAAAATATGAAGAGCTTCAAACCGTGTCAAAAATATGAGGAGCATGAAATGGACTGAAAAATAGGAGGAGCATGAAGTGGTGTTGAAAACATGAAGAGCCTGAATAGGTGTGAAATATATGAAGAGCTTCAAAAGGTGTGAAAAATATGAGGAGCATGAAATGGTCTGAAAAATAGGAGGAGCATGAAGCCGTGTTGAAAAACATGAAGAGCCTGAAAAGGTGTGAAAAATAAGAAGAGCTTAAAATGGTGTCAAAAATATGAGGAGCATGAACGGGTCTGAAAAATAGGAGGAGCATGAAGCGGTGTTGAAAAACTTGAAGAGCCTGAAAAGGTGTGAAAAATATGAAGAGCTTCAAAAGGTGTCAAAAATATGAGGAGCATGAAGCGGTCTGAAAAATACGAGGAGCATGAAACGGTGTTGAAAAACATGAAGAGTCTGAAAACGGGTGAAAAATATGAAGAACTACAAAAGTTGTGAAAGATATGAAGAGCTTCAAAAGGTGTCAAAAATGAGATGAGCATGAAACGGTCTGAAAAATAGTAGGAGCATGAAGTGGTGTTCAAAGAAATGAAGAGCCTGAAAAGGTGTGAAAAATATGAAGAGCTTCAAAAGGTGTGAAAAATAGGAGGAACAGGAAGCGGTGTTGAAAAACATAAAGAGCATGAAAACTTGTGAAAATTATGAAGAGCTTCAAAAGGTGTGAAAAATATGAACAGCTTCAAAAAGTGTCAAAAATGAGATCAGGATGAAGCGGTCTGAAATATAAGAGGAGCATAAAGTGTTGTTGAATAACATGAAGAGCCTGAAAAGGTGTGAAAATATGAAGAGGTTCAAAAGGTGTGAAATAATGAGGAGCATTAAACGGTCTGAAAAATAGGAGGAGCATGAAGCAGTGTTGAAAAACATGAAGAGCCTGAAAAGGTGTGAAAAATATGAAGAGCTTCAAAAGGTATGAAATACAGGAGGAGCATTAAACGGTCTGAAAAATAGGAGGAGCATGAAGCGGTGTTCAAAAACATGAAGAGCCTGAAAAGGTTTGAAAAATATGAAGAGCTTCAAAAGGTGTGAAATATAGGAGGAGCATGAAGAGGTGTTCAAAAAAATGAAGAGCCTGAAAAGTTGTGAAAAATATAAAGAGCTTCAAAAGGTGTCAAAAATATGAGGAGCATGAAACGGTCTGAAAAATAGGAGGCACATGAAGGGGTCTTCAAAAACATGAAGAGCCTGAAAAGGTGTGAAAAATATGAAGAACTTCAAAAGGTGTCAAAAATATGAGGAGCATGAAATGGTTTGAAAAATAGGAGAAACATGAAGCGAAGTTGAAAAACATGAAGAGCCTGAAAAGGTGTGAAAAATATGAAGAGCTTCAAAAGGTGTGAAATACATGAGGAGCATGAAACGGTCAGAAAAATAGGAGGAGCATGAAGAGTTGTTAAAAAACATGAACAGCCAAAAAAGGTGTGAAAAATATGAAAACCTTCAAAAGGTGTGAAAAATATGAGGAGCATGAAACGATCAGAAAATTAGGAGGAGCATGAAGCCGTGTTGAAAAACATGAACAGCCTGAAAAAGTGTGAAACATATGAAGAGCTTCAAAAGGTGTGAAATACATGAGGAGCATGAAACGGTTTGAAAAATAGGAGGAGCATGAAGCGGTGTTGAAAAACATGAAGAGCCTGAAAAAGTGTGAGAAATATGAAGAGCTTCAAAAGGTGTCAAAAATAGGAGGAGCATGAAGCGGTGTTCAAAAACATGAAGAGCCTGAAAAGGAGTGAAAAATATGAAAGCTTCAAAAGGTGTCAAAAATATGAGGAGCATGAAACGGTCTGAAAATTAGGAGGAGCAAGAAGCGGTGTTAAAAATCATAAAGAGCCTGAAAACGTGTGAAAAATATGAAGAGCTTCAAAAGCTGTGAAAAATATGAAGAGTTTCAAAAGATGTCAAAAATGAGATGAGCATGAAACGGTCTGAAAAATAGGGGGAGCATGAATTTGTGTTGAAAAACATGAATAGCCTGAAAATGTGTGAAATATTTGAAGAGCTTCAAACGCTGTCAAAAATATGAGGAGCATGAAATGGTCTGAAATATAGGAGGAGCATGAAACGGTGTTCAAAAACATGAAGAGCCTGAAAACTTGTGAAAAATATGAAGAGCTTCAAAAGGTGTGAAAAATATGAGGAGCTTCAAAAGGTGTCAAAAATATGAGGAGCATGAAACGGTCTGAAAAATAGGAGGAGCATGAAGTGGTGTTCAAAAAAATGACGAGCCTGAAAAGGTGTGAAATATATGAAGAGCTTTAAAAGGTGTCAAAAATTTGAGGAGCATGAAACGGTCTGAAAAATAGGAGGAGCATGAAGCGGTGTTGAAAAACATGAAGAGCCTGAAAAAGTGTGAGAAATATGAAGAGCTTCAAAAGGTGTCAAAAATATGAAGAGCTTCAAAAGGTGTCAAAAATTAGATGAGCATGAAGCCGTCTGAAAAATATTTGGAGGATGAAGTGGTGTTGAAAAACATTAAGAGCCTGAAAAGGTGTGAAATTTATGAAGAGCTTCACAAGGTGTCAAAAATATGAGGAGCATGGAACGGTCTGAAAATAGGAGGAGCATGATGCGCTGTTCAAAAACATGTGGAGCCTGAAAAGGAGTGAAAAATATGAAGAGCTTCAAAAGGTTTCAAAAATATGAGGAGCATGAAATGAACTGAAAAATAGGAGGAGCATGAAGCAGTGTTCAAAAACATGAAGAGCCTGAAAAGGTGTGAAAAAATTGAAGAGCTTCAAAAGGTGTCAGAAATATGAAGAGCCTGAAATGGTATGAAGAATCGAAGGAGCATGAAACGCTGTTCAAAAACATGAGGAGCCTGAAAAGGAGTGAAATATATGAAGAGTTTCAAAAGGGGTGAAATACAAGTGGAGCATGAAACGGTCTGAAAAATAGGAGGAGCATGAAGCGGTGTTCACAAATATGAAGAGCTGAAAAGGTGTGAAAAATATGAAGAGCTTCAAAAGGTGTCAGAAATATGAGGAGCATGAAACGGTCTAAAAAATAGGAGGAGCAAGAAGCGGTGTTCAGAATAATGAAGAGCCTGAAAAAGTGTGAAAAATATGAAGAGCTTCAAAAGTTGTCAAATACATGAGGAGCATTATACGGTCTGAAAAATAGGAGGAGCATGAAGCAGTGTTCAAAAACATGAAGAGCCCGAAAAGGTGTGAAAAAATATGAAGAGATTCAAAACGTGTGAAAAATAGGAGGAGCATGAAGCGGTGTTCAAAAACATGAAGAGCCTGAAAAGGTGTGAAAAATATGCAGAGCTTCAAAAGGTGTGAAATACATGAGGAGCATGAAACGGTCTGAAAAATAGGAGAAGCATGAAGTGGTGTGGAAAAACATGAAGAGCCTGAAAAGGTGAGAAAAATAGGAAGGGCTTCAAAAGGTGTGAAAAATATGAGGAGCATGATACAGTAGACAAAATAGGAGAAGCATGAGGCGGAGTTCAAAAACATGAAGAGGCTGAAAATGTGTGAAAAATATGAAGAGCTTCAAAAGGTGTGAAAAATATGAGGAGCATGAAACTGTCTGAAAAAGAAGAGGAGCATGAAGCGATGTTCAAACACATGAAGAGCCTGAAAAGGTGTGAAAAATATGAAGAGCTTCAAAAGGTGTGAAATACAAGAGAAGCAAGAAATAGTATGAAAAATAGGAGGAGCATGAAGCAGTGTTCAAAAACATGAAGAGTCCGAAATGGTGTGAAAAAATATGAAGAGATTCAAAACGTGTGAAAAATAGGAGGAGCATGAAGCGGTGTTCAAAAACATGAAGAGCCTGAAAAGGTGTGAAAAATATGAAGAGCTTCAAAATGTGTGAAAAATATGAGGAGCATGAAACGGTCTGAAAAATAGGAGGAGCATGAAGCCGTGTTGAAAAACATGAAGAGCCTGAAAAGGTGTGAAACATATGAAGAGCTTCAAAAGGTGTGAAATACATGAGGAGCATGAAACGGTTTGAAAAATAGGAGGAGCATGAAGCGGTGTTCAAAAACAAAAAGAGCCTGAAAAGGTGTGAAAAATATGAAGAGCTTCAAAACGTGTGAAAAATATGAGGAGCATGAAACTGTCTGAAAAAGAAGAGAAGCATGATGCGGTGTTCAAACACATGAAGAGCCTGAAAAGGTGTGAAAAATATGAAGAGCTTCAAAAGGTGTGAAATACAAGAGAAGCAAGAAACAGTATGAAAAATAGGAGGAGCATGAAGTGGTGTTGAAAAACATGAAGAACCTGAAAAGGTGTGAAAAAATTGAAGAGCTTCAAAAGGTGTCAAAAATATGAGGAGCATGAAACGGTATGAAGAATAGAAGGAGCATGAAACGCTGTTCAAAAACATGAGGAGCCTGAAAAGGAGTGAAATATATGAAGAGCTTCAAAAGGGGTGAAATACAAGTGGAGCATGAAAAGGTCTGAAAAATAGTAGGAGCATGAAGCTGTGTTCAAAAACATGAAGAGCTGAAAAGGTGTGAAAAATATGAAGAGCTTCAAAAGGTGTCAGAAATATGAGGAGCATGAAACGGTCTAAAAAATAGGAGGAGCAAGAAGCGGTGTTCAGAATAATGAAGAGCCTGAAAAAGTGTGAAAAATATGAAGAGCTTCAAAAGGTGTGAAAAATATCAGGAGCATGAAACGGTCTGAAAAATAGGAGGAGCATGAAGCCGTGTTGAAAAACATGACGAGCCTGAAAATGTGTGAAACATATGAAGAGCTTCAAAAGGTGTGAAATACATGAGGAGCATGAAACGGTTTGAAAAATAGGAGGAGCATGAAGCGGTGTTCAAAAACAAGAAGAGCTTGAAAATGTGTGAAAAATATGAAGAGCTTCAAAAGGTGTCAAAAATAGGAGCATCATGAAGCGGTGTTCAAAAACATGAAGAGCATGAAAAGGTGTGAAAAATATGAAAAGCTTCAAAAGGTGTCAAAAATATGAGGAGCATGAAACGGTCTGAAAAATAGGAGAAGCATGAAGTGGTGTTGAAAAAGATGAAGAGCCCGAAATCGTGTAAAAAATATGTAGAAATTCAAAGGGTGAGAAATATATGAAGAGCTTCAAAACGTGTCAAAAATATGAAGAGCATGAAACGGTCTGGAAAATAGGATGAGCATGAAAATGTGGTGAAAAACATGAAGAGCCTCAAAATGTGTGAAAAATATGAAAAGCTTCAAAAGGTGTGAAAATATGAAGTGCTTCAAAATTGTCAAAAATGAGAGAAGCATGAAACCGTCTGAAAAATAGGAGGAGTATGATGTGGTGTTCAAAAAAATGAAGAGCCTGAAAAGGTGTGAAATATATGAAGAGCTTCAAAAGGTGACAAAATTATGAGGAGCATGAAACGGTCTGAAAAATAGGAGGAGCATGAAGCGATGTTGAAAAACATGCAGAGCCTGAAAAGGTGTGAAATATATGAAGAGTTTCAAAAGGTGTCAAAAATATGAGGAGCACGAAACGGTGTGAAAAATAGGAGGAGCATGAAACGGTGTTCAAAAACATGAAGAACATGAAAAGGTGTGAAAAATATGAAGAGCTTCAAAAGGTGTGAAAAATATGAGGAGCATGAAACGGTCTTTAAAATAGGAGCAGCATGAAGCGGTGTTCAAAAACATGAAGAGCATGAAAAGGTGTGAAAAATATGAAGAGCTTCAAAAGGTGTGAAAAATATGAGGAGCATGAAACGGTCTGAAAAATAGGAGGAGCATGAAGCCGTGTTGAAAAACATGAAGAGCCTGAAAAGGTGTGAAACATATGAAGAGCTTCAAAAGGTGTGAAATACATGAGGAGCATGAAACGGTTTGAAAAATAGGAGGAGCATGAAGCGGTGTTCAAAAACAAGAAGAGCTTGAAAATGTGTGAAAAATATGAAGAGCTTCAAAAGGTGTCAAAAATAGGAGGAGCATGAAGCGGTGTTCAAAAACATGAAGAGCCTGAAAAGGAGTGAAAAATATGAAAGCTTCAAAAGGTGTCAAAAATATGAGGAGCATGAAACGGTCTGAAAATTAGGAGGAGCAAGAAGCGGTGTTGAAAATCATAAAGAGCCTGAAAACGTGTGAAAAATATGAAGAGCTTCAAAAGCTGTGAAAAATATGAAGAGTTTCAAAAGATGTCAAAAATGAGATGAGCATGAAACGGTCTGAAAAATAGGGGGAGCATGAATTTGTGTTGAAAAACATGAATAGCCTGAAAATGTGTGAAATATTTGAAGAGCTTCAAACGCTGTCAAAAATATGAGGAGCATGAAATGGTCTGAAATATAGGAGGAGCATAAAACGGTGTTCAACATTATGAAGAGCATGAAAAGGTGTGAAAAATATGAAGAGCTTCAAAATGTGTCAAAAACATGAGGATCGTAAAACGATGTGAAAAATAGGAGGAGCAAGAAGCGGTGTTGATGACATGAAGACCTTGAAAAGGTGTGAAAAATATGGAGAGCTTCAAGGGTTTCAAAAATATGAGGAGCATTAAACGGGCTGAAAAATAGGAGGAGCATGAAGCGGTGTTGAAAAACATGAAGAGCCTGAAAAGGTGTGAAAAACATGAAGAGCTTCTAAAGGTGTCAAAAATATGTGGAGCATGAAACGGTCTGGAAAATAGGAGGAGCATGAGGCGCTGTTCAAAAACATGAAGAGCCTGAAAAGGTGTGAAAAATATGAAGAGCTTCAAAAGGTGTCAAATACATGAGGTGCATGAAACAGCTTCAAAAATAGGATGAGCAAGAAATGGTTTTGAAAAGGTGAAGCGCCTGAAAAGGTGTGAAACATATGAAGAGCTTCAAAAGTTGTCAAAAATATGAGAAGCATGAAACGACTGAAAATAGGAGGAGCATGAAGCGGTGTTGAAAAACAAGAAGAGTCTGAAAAGGTGTGAAATATATGAAGAGCTTCAAAAGGTTTTAAAAATGAGATGATAATGAAGCGGTCTGAAAAATTGGAGGAGCATGAAGCGCTGTTGAAAACCATGAAGAGCCTCAAAAGGTGTGAAAAATATGAAGAGCTTCAAAAGCTGTGAAAAATATGAAGAGCTTCAAAAGGAGACAAATATATAAGGAGCATGAAACGGTCTGAAAAATAGGAGGAGCATGAAGGTGTGCTCAAAAACATGAAGAGCCTGAAAAGGTGTGAAAAATATGAAGAGCTTCAAAAGGTGTCAAAATATGAGGAGCATGAAAAAGTCTGAAAAATAGGAGGAGCAAGAAACCGTGTTCAAAAATATAAAGAGCCTGAAAAGGTGGGAAAAATATGAACAGCTTCAGAAGGTGTCAAAAATATGAGGAGCATGAAATGGTCTGAAATATAGGAGGATCATGAGCGGTGTTCAAAAACATGAAGAGCCTGAAAAGGTGTGAAAAACATGAAGAGCTTCAAAAGGTGTGAAAAGTATGAGGAGCATGAAATGGTCGGAAAAATAGGAGGAGCATGAAATGGTGTTTAAACACATGAAGAGACTGAAAAGGTGTGAAAAACATGAAGAGCTTCAAATCGTGTGAAATACATGAGGAGCATGAAACGGTCTGAAAAATAGGAGGAGCATGAATGTGTGCTAAAAAACATGAAGACCCTGAAAAGATGTGAAAAACATGAAGAGCTTCAAAAGGTGTGAAAAGTATGAGGAGCATGAAATGGTCGGAAAAATAGGAGGAGCATGAAGCAGTGTTCAAAAATATGAAGAGCCTGAAAAGGTGTGAACAATATGAAAAGCTTCAAAATGTGTCAAAAATGACATGAGCCTGAAACGGTCTGAAAAATAGCAGGAGAATGAAGTGGTGTTGAAAAACATGAACAGCCAAAAAATGTGTGAAATATATGAGGAGCTTCAAAAGGTGTCAAAAATATGAGGAGCATGAAACCGCCTGAAAACTAGGAGGAGTATGAAGCGTTGTTCAAAAACACGAAGAGCCTGAAAAGGTGTGAAACATGTGAAGAGCTTCAAAATGTGTCAAAAATATGAGGAGCATGAAACCGTCTGAAAAATAGGAGTTGCATGAAGTTGTGTTCAAAAACATGAAGAGCTTGAAAAGGTGTGAAAAATATGAAGAGCTTCAAAAGTTGGGAAATAAATGAGGAGCAAGAACGGACTGAAAAATAGGAGGAGCATGAAGCGGTGTTCAGAAACATGAAGAGCCTGAAAAGGTGTGAAAAATATGAAGAGCTTCAAAAGGTGTCAAAAATATGAGGAGCATGAAATGATCTGAAAAATAGGAAGAACATGAAACGGTCTGAAAAATAGGAGGAGCATGAAGCGGTGTTCAAAAACATGAATAGCCTGAAAAGGTGTGAAAAATTTGAAGAGCTTCAAAAGGTGTGAAATCCATGAGGAGCATGAAACGGTCTGAAAAATAGAAGCGGCATGAAATGGTGTTGAAAAACATAAAGAGCCTGAAAAGGTGTGAAATATATGAAGAGCTTCAAAAGTTTGAAAAATATGAGGAGCTTGAAAAGGTCTGAAAAATAGGAGGAGCATGAAACGGTGTTCAAAAACATGAAGAGCCTGAAAAGGTGTGAAAAATATGAAGAGGTTCAAAAGGTGTGAAAAATATGAACAGCTTCAAAAGGTGTCAAAAATGAGATGAGCATGAAGCGGTCTGAAAAATAGGAGGAGCATGAAGTGGTGTTGAAAAACATGAAAAGCCTGAAAAAGTGTGAAATATATGAAGAGATTGAAAAAGTGTGAAAAATATTAGGAGCTTCAAAAGTTGTCAAAAATATGAGGAGCAGGAAAATGTCTGAAAAATAGCGGGAGCATGAAACGGTGTTCAAAAACATGAAGAGCCTGAAAAGGTGTGAAAAATATGAAGAGCTTCAAAACGTGTGAAAATATGAGGAGCATGAAACGGTCTCAAAAATAGGAGGAGCATGAAGCGGTGTTGAAAAACATGAAGAGCCTGAAAATTTGTGAAAAATATGAAGAGCTTCAAAAGGTGTGAACAATATGAAAAGCTTCAAAATGTGTCAAAAATGACATGAGCCTGAAACGGTCTGAAAAATAGCAGGAGAATGTAGTGGTGTTGAAAAACATGAACAGCCTAAAAATGTGTGAAATATATGAGCAGCTTCAAAAGGTGTCACAAATATGAGGAGCATGAAACCGCCTGAAAAATAGGAGGAGTATGAAGCGGTGTTCAAAAACATGAAGAGCCTGAAAAGGTGTGAAAAATATGAAGAGCTTCAAAATGTGTCAAAAATATGAGGACCATGAAACGGTCTGAAAAAAAGGAGGAGCATGAAACGGTGTTCAAAAACATGAAAAGCCTGAAAAGGTGTGAAAAATATGAAGAGCTTCAAAAGGTGTGAAAATTATGAACAGCTTCAATAGCTGTCAAAATTGAGATGAGCATGAAACGGTCTGAAAAATAGGAGGAGAATGAAGTGGTGTTCAAAAACATGAAGAGCATGAAAAGGTGTGAAAATATAAAGAGCTTCAAAAGGTGTGAAAAATATGAGGAGCATGAAACGCTCTGAAAAATAGGAGGAGCATGAAGCGGTGTTCTAAACATGAAGAGTCTGAAAAGGTGTGAAAAATATGAAGAGCTTCAAAATGTGTCAAAAATGACATGAGCCTGAAACGGTCTGAAAATTAGCAGGAAAATGTAGTGGTGTTGAAAAACATGAAGAGCCTAAAAATGTGTGAAATATATGAGGAGCTTCAAAAGGTGTCAAAAATATGAGGAGCATGAAACCGCCTGAAAACTAGGAGGAGTATGAAGCGGTGTTCAAAAACATGAAGAGCCTGAAAAGGTGTGAAAAATATGAAGAGCTTCAAAATGTGTCAAAACTATGAGGAGCATGAAACCGTCTGAAAAATAGGAGTTGCGTGAAATTGTGTTCAAAAACATGAAGAGCCTGAAAAGGTGTGAAAAATATGAAGAGCTTCAAAAGGTGTCAAAAATATGAGGAGCATGAAACGATCTGAAAAATAGGAGGAACATGAAACGGTCTGAAAGATAGGAGTTGCATGAAGTTGTGTTAAAAAACATGAAGAGCCTGAAAAGGTGTGAAAAATATGAAGAGCTTCAAAATGTGTTAAAAATATGAGGAGCATGAAACCGTCTGAAAAATAGGAGTTGCATGAAGTTGTGTTCAAAAACATGAAGAGCTTGAAAAGGTGTGAAAAATATGAAGAGCTTCAAAAGATGGGAAATACATGAGGAGCAAGAAACGGACTGAAAAATAGGAGGAGCATGAAGCGGTGTTCAAAAACATGAAGAGCCTGAAAATGTGTGAAAAATATGAAGAGCTTGAAAAGGTGTCAAAAATATGAGGAGCATGAAATGATCTGAAAAATAGGAGGAACATGAAACGGTCTGAAAAATAGGAGGAGCATGAAGCGGTGTTCAAAAACATGAATAGCCTGAAAAGGTGTGAAAAATTTGAAGAGCTTCAAAAGGTGTGAAATCCATGAGGAGCATGAAACGGTCTGAAAAATAGGCGGAGCAGGAAGCTGTATTCAAAAACATGAGAGCCTGAAAAGGTTTGAAAAATATGAAGAGGTTCAAAAGGTGTGAAATACATGAGGAGCATGAAACGGTCTCAAAAATAGGAGGAGCATGAAACGGTGTTCAAAAACATGAAGAGCCGGAAAAACGTGTGAAACATATGAAGAGCTTCAAAAGGTGTGAAATACATGAGGAGCATGAAACGGCCTGAAAAATAGGAGGAGCAGGAAGCTGTGTTCAAAAATATGAAGAGCCTGAAAAGGTGTGAATAATATGAAGAGCTTCAAAAGGTTTGAAAAATATCAGGAGCATGAAACGGTCTGAAAAATAGGAGGAGTATGAAGCGGTGTTCAAAAACATGAAGAACCTTAAAAGGTGTGAAAAATATGAAGAGCTTCAAAAGGTGTCAAAAATATGAGGAGGATGAAACGGTCTGAAAAATAGGAGGAGCATGAAGCGGTGTTCAAAAACATGAGGAGCCTGAAAAGGTGTGAAAAATATAAAGAGCTACAAAAGGTGTCAAAAATGTGAGGAGCATGAAACGGGGTTCAAAAACATGAGGAGACTGAAAATGTCTGAAAAATATGAAGAGCCTCAAAACGTGTCAAAAATATGAAGAGCTTCAGAAGGTGTGAAAAATATGAGGAGCATGATACGGTGTGAAAATTTAGAGAGGCATGAAACGGTGTTCAAAAACATGAAGAGCCTGAAAACGTGTGAAAAATATGAAGAGCTTGAAAAGGTGTCAAAAATATGAACAGATTCAAAAGGTGTCAAAAATGAGATGAGCATGAAGCGATCAGAAAAATAGGAGGAGCATGAAGCGGTGTTCAAAAACATGAAGAGTCTGAAAAGGTGTAAAAATATGAAGAGCGTCAAAAGGTGTGAAAAATATGAGAAGCTTCAAATGGTGTCAAAAGTATGCGGGGCATGAAACTGTCTGAAAAATAGGAGGAACATGAAGCGGTGTTCAAAAAAATGAAGAGATTGAAAAGGTGTGAAAAATATGACAAGCTTCAAAAGGTGTCAAATATGAGGAGCATGAAACGGTCTGAAAAGAGGAGGATCATGATGCGGTGCTGAAAAACCTGAAGAGCCTGAAAAGCTGTGACAAATATGAAGAGGTTCAAAAGGTGTCTAAAATATGAAGAGCATGAAACGATCTGAAAAATAGGAGGACAATGAAGCGGTTTTCAAAAACATGAGGAGCCAGAAAAGGTGTGGAAAATATGAAGAGCTTCAAAAGTTGTCAAAATATGAGGAGCATGAAACGGTATGAAAACTAGGAGGAGCATGAAACGGTGTTCAAAAACAGGAAGAGCTTGAAAAGGTGTGAAAAATATGAAGAGCTTCAAAAGGTGTGAAATACATGAGGAGCATGAAACGGTCTGAAAAATAGGAGGAGCAAGAAGCTGTGTTCAAAAACATAAGAGCCTGAAAAGGTGTGAAAAACATGAAGAGCTTCAAAAGGTGTCAAAAATATGAGGAGCATGAAACGGTGTTGAAATACATGAAGTG
Source organism: Dama dama (assembly GCF_033118175.1). Lineage (NCBI taxonomy): Eukaryota > Metazoa > Chordata > Mammalia > Artiodactyla > Cervidae > Dama > Dama dama. The sequence goes on from NW_026870910.1 coordinate 1,825,877, forward strand.
CCTGAAATGGTGTGAAAAATATGAAGAGCTTTAAAACGTGTCAAAAATATTAGGAGCATGAAACGGTCTGAAAAATAGGAGGAGCATGAAGTGGTGTGGAAAAAGCTGAAGAGCCTGAAAATTTGTGAAAAATATGAAGAGCTTCAAAAGGTGTCAAAAATATGAGGAGCATGAAACGGTCTGAAAAATAGGAGGAGCATGAAACGCTGATCAAAAACATGAAGAGCCTGAAAGGTGGGAAAATTATGAAGAGATTCAAAAGGTGTGAAATACATGAGGAGCATCAAAGGGTCTGAAAATTAGGAGGAGCATGAAGAAGTGTTTAGTAACATGAAGAGCCTGAAAAGGTATGAAAAATATGGAGAGCTTCAAAAGGTGTCAAAAATATGAGGAGTATGAAACGGTTTGAAAAATAGGAGGAGCTTGAAACGGTGTTCAAAAACATGAAGAGCATGAAAAGATGTGAAAAATATGAAGAGATTCAAAAGCTATGAAATACATGTGGAGCATAAAACGGTCTCAAAAATAGGAGGAGCATGAAGCGGTGTTCGAAAACATGAAGAGCCTGACAAGGTGTGAAAAATATAAAGAGCTTCAAAAGGTGTGAAATACATGAGGAGCATGAAACGGTCTGAAAAATAGGAGGAGCATGAAGTGGTGTGGAAGAAGCTGAAGAGCCTGAAAAGTTGTGAAAAATATGAAGAGCTTCAAAAGGTGTCAAAATTATGAGGAGCATGAAACGGTCTGAAAAATAGGAGGAGCATGAAGTGGTGTTGAAAAACATGAAGAGCCTGAAAAGGTGTGAAAAATATGAAGAGCTTCAAAAGGTGTGAAATACATGAGAGGAATGAAACTGTCTGAAAAATAGGAGGAGCATGAAGCGGTTGTGAAAAACATGAAGACCCTGAAAAGTTGTGAAAAATATAAAGAGCTTCTAAAGGTGTCAAAAATATGAGGACAATGAAACGCTCTGGAAAATAGGAGTAGCATGAAGTGGTGTTGAAAAAGATGAAGAGCCTGAAAAGGTGTGAAAAATTTGAAGAGCTTCAAAAGGTGTCAAGTATATGAGGAGCAGGAAACGGTCTGAAAAATAGGAGGAGCATGAAGTGGAGTTGAAAAACATGAAGAGCCTGAAATGATGTGGAATATATGAAGAGGTTCAAAAGGTGTGAAAAATATGAGGAGGTTCAAAAAGGGTCAAAAATATGAGGAGCATGAAACGGTCTGAAAAATACGAGGAGCATGAAAAGGTGTTCAAAAACATGAAGAGCCTGAAAAGGTGTGAAAAATATGAAGAGCTTCAAAAGGTGTTAAATACATGAATAGCATGAAACGGTCTGAAAAATAGGAGGAGCAAGAAGCGGTGTTCAAAAACATGAAGAGCCTGAAAAGGTGTGAAAAATATGAAGAGCTTCAAAAGGTGTCACATAAATGAGGAGAATGTAACGGTCTGAAAAATAGGAGGAGCATGAAGCGGTGTTTAAAAACATGAAGATCCTGCAAAGGTGTGTAAAATATGAAGAGCTTCGAAAGGTGTCAAAAATATGAGGAGCAAGAAACGGTCTGAAAAATAGGAGGAGCATGAAGCGGTGGTCAAATACATGAAGAGCATGAAAAGGTGTGAAAAATATGAAGAGCTTCAAAAGGTGTCATATATATGAAAAGCATGAAACGACTGAAAAATAAGTGGAGCATGAAGCGGTCATCAAAAACAGAAAGAGCCTGAGAAGGTGTTAAAAATATGAAGAGCTTCAAAAGGTGTCAAAAATATGAGGAGCATGAAACCGTGTGAAAAATAGGATGAGCATGAAATGGTTTTGAAGAAGATGAAGAGCATGAAATGATGTGAAAAATATGAAGAGCTTCAAAAGGTGTCAAAAATATGAGGAGCATGAAACGGTCTGAAAAATAGGATGAGCATGAAATGGTTTTGAAGAAGATGAAGAGCATGAAATGGTGTGAAAAATATGAAGAGCTTCAAAAGGTGTCAAAAATATGAGAAGCATGAAATGAGTGAAAAAAAGGAGGAGCATGAAGCAGTGTTGAAAAACATGAAGAGCATGAAAAGGTGTGAAAAATATGAAGAGCTTCAAAAGGTGTCACATAAATGAGGAGAATGTAACGGTCTGAAAAATAGGAGGAGCATGAAGCGGTGTTTAAAAACATGAAGATCCTGCAAAGGTGTGTAAAATATGAAGAGCTTCAAAAGGTGTCAAAAATATGAGGAGCATGAAACAGTCTGAAAAATAGCATGAGATTGATACGGTTTTGAAAAAGATGAAGAGCATGAAAAGGTGTGAAAAATATGAAGAGCTTCAAAACGTGCCAAAAATATGAGGAGCATGAAACGGTCTGAAAAAGTGGAGGAGCATGAAGCGGTGTTGAAAAACATGAAGAGCCAGACAAGGTGTGAAATATATGAAGAGCTTCAAAAGGTGCCAAAAATATGAGGAATCTGAAACGGTGTGAAAAATAGGAGGTGCATGAAGCAGTGTTCAAAAATATGAAGAGCCTGAAAAATTGTGAAAAATAGGAAGAGCTTCAAAAAGTGTCAAAAATATTAGGAGAATGAAAAGCTCTGAAAAATAGGAAGACCATGAAGCGGTGTTTAAAAACATGAAGATCCTGAAAAGGTGTGAAAAATATGAAGAGCTTCAAAAGGTGTGAAAAATATGAGTAGCTTCAAAAGGTGTCAAAATATGAGGAGCCTGAAACGGTCTGAATAATAGGAGGAGCATGAAGTGGTGTTGAAAAATATGAAGAGACTGAAAAGGTGTGAAATATATGAGGAGCTTCAAAAGGTGTCAAAAATAGGAAGAGCATGATACCGTCTGAAAAATAGAGAAGCATGAAGTGGTGTTGAAAATCATGAAGAGCCTATAAAGATGTGAAAAATATGAAGAACTTCAAAAGGTGTCAAAAATATGAGGAACATGAAAAGGTCTGAAAAATAGAGGAGCATGAAGTCGTGTTGAAAATCATGAAGAGCCTATAAAGATGTGAAAAATATGAAGAGCTTCAAAAGGTGTCAAAAATATGAGGAACATGAAAAGGTCTGAAAAGTAGGAGGAGCATGAAGCTGTGTTAAAAAATATGAGAGCCTGAAAAGGTGTGAAAAATGTGAAGAGCTTCAAAAGGTGTGAAATATATGAGGAGCATGAAACGGTCTGACAAATAGGAGGAGCATGAAGCGGTGTTCAAAAACATGAAAAGCCTGAAAAGGTGTGAAAAATATGAAGAGCTTCAAAAGGTGTGAAATACATGAGGAGCATAAAACGGTCTGACAAATAGGAGGATCATGAAGCGGTGTTGAAAAACATGAAGAACCTGAAAAGGTGTGAAAAATATGAAGAGCTTCAAAAGGTGTCAAAAATATGAGCAGCATGAATCGGTGTTCAAAAACATGAAGAGCCTGAAAAAGTGTGAAATATGAAGAGCTTTAAAAGGTGTCAAAAATATGAGGAGCATGAAACGGTCTGAAAAAAAGAAGGAGCATGATGCGGTGTTCAAAAACATGAAGCCTGAAAAGGTGTGAAAAATATGAAGAGTTTCAAAAGGTGTCAAAAATATGAAGAGCATGAAACGGTCTGAAAATAGGAGGAACAAGAAGCGGTGTTGAAAAACATAAAGAGCTTGAAAACGTTTCAAAAACATGAAGAGTTTCAAAACATGTGAAAAATATGAAGAGCTTCAAAAGGTGTCAAAAATGAGATGAGCATGAAACGGTCTGAAAAATTGGAGGAGGATGAAGTGGTTTTGAAAAACATGAAGAACCTGAAAATGTGTAAAATATATGAAGAGCTTCAAAAGGTGTCAAAAATATGAGGAGCATGAAACGGTCTGAAATAGAGGAGGAGCCTGAAACGGTGTTCAAATACATGAGGAGCCTGAAAAGGTCTGAAAAATATGAACAGCTTTAAAAGGTGTGAAAAATATGAGGAGCTTCAAAAGGTGTGAAAAATAAGAGGAGAATGAAAGGGTCTGAAAAATAGGAGAAGCATGAAGTGGTGTGGAAAAACATGAAGAACCTGAAAAGGTGTGAACAATATGAAGAGCTTCAAAAGGTGTCAAAAATATGAGGAGCATGAAACGGTCTGAAAAATAGGAGGAGCTGGAAGTGGTGTTGAAACACATGAAGAGCCTTAAAGGTGTGAAAAATATGAAAAGCTTCAAAGGTGTGAAATACATGAGGAGGATTAAACGGTCAGAAAAATAGGAGGAGCATGAAGCGTTGTTGAAAAACATGAACAGCCTGAAAAGGTGTGAAAAATATGAAGAGCTTCTAAAGGTGTCAAAAATATGAGGAGCAAGAAATGGTCTTAAAAATATGAGGAACATAAAGTGGTGTTGAAAAACATGAAGAGCCTGAAAAGGTGTGAAATATATGAAGAGCTTCTAAAGGTGTCAAAAATATGAGGAGCATGACACGGTCTTAAAAATAGGAGGACGATGAAGCGGTGTTCAAAAACTTGAAGAGGATGAAAAGGTGTGAAAAATATGAAGAGCTTTAAAGCTGTCAAAAATATGAGGAGCATGAAACGGTCTTAAAAATAGGAGGAGGATGAAGCGGTGTTCAAAAACTTGAAGAGGATGAAATGGTGTGAAAAATATGAAGAGCTTCTAAAGGTGTCAAAAATATGAGGAGCATGAAACGGTCTTAAAAATAAGAGGAGGATGAGGCGGTGTTGAAAAACTTGAAGAGGATGAAAAGGTGTGAAAAATATGAAGAGCTTTAAAAGGTGTCCAAAATATGAGGAGCATGAAACGGTCTGAAAAATAGGAGGAGCATGAAACGGTGTTCAAAAACATGAAGAGCTTGAAAAGGTGTGAAAAATATGAAGAGCTTCAAAATTTGTCAAAAATATGAGGAGCATGACACAGTCTGAAAATTAGGATGAGAATGAAACTGTTTTGAAAAAGATGAAGAGCAAGAAAACGTGTGAAAATTATGAAGAGGTTCCAAAGTTATCAAAAATATGAGAAGCATGAAACGGTATGAAAATAGAAGCAGCATGAAGCGGTGTTGAAAAACATGAAATCCTGAAAAGGTGTGAAATATATGAAGAGCTTCAAAAGGTGTCAAAAATATGAGGAGCATGAAACGGTCTGAAAAATAGGAGGAGCCTGAAGCTTTGATGAGAAATATGAAGAAGCTGAAACGGTGTGAAAAATATGAAGAGCTTCAAAAGGTGCCAAAAATATGAGGAATCTGAAACGGTGTGAAAAATAGGAGGTGCATGAAGCAGTGTTCAAAAATATGAAGAGCCTGAAAAATTGTGAAAAATAGGAAGAGCTTCAAAAAGTGTCAAAAATATTAGGAGAATGAAAAGCTCTGAAAAATAGGAAGAGCATGAAGCGGTGTTTAAAAACATGAAGATCCTGAAAAGGTGTGAAAAATATGAAGAGCTTCAAAATTTGTCAAAAATATGAGGAGCATGACACAGTCTGAAAATTAGGATGAGAATGAAACTGTTTTCAAAAAGATGAAGAGCAAGAAAACGTGTGAAAATTATGAAGAGGTTCCAAAGTTATCAAAAATATGAGAAGCATGAAATGACTGAAAAATAGGAGGAGCACAAAGCGGTGTTGAAAAACATGAAGAGCCTGAAAAGGTGTGAAAAATATGAAGAGCTTCAAAAGTTGTCAAAAATATGAGGAGCAAGAAACAGTCTGAAAATTAGGATGAGAATGAAACTGTTTTGAAAAAGATGAAGAGGATGAAAAGGTGTGAAAAATACGAAGAGCTTCAAAAGGTGTCAAAAATATGAGGAGCATGAAACGGTCTGAAAAATTGGAGGAGCATGAAGCGGTGGTCAAATACATGAAGAGCATGAAAAGGGGTGAAAAATATGAAGAACTTCAAAAGGTGTCAAAAATATGAGAAGCATGAAATGACTGAAAAATAGGAGGAGCATGAAGCGGTGCTGAAAAACATGAAGAGCCTGAAAAGGTGTGAAAAATATGAAGAGCTTCAAAAGGTGTCAAAAATATGAGGAGCATGAAACAGTCTGAAAAATAGGAGGAGCAAGAAGCAGTGTTTAAAAACATGAAGATCCTGAAAAGCTTTGAAAAATATGAAGAGCTTCAGACGGTGTCAAAAATATGAGGCACATGAAAAGGTCGGAAAAATAGGAGGAGCATGAAGCGGTGGTTAAAAGATGAAGACCTTAAAAGGTGTAAATAATATGAAGAGATTCAAAAGTTGTCAAAAATATAAGGAGCATGAAACATTCTGAAAAATAGAATGAGAATGAAACGGTTCTGAAAAACAGGAAGAGCATAAAAAGGTGTTAAAAATATGAAGAGCTTCAAAAGTTGTCAAAAATATGAGGAGCATGAAACAGTCTGAAAAATAGGAGGAGCATGAAACTGTGTTCAAAAACATGAAGAGCCTGAAAAGGTGTGAAAAATATGAAGAACTTCAAAAGGTGTCAAAACTATGATTAGCATGAAACAGTCTGAAAAATAGGATGAGCACGAAATTGTTTTGAAGAATATGAAGAGCATGAAAAGGTGTGAAAAATATGAAGAGCTTCAAAAGGTGTCAAAAATATGAGAAGCATGAAATGAGTGAAAAAAAGGAGGAGCATGAAGCGGTGTTGAAAAACATGAAGAGCATGAAAAGGTGTGAAAAATATGAAGAGCTTCAAAAGGTGTCAAAAATATGAGGAGCATGAAACGGTCTGAAAAATAGGATGAGCATGAAATGGTTTTGAAGAAGATGAACAGCATGAAAAGGTGTGAAAAATATGAAGAGCTTCAAAAGGTGTCAAAAATATGAGAAGCATGAAATGAGTGAAAAAAAGGAGGAGCATGAAGCAGTGTTGAAAAACATGAAGAGCATGAAAAGGTGTGAAAAATATGAAGAGCTTCAAAAGGTGTCACATAAATGAGGAGAATGTAACGGTCTGAAAAATAGGAGGAGCATGAAGCGGTGTTTAAAAACATGAAGATCCTGCAAAGGTGTGTAAAATATGAAGAGCTTCAAAAGGTGTCAAAAATATGAGGAGCATGAAACAGTCTGAAAAATAATATGAGATTGATACGGTTTTGAAAAACATGAGGAGCATGAAAAGGTGTGAAATATATGAAGAGCTTCAAAAGGTGCCAAAAATATGAGGAATCTGAAACGGTGTGAAAAATAGGAGGTGCATGAAGCAGTGTTCAAAAATATGAAGAGCCTGAAAAATTGTGAAAAATAGGAAGAGCTTCAAAAAGTGTCAAAAATATTAGGAGAATGAAAAGCTCTGAAAAATAGGAAGACCATGAAGCGGTGTTTAAAAACATGAAGATCCTGAAAAGGTGTGAAAAATATGAAGAGCTTCAAAAGGTGTGAAAAATATGAGTAGCTTCAAAAGGTGTCAAAATATGAGGAGCCTGAAACGGTCTGAATAATAGGAGGAGCATGAAGTGGTGTTGAAAAATATGAAGAGACTGAAAAGGTGTGAAATATATGAGGAGCTTCAAAAGGTGTCAAAAATAGGAAGAGCATGATACCGTCTGAAAAATAGAGAAGCATGAAGTGGTGTTGAAAATCATGAAGAGCCTATAAAGATGTGAAAAATATGAAGAACTTCAAAAGGTGTCAAAAATATGAGGAACATGAAAAGGTCTGAAAAATAGAGGAGCATGAAGTCGTGTTGAAAATCATGAAGAGCCTATAAAGATGTGAAAAATATGAAGAGCTTCAAAAGGTGTCAAAAATATGAGGAACATGAAAAGGTCTGAAAAGTAGGAGGAGCATGAAGCTGTGTTAAAAAATATGAGAGCCTGAAAAGGTGTGAAAAATGTGAAGAGCTTCAAAAGGTGTGAAATATATGAGGAGCATGAAACGGTCTGACAAATAGGAGGAGCATGAAGCGGTGTTCAAAAACATGAAAAGCCTGAAAAGGTGTGAAAAATATGAAGAGCTTCAAAAGGTGTGAAATACATGAGGAGCATAAAACGGTCTGACAAATAGGAGGATCATGAAGCGGTGTTGAAAAACATGAAGAACCTGAAAAGGTGTGAAAAATATGAAGAGCTTCAAAAGGTGTCAAAAATATGAGCAGCATGAATCGGTGTTCAAAAACATGAAGAGCCTGAAAAAGTGTGAAATATGAAGAGCTTTAAAAGGTGTCAAAAATATGAGGAGCATGAAACGGTCTGAAAAAAAGAAGGAGCATGATGCGGTGTTCAAAAACATGAAGCCTGAAAAGGTGTGAAAAATATGAAGAGTTTCAAAAGGTGTCAAAAATATGAAGAGCATGAAACGGTCTGAAAATAGGAGGAACAAGAAGCGGTGTTGAAAAACATAAAGAGCTTGAAAACGTTTCAAAAACATGAAGAGTTTCAAAACATGTGAAAAATATGAAGAGCTTCAAAAGGTGTCAAAAATGAGATGAGCATGAAACGGTCTGAAAAATTGGAGGAGGATGAAGTGGTTTTGAAAAACATGAAGAACCTGAAAATGTGTAAAATATATGAAGAGCTTCAAAAGGTGTCAAAAATATGAGGAGCATGAAACGGTCTGAAATAGAGGAGGAGCCTGAAACGGTGTTCAAATACATGAGGAGCCTGAAAAGGTCTGAAAAATATGAACAGCTTTAAAAGGTGTGAAAAATATGAGGAGCTTCAAAAGGTGTGAAAAATAAGAGGAGAATGAAAGGGTCTGAAAAATAGGAGAAGCATGAAGTGGTGTGGAAAAACATGAAGAACCTGAAAAGGTGTGAACAATATGAAGAGCTTCAAAAGGTGTCAAAAATATGAGGAGCATGAAACGGTCTGAAAAATAGGAGGAGCTGGAAGTGGTGTTGAAACACATGAAGAGCCTTAAAGGTGTGAAAAATATGAAAAGCTTCAAAGGTGTGAAATACATGAGGAGGATTAAACGGTCAGAAAAATAGGAGGAGCATGAAGCGTTGTTGAAAAACATGAACAGCCTGAAAAGGTGTGAAAAATATGAAGAGCTTCTAAAGGTGTCAAAAATATGAGGAGCAAGAAATGGTCTTAAAAATATGAGGAACATAAAGTGGTGTTGAAAAACATGAAGAGCCTGAAAAGGTGTGAAATATATGAAGAGCTTCTAAAGGTGTCAAAAATATGAGGAGCATGACACGGTCTTAAAAATAGGAGGACGATGAAGCGGTGTTCAAAAACTTGAAGAGGATGAAAAGGTGTGAAAAATATGAAGAGCTTTAAAGCTGTCAAAAATATGAGGAGCATGAAACGGTCTTAAAAATAGGAGGAGGATGAAGCGGTGTTCAAAAACTTGAAGAGGATGAAATGGTGTGAAAAATATGAAGAGCTTCTAAAGGTGTCAAAAATATGAGGAGCATGAAACGGTCTTAAAAATAAGAGGAGGATGAGGCGGTGTTGAAAAACTTGAAGAGGATGAAAAGGTGTGAAAAATATGAAGAGTTTTAAAAGGTGTCCAAAATATGAGGAGCATGAAACGGTCTGAAAAATAGGAGGAGCATGAAACGGTGTTCAAAAACATGAAGAGCCTGAAAAGGTGTGAAAAATATGAAGAGTCTCAAAACGTGTCAAAAATATGAGGAGTATGAAACGGTATGATAAATAGCAGGAGCATGAACCGGTGTTGAAAAACATGAAGAGTCTGAAATCGTGTGAAAAATATGAAGAGCTTCAAAAATGTGAAAAATATGAAGAGCTTCAAAAGATGTGAATAATATGCAAAGCTTCAAAAGATGTCAAAAATGAGATGAGCATGAAACGGTCTGAAAAAAAGGAGGAGAATGAAGCGGTGTTGAAAAACATCAAGAGCCTGAAAAGGTGTGAAAAATATGAAGAGCTTCAAAAGGTGTGAAATAGATGAGGAGCATTAAATGGTCTAAAAGATAGGAGGAGCATGAAGTGGTGTTCAAAAACATGAAGAGCATGAAAAGCTGAGAAAAATATGAAGAGCTTCAAAAGGTGTCAAAAATATGAGGAGCATGAAACGGTCTGAAAAATAGGAGGAGCATGAAACGGTGATCAACCACATGAAGAGCCTGAAAAGTTGTGAAAAACATGAAGAGATTCAAAAGCTGTGAAATACATGAGGAACATGAAACGGGCTGAAAAATAGGAGAAGCATGAAGTGGTGTGGAAAAACATCAAGAGCCTGAAAAGTTGTGAAAGATATGAAGAGCTTCAAAAGGTGTGAAAAATATGAGGAGCAAGATATGGTCTGAAAAATAGGAGGATTATGAAACGTTGTTCAAAAACAAGAAGAGCCTGAAAAGGTGTGAAAAATAGTAAAAGCCTCAAAAAGTGTCAAAAATATGAGGAGCATGAAACGGTCTGAAAAATTGCAGGACCATGAAGTGGTGTTGAAAAACCTGAAGAGTCTGAAAACGTCTGAAAATAAGAAGAGCTTCAAAAATATGAGAAATATGAAGAGCTTCAAAAGGTATCAAAATGAGATGAGCATGAACCGGTCTGAAAAATAGGAGGAGCATGAAGTGGGGTTGAAAAAATGAAAAGCCTGAAAAGGTGTGAAATATATGAAGTGCTGCAAAGGTGTCAAAAATATGAGGAAAATGAAAAGGTCTGAAAAATAGGAGGAGCATGAAGTGGTGTTGAAAAACATGAGAGCCTGAAAACGTGTGAAAAATATGAAGACCTTCAAAAAGTGTGAAAAATATGAAGAGTTTCAAAAGGTGTGAAAAAAGAGATGAGCATGAAACGGACTGAAAAACAGGAGGAGAATGAAGCAGTGTTGAAAATCATCAAGAGCATGAAAAGGTGTGAAAAATATGAAGAGCTTCAAAAGGTGTCAAAAAGGGATGAGCATGAAAAGGTCTGAAAAATAGGAGGAGCAAGAAGTGGTGTTGAAAAAAATGAGAAGCCTGAAAAGGTGTGAAATATATGAAGAGCTTCAAAAGGTGTGAAATACATGAGGAGCATGAAACTCTCTGAAAAATAGAAGGAGCATGAAGAGTTGTAAAACATGAAGAGCCTGAAAAGGTTGAAAAATATGAAGAGCTTCAAAAGGTGCCCAAAATATGAGGAGCATGAAACGGTCTGAAAAATAGGAGGAGCATGAAGCGGTGTTGAAAAACATGAAGAGCCTGAAAAGGTGTGAAAAATATGAAGAGCTTCAAAAGGTGTTCAAAATATGAGGAGCATGAAACGGTCTGAAAAGTAGGAGGAGCATGAAGCGGTGTTTAAAAGCATGAAGAGCCTGAAAAGCTGTGAGAAATATGAATAGCTTCAAAAGGTGTCAAAAATATGAGGAGCATGAAACGGTCTGAAAAATAGGAGGAGCTGGAAGTGGTGTTGAAACACATGAAGAGCCTGAAAGGTGTGAAAAATATGAAGAGCTTCAAAATGTGTCAAAAATATGAGGAGCATGAAACGGTCTGAAAAATACGAGGAGCATGAAGCGGTGGTTAAAAACATGAAGAGCCTGAAAAGGGGTGAAAAACATGAAGAGCTTCTAAATGAGTTAAAAATATGAGAAGCATGAAACGACTGAAAAATAGGAGGAGCATGAAGCGGTGTTGAAAAACATGAAGAGCCTGAAAATTTTGAAATATATGAACAGCTTCAATGGTGTCAAAACTAGGAGGAGCATGAAACAGTCTGAAAAATAGGAGAAGCATGAAGCGGTGTTGAAAAACATGAATAGCCTAAAAAGAAGTGAAAAATATGAAGAGCTTCAAAAGGTGTCAAAAATATGAGGAGCATGAAACGGTATGAAAAATAGGAGGAGCATGAAACGGTGTTCAAAAACCTGAAGAGCCTGAAAAGGTGTGAAAAATATGAAGAGCTTCAAAAGGTGTCAAAAATATGAGAAGCATGAAACGAATGAAAAATAGGAGGAGCATGAAGAGGTGCTGAAAAACATTAAGAGCCTGAAAAGGTGTGAAATATATGAAGAGTTTCAAAAGGTGTCATAAATATCAGGAGCATGAAACGGTCTGAAAAATAGGAGGAGCATGAAGCGGTGTTTAAAAACATGAAGTGCCTAAAAAGGTGTGAAAAATATGAAGAGCTTCAAAAGATCTCAAAAATATGAGGAGCATGAAACGGTCTGAAAAATAGGAGGAGCATGAAGCGGTCCTCAAAAACATGAAGAGCCTGAAAAGTTGTGAAAAATATGAAGAGCTTCAAAAGGTGTCTAAAATATGAGGTGCATTAAACAGTGTGAAAAATAGGAGGAGTATGAAACGGTGTTGAAAAACATGAAAAGCATGAAAAAGTGTGAAAAATATGAAGAATTTCAAAGGGTGTCAAAAATATGAGAAGCATGAAGCGGTCTGAAAAATAGGAGAAGCATGAAGCGGTGTTGCAAAATATGAATAGCGTGAAAAGCTGTGAAATATATGAAGAGCTTCAAAAGGTGTCAAAAATATGAGGAGCATGAAACGGTCTGAAATATAGGAGAAGCATGAAGCGGTGTTGAAAAACATGCAGAGCAGGAAAAGGTGTGAAAAATATGAAGAGCTTCAAAAGGTGTCAAGAATATGAGGAGCATGAAACGGTCTGAAAAATAGGAGGAACATGAAGCTGTGTTCAAAAACATGAAAAGCCTGAAAAGATGTGAAAAATATGAAGAGCTTCAAAAGGTGTCAAAAATATGAGGAGCATGAAACGTTCTTAAAAATAGGAGGTGCATGAAGCGGTGTTGAAAATCATGAAGAGCCTGAAAAGGTGTGAAAAATATGAAAAGCTTCAAAAGGTGTCAAAAATGAGATGAGCATGAAACGGTCTGAAAAATAGGAGGAGCATGAAGCGGTGGTGAAAATCATGAAGAGCCTGAAAAGGTGTGAAAAATATGAAGAGCTTCAAAAGGTGTGAAATACATGAGGAGGATTAAACGGTCAGAAAAATAGGAGGAGCATGAAGCGTTGTTGAAAAACATGAACAGCCTGAAAAGGTGTGAAAAATATGAAGAGCTTCTAAAGGTGTCAAAAATATGAGGAGCAAGAAATGGTCTTAAAAATATGAGGAACATAAAGTGGTGTTGAAAAACATGAAGAGCCTGAAAAGGTGTGAAATATATGAAGAGCTTCTAAAGGTGTCAAAAATATGAGGAGCATGAAACGGTCTTAAAAATAGGAGGACGATGAAGCGGTGTTCAAAAACTTGAAGAGGATGAAAAGGTGTGAAAAATATGAAGAGCTTTAAAAGGTGTCAAAAATATGAGGAGCATGAAACGGTCTTAAAAATAGGAGGAGGATGAAGCGGTGTTCAAAAACTTGAAGAGGATGAAATGGTGTGAAAAATATGAAGAGCTTCTAAAGGTGTCAAAAATATGAGGAGCATGAAACGGTCTTAAAAATAAGAGGAGGATGAGGCGGTGTTGAAAAACTTGAAGAGGATGAAAAGGTGTGAAAAATATGAAGAGCTTTAAAAGGTGTCCAAAATATGAGGAGCATGAAACGGTCTGAAAAATAGGAGGATTATGAAACGGTGTTCAAAAACATGAAGAGCCTGAAAAGGTGTGAAAAATATGAAGAGTCTCAAAACGTGTCAAAAATATGAGGAGTATGAAACGGTATGATAAATAGCAGGAGCATGAACCGGTGTTGAAAAACATGAAGAGTCTGAAATCGTGTGAAAAATATGAAGAGCTTCAAAAATGTGAAAAATATGAAGAGCTTCAAAAGATGTGAATAATATGCAAAGCTTCAAAAGATGTCAAAAATGAGATGAGCATGAAACGGTCTGAAAAAAAGGAGGAGAATGAAGCGGTGTTGAAAAACATCAAGAGCCTGAAAAGGTGTGAAAAATATGAAGAGCTTCAAAAGGTGTGAAATAGATGAGGAGCATTAAATGGTCTAAAAAATAGGAGGAGCATGAAGTGGTGTTCAAAAACATGAAGAGCATGAAAAGCTGAGAAAAATATGAAGAGCTTCAAAAGGTGTCAAAAATATGAGGAGCATGAAACGGTCTGAAAAATAGGAGGAGCATGAAACGGTGATCAACCACATGAAGAGCCTGAAAAGTTGTGAAAAACATGAAGAGATTCAAAAGCTGTGAAATACATGAGGAGCATGAAACGGGCTGAAAAATAGGAGAAGCATGAAGTGGTGTGGAAAAACATCAAGAGCCTGAAAAGTTGTGAAAGATATGAAGAGCTTCAAAAGGTGTGAAAAATATGAGGAGCAAGAAATGGTCTGAAAAATAGGAGGATTATGAAACGTTGTTCAAAAACAAGAAGAGCCTGAAAAGGTGTGAAAAATAGTAAAAGCCTCAAAAAGTGTCAAAAATATGAGGAGCATGAAACGGTCTGAAAAATTGCAGGAGCATGAAGTGGTGTTGAAAAACCTGAAGAGTCTGAAAACGTCTGAAAATAAGAAGAGCTTCAAAAATATGAGAAATATGAAGAGCTTCAAAAGGTATCAAAATGAGATGAGCATGAACCGGTCTGAAAAATAGGAGGAGCATGAAGTGGGGTTGAAAAAATGAAAAGCCTGAAAAGGTGTGAAATATATGAAGTGCTTCAAAGGTGTCAAAAATATGAGGAAAATGAAAAGGTCTGAAAAATAGGAGGAGCATGAAGTGGTGTTGAAAAACATGAAGAGCCTGAAAACGTGTGAAAAATATGAAGACCTTCAAAAAGTGTGAAAAATATGAAGAGTTTCAAAAGGTGTGAAAAAAGAGATGAGCATGAAACGGACTGAAAAACAGGAGGAGAATGAAGCAGTGTTGAAAATCATCAAGAGCATGAAAACGTGTGAAAAATATGAAGAGCTTCAAAAGGTGTCAAAAAGGGATGAGCATGAAAAGGTCTGAAAAATAGGAGGAGCAAGAAGTGGTGTTGAAAAAAATGAGAAGCCTGAAAAGGTGTGAAATATATAAAGAGCTTCAAAAGGTGTGAAATACATGAGAAGCATGAAACTCTCTGAAAAATAGAAGGAGCATGAAGAGTTGTTGTAAAACATGAAGAGCCTGAAAAGGTTGAAAAATATGAAGAGCTTCAAAAGGTGCCCAAAATATGAGGAGCATGAAACGGTCTGAAAAATAGGAGGAGCATGAAGCGGTGTTGAAAAACATGAAGAGCCTGAAAAGGTGTGAAAAATATGAAGAGCTTCAAAAGGTGTTCAAAATATGAGGAGCATGAAACGGTCTGAAAAGTAGGAGGAGCATGAAGCGGTGTTTAAAAACATGAAGAGCCTGAAAAGCTGTGAGAAATTTGAAGAGCTTCAAAAGGTGTCAAAAATATGAGGAGCATGAAACGGTCTGAAAAATAGGAGGAGCTGGAAGTGGTGTTGAAACACATGAAGAGCCTTAAAGGTGTGAAAAATATGAAGAGCTTCAAAATGTGTCAAAAATATGAGGAGCATGAAACGGTCTGAAAAATACGAGGAGCATGAAGCGGTGGTTAAAAACATGAAGAGCCTGAAAAGGGGTGAAAAACATGAAGAGCTTCTAAATGAGTTAAAAATATGAGAAGCATGAAACGACTGAAAAATAGGAGGAGCATGAAGCGGTGTTGAAAAACATGAAGAGCCTGAAAATTTTGAAATATATGAACAGCTTCAATGGTGTCAAAACTAGGAGGAGCATGAAACAGTCTGAAAAATAGGAGAAGCATGAAGCGGTGTTGAAAAACATGAATAGCCTAAAAAGAAGTGAAAAATATGAAGAGCTTCAAAAGGTGTCGTAAATATCAGGAGCATGAAACGGTATGAAAAATAGGAGGAGCATGAAACGGTGTTCAAAAACCTGAAGAGCCTGAAAAGGTGTGAAAAATATGAAGAGCTTCAAAAGATCTCAAAAATATGAGGAGCATGAAACGGTCTGAAAAATAGGAGGAGCATGAAGCGGTCCTCAAAAACATGAAGAGCCTGAAAAGTTGTGAAAAATATGAAGAGCTTCAAAAGGTGTCTAAAATATGAGGTGCATTAAACAGTGTGAAAAATAGGAGGAGTATGAAACGGTGTTGAAAAACATGAAAAGCATGAAAAAGTGTGAAAAATATGAAGAATTTCAAAGGGTGTCAAAAATATGAGAAGCATGAAGCGGTCTGAAAAATAGGAGAAGCATGAAGCGGTGTTGCAAAATATGAATAGCGTGAAAAGCTGTGAAATATATGAAGAGCTTCAAAAGGTGTCAAAAATATGAGGAGCATGAAACGGTGTGAAATATAGGAGAAGCATGAAGCGGTGTTGAAAAACATGCAGAGCAGGAAAAGGTGTGAAAAATATGAAGAGCTTCAAAAGGTGTCAAGAATATGAGGAGCATGAAACGGTCTGAAAAATAGGAGGAACATGAAGCTGTGTTCAAAAACATGAAAAGCCTGAAAAGATGTGAAAAATATGAAGAGCTTCAAAAGGTGCCCAAAATATGAGGAGCATGAAACGTTCTGAAAAATAGGAGGTGCATGAAGCGGTGTTGAAAATCATGAAGAGCCTGAAAAGGTGTGAAAAATATGAAAAGCTTCAAAAGGTGTCAAAAATGAGATGAGCATGAAACGGTCTGAAAAATAGGAGGAGCATGAAGCGGTGGTGAAAATCATGAAGAGCCTGAAAAGGTGTGAAAAATATGAAGAGCTTCAAAAGGTGTGAAATACATGAGGAGGATTAAACGGTCAGAAAAATAGGAGGAGCATGAAGCGTTGTTGAAAAACATGAACAGCCTGAAAAGGTGTGAAAAATATGAAGAGCTTCTAAAGGTGTCAAAAATATGAGGAGCAAGAAATGGTCTTAAAAATATGAGGAACATAAAGTGGTGTTGAAAAACATGAAGAGCCTGAAAAGGTGTGAAATATATGAAGAGCTTCTAAAGGTGTCAAAAATATGAGGAGCATGAAACGGTCTTAAAAATAGGAGGACGATGAAGCGGTGTTCAAAAACTTGAAGAGGATGAAAAGGTGTGAAAAATATGAAGAGCTTTAAAAGCTGTCAAAAATATGAGGAGCATGAAACGGTCTTAAAAATAGGAGGAGGATGAAGCGGTGTTCAAAAACTTGAAGAGGATGAAATGGTGTGAAAAATATGAAGAGCTTCTAAAGGTGTCAAAAATATGAGGAGCATGAAACGGTCTTAAAAATAAGAGGAGGATGAGGCGGTGTTGAAAAACTTGAAGAGGATGAAAAGGTGTGAAAAATATGAAGAGCTTTAAAAGGTGTCCAAAATATGAGGAGCATGAAACGGTCTGAAAAATAGGAGGAGCATGAAACGGTGTTCAAAAACATGAAGAGCCTGAAAAGGTGTGAAAAATATGAAGAGTCTCAAAACGTGTCAAAAATATGAGGAGTATGAAACGGTATGATAAATAGCAGGAGCATGAACCGGTGTTGAAAAACATGAAGAGTCTGAAATCGTGTGAAAAATATGAAGAGCTTCAAAAATGTGAAAAATATGAAGAGCTTCAAAAGATGTGAATAATATGCAAAGCTTCAAAAGATGTCAAAAATGAGATGAGCATGAAACGGTCTGAAAAAAAGGAGGAGAATGAAGCGGTGTTGAAAAACATCAAGAGCCTGAAAAGGTGTGAAAAATATGAAGAGCTTCAAAAGGTGTGAAATAGATGAGGAGCATTAAATGGTCTAAAAGATAGGAGGAGCATGAAGTGGTGTTCAAAAACATGAAGAGCATGAAAAGCTGAGAAAAATATGAAGAGCTTCAAAAGGTGTCAAAAATATGAGGAGCATGAAACGGTCTGAAAAATAGGAGGAGCATGAAACGGTGATCAACCACATGAAGAGCCTGAAAAGTTGTGAAAAACATGAAGAGATTCAAAAGCTGTGAAATACATGAGGAGCATGAAACGGGCTGAAAAATAGGAGAAGCATGAAGTGGTGTGGAAAAACATCAAGAGCCTGAAAAGTTGTGAAAGATATGAAGAGCTTCAAAAGGTGTGAAAAATATGAGGAGCAAGAAATGGTCTGAAAAATAGGAGGATTATGAAACGTTGTTCAAAAACAAGAAGAGCCTGAAAAGGTGTGAAAAATAGTAAAAGCCTCAAAAAGTGTCAAAAATATGAGGAGCATGAAACGGTCTGAAAAATTGCAGGACCATGAAGTGGTGTTGAAAAACCTGAAGAGTCTGAAAACGTCTGAAAATAAGAAGAGCTTCAAAAATATGAGAAATATGAAGAGCTTCAAAAGGTATCAAAATGAGATGAGCATGAACCGGTCTGAAAAATAGGAGGAGCATGAAGTGGGGTTGAAAAAATGAAAAGCCTGAAAAGGTGTGAAATATATGAAGTGCTGCAAAGGTGTCAAAAATATGAGGAAAATGAAAAGGTCTGAAAAATAGGAGGAGCATGAAGTGGTGTTGAAAAACATGAAGAGCCTGAAAACGTGTGAAAAATATGAAGACCTTCAAAAAGTGTGAAAAATATGAAGAGTTTCAAAAGGTGTGAAAAAAGAGATGAGCATGAAACGGACTGAAAAACAGGAGGAGAATGAAGCAGTGTTGAAAATCATCAAGAGCATGAAAAGGTGTGAAAAATATGAAGAGCTTCAAAAGGTGTCAAAAAGGGATGAGCATGAAAAGGTCTGAAAAATAGGAGGAGCAAGAAGTGGTGTTGAAAAAAATGAGAAGCCTGAAAAGGTGTGAAATATATGAAGAGCTTCAAAAGGTGTGAAATACATGAGGAGCATGAAACTCTCTGAAAAATAGAAGGAGCATGAAGAGTTGTAAAACATGAAGAGCCTGAAAAGGTTGAAAAATATGAAGAGCTTCAAAAGGTGCCCAAAATATGAGGAGCATGAAACGGTCTGAAAAATAGGAGGAGCATGAAGCGGTGTTGAAAAACATGAAGAGCCTGAAAAGGTGTGAAAAATATGAAGAGCTTCAAAAGGTGTTCAAAATATGAGGAGCATGAAACGGTCTGAAAAGTAGGAGGAGCATGAAGCGGTGTTTAAAAGCATGAAGAGCCTGAAAAGCTGTGAGAAATATGAATAGCTTCAAAAGGTGTCAAAAATATGAGGAGCATGAAACGGTCTGAAAAATAGGAGGAGCTGGAAGTGGTGTTGAAACACATGAAAAGCCTGAAAGGTGTGAAAAATATGAAGAGCTTCAAAATGTGTCAAAAATATGAGGAGCATGAAACGGTCTGAAAAATACGAGGAGCATGAAGCGGTGGTTAAAAACATGAAGAGCCTGAAAAGGGGTGAAAAACATGAAGAGCTTCTAAATGAGTTAAAAATATGAGAAGCATGAAACGACTGAAAAATAGGAGGAGCATGAAGCGGTGTTGAAAAACATGAAGAGCCTGAAAATTTTGAAATATATGAACAGCTTCAATGGTGTCAAAACTAGGAGGAGCATGAAACAGTCTGAAAAATAGGAGAAGCATGAAGCGGTGTTGAAAAACATGAATAGCCTAAAAAGAAGTGAAAAATATGAAGAGCTTCAAAAGGTGTCAAAAATATGAGGAGCATGAAACGGTATGAAAAATAGGAGGAGCATGAAACGGTGTTCAAAAACCTGAAGAGCCTGAAAAGGTGTGAAAAATATGAAGAGCTTCAAAAGGTGTCAAAAATATGAGAAGCATGAAACGAATGAAAAATAGGAGGAGCATGAAGAGGTGCTGAAAAACATTAAGAGCCTGAAAAGGTGTGAAATATATGAAGAGTTTCAAAAGGTGTCATAAATATCAGGAGCATGAAACGGTCTGAAAAATAGGAGGAGCATGAAGCGGTGTTTAAAAACATGAAGTGCCTAAAAAGGTGTGAAAAATATGAAGAGCTTCAAAAGATCTCAAAAATATGAGGAGCATGAAACGGTCTGAAAAATAGGAGGAGCATGAAGCGGTCCTCAAAAACATGAAGAGCCTGAAAAGTTGTGAAAAATATGAAGAGCTTCAAAAGGTGTCTAAAATATGAGGTGCATTAAACAGTGTGAAAAATAGGAGGAGTATGAAACGGTGTTGAAAAACATGAAAAGCATGAAAAAGTGTGAAAAATATGAAGAATTTCAAAGGGTGTCAAAAATATGAGAAGCATGAAGCGGTCTGAAAAATAGGAGAAGCATGAAGCGGTGTTGCAAAATATGAATAGCGTGAAAAGCTGTGAAATATATGAAGAGCTTCAAAAGGTGTCAAAAATATGAGGAGCATGAAACGGTCTGAAATATAGGAGAAGCATGAAGCGGTGTTGAAAAACATGCAGAGCAGGAAAAGGTGTGAAAAATATGAAGAGCTTCAAAAGGTGTCAAGAATATGAGGAGCATGAAACGGTCTGAAAAATAGGAGGAACATGAAGCTGTGTTCAAAAACATGAAAAGCCTGAAAAGATGTGAAAAATATGAAGAGCTTCAAAAGGTGTCAAAAATATGAGGAGCATGAAACGTTCTTAAAAATAGGAGGTGCATGAAGCGGTGTTGAAAATCATGAAGAGCCTGAAAAGGTGTGAAAAATATGAAAAGCTTCAAAAGGTTTCAAAAATGAGATGAGCATGAAACGGTCTGAAAAATAGGAGGAGCATGAAGCGGTGGTGAAAATCATGAAGAGCCTGAAAAGGTGTGAAAAATATGAAGAGCTTCAAAAGGTGTGAAATACATGAGGAGGATTAAACGGTCAGAAAAATAGGAGGAGCATGAAGCGTTGTTGAAAAACATGAACAGCCTGAAAAGGTGTGAAAAATATGAAGAGTTTCTAAAGGTGTCAAAAATATGAGGAGCAAGAAATGGTCTTAAAAATATGAGGAACATAAAGTGGTGTTGAAAAACATGAAGAGCCTGAAAAGGTGTGAAATATATGAAGAGCTTCTAAAGGTGTCAAAAATATGAGGAGCATGAAACGGTCTTAAAAATAGGAGGATGATGAAGCGGTGTTCAAAAACTTGAAGAGGATGAAAAGGTGTGAAAAATATGAAGAGCTTTAAAAGGTGTCAAAAATATGAGGAGCATGAAACGGTCTTAAAAATAGGAGGAGGATGAAGCGGTGTTCAAAAACTTGAAGAGGATGAAATGGTGTGAAAAATATGAAGAGCTTCTAAAGGTGTCAAAAATATGAGGAGCATGAAACGGTCTTAAAAATAAGAGGAGGATGAGGCGGTGTTGAAAAACTTGAAGAGGATGAAAAGGTGTGAAAAATATGAAGAGCTTTAAAAGGTGTCCAAAATATGAGGAGCATGAAACGGTCTGAAAAATAGGAGGATTATGAAACGGTGTTCAAAAACATGAAGAGCCTGAAAAGGTGTGAAAAATATGAAGAGTCTCAAAACGTGTCAAAAATATGAGGAGTATGAAACGGTATGATAAATAGCAGGAGCATGAACCGGTGTTGAAAAACATGAAGAGTCTGAAATCGTGTGCAAAATATGAAGAGCTTCAAAAATGTGAAAAATATGAAGAGCTTCAAAAGATGTGAATAATATGCAAAGCTTCAAAAGATGTCAAAAATGAGATGAGCATGAAACGGTCTGAAAAAAAGGAGGAGAATGAAGCGGTGTTGAAAAACATCAAGAGCCTGAAAAGGTGTGAAAAATATGAAGAGCTTCAAAAGGTGTGAAATAGATGAGGAGCATTAAATGGTCTAAAAAATAGGAGGAGCATGAAGTGGTGTTCAAAAACATGAAGAGCATGAAAAGCTGAGAAAAATATGAAGAGCTTCAAAAGGTGTCAAAAATATGAGGAGCATGAAACGGTCTGAAAAATAGGAGGAGCATGAAACGGTGATTAACCACATGAAGAGCCTGAAAAGTTGTGAAAAACATGAAGAGATTCAAAAGCTGTGAAATACATGAGGAGCATGAAACGGGCTGAAAAATAGGAGAAGCATGAAGTGGTGTGGAAAAACATCAAGAGCCTGAAAAGTTGTGAAAGATATGAAGAGCTTCAAAAGGTGTGAAAAATATGAGGAGCAAGAAATGGTCTGAAAAATAGGAGGATTATGAAACGTTGTTCAAAAACAAGAAGAGCCTGAAAAGGTGTGAAAAATAGTAAAAGCCTCAAAAAGTGTCAAAAATATGAGGAGCATGAAACGGTCTGAAAAATTGCAGGAGCATGAAGTGGTGTTGAAAAACCTGAAGAGTCTGAAAACGTCTGAAAATAAGAAGAGCTTCAAAAATATGAGAAATATGAAGAGCTTCAAAAGGTATCAAAATGAGATGAGCATGAACCGGTCTGAAAAATAGGAGGAGCATGAAGTGGGGTTGAAAAAATGAAAAGCCTGAAAAGGTGTGAAATATATGAAGTGCTTCAAAGGTGTCAAAAATATGAGGAAAATGAAAAGGTCTGAAAAATAGGAGGAGCATGAAGTGGTGTTGAAAAACATGAAGAGCCTGAAAACGTGTGAAAAATATGAAGACCTTCAAAAAGTGTGAAAAATATGAAGAGTTTCAAAAGGTGTGAAAAAAGAGATGAGCATGAAACGGACTGAAAAACAGGAGGAGAATGAAGCAGTGTTGAAAATCATCAAGAGCATGAAAACGTGTGAAAAATATGAAGAGCTTCAAAAGGTGTCAAAAAGGGATGAGCATGAAAAGGTCTGAAAAATAGGAGGAGCAAGAAGTGGTGTTGAAAAAAATGAGAAGCCTGAAAAGGTGTGAAATATATAAAGAGCTTCAAAAGGTGTGAAATACATGAGAAGCATGAAACTCTCTGAAAAATAGAAGGAGCATGAAGAGTTGTTGTAAAACATGAAGAGCCTGAAAAGGTTGAAAAATATGAAGAGCTTCAAAAGGTGCCCAAAATATGAGGAGCATGAAACGGTCTGAAAAATAGGAGGAGCATGAAGCGGTGTTGAAAAACATGAAGAGCCTGAAAAGGTGTGAAAAATATGAAGAGCTTCAAAAGGTGTTCAAAATATGAGGAGCATGAAACGGTCTGAAAAGTAGGAGGAGCATGAAGCGGTGTTTAAAAACATGAAGAGCCTGAAAAGCTGTGAGAAATATGAAGAGCTTCAAAAGGTGTCAAAAATATGAGGAGCATGAAACGGTCTGAAAAATAGGAGGAGCTGGAAGTGGTGTTGAAAAACATGAAGAGCCTGAAAAGGTGTGAAATATATGAAGAGCTTCTAAAGGTGTCAAAAATATGAGGAGCATGAAACGGTCTTAAAAATAGGAGGACGATGAAGCGGTGTTCAAAAACTTGAAGAGGATGAAAAGGTGTGAAAAATATGAAGAGCTTTAAAAGCTGTCAAAAATATGAGGAGCATGAAACGGTCTTAAAAATAGGAGGAGGATGAAGCGGTGTTCAAAAACTTGAAGAGGATGAAATGGTGTGAAAAATATGAAGAGCTTCTAAAGGTGTCAAAAATATGAGGAGCATGAAACGGTCTTAAAAATAAGAGGAGGATGAGGCGGTGTTGAAAAACTTGAAGAGGATGAAAAGGTGTGAAAAATATGAAGAGCTTTAAAAGGTGTCCAAAATATGAGGAGCATGAAACGGTCTGAAAAATAGGAGGATTATGAAACGGTGTTCAAAAACATGAAGAGCCTGAAAAGGTGTGAAAAATATGAAGAGTCTCAAAACGTGTCAAAAATATGAGGAGTATGAAACGGTATGATAAATAGCAGGAGCATGAACCGGTGTTGAAAAACATGAAGAGTCTGAAATCGTGTGAAAAATATGAAGAGCTTCAAAAATGTGAAAAATATGAAGAGCTTCAAAAGATGTGAATAATATGCAAAGCTTCAAAAGATGTCAAAAATGAGATGAGCATGAAACGGTCTGAAAAAAAGGAGGAGAATGAAGCGGTGTTGAAAAACATCAAGAGCCTGAAAAGGTGTGAAAAATATGAAGAGCTTCAAAAGGTGTGAAATAGATGAGGAGCATTAAATGGTCTAAAAAATAGGAGGAGCATGAAGTGGTGTTCAAAAACATGAAGAGCATGAAAAGCTGAGAAAAATATGAAGAGCTTCAAAAGGTGTCAAAAATATGAGGAGCATGAAACGGTCTGAAAAATAGGAGGAGCATGAAACGGTGATCAACCACATGAAGAGCCTGAAAAGTTGTGAAAAACATGAAGAGATTCAAAAGCTGTGAAATACATGAGGAGCATGAAACGGGCTGAAAAATAGGAGAAGCATGAAGTGGTGTGGAAAAACATCAAGAGCCTGAAAAGTTGTGAAAGATATGAAGAGCTTCAAAAGGTGTGAAAAATATGAGGAGCAAGAAATGGTCTGAAAAATAGGAGAATTATGAAACGTTGTTCAAAAACAAGAAGAGCCTGAAAAGGTGTGAAAAATAGTAAAAGCCTCAAAAAGTGTCAAAAATATGAGGAGCATGAAACGGTCTGAAAAATTGCAGGAGCATGAAGTGGTGTTGAAAAACCTGAAGAGTCTGAAAACGTCTGAAAATAAGAAGAGCTTCAAAAATATGAGAAATATGAAGAGCTTCAAAAGGTATCAAAATGAGATGAGCATGAACCGGTCTGAAAAATAGGAGGAGCATGAAGTGGGGTTGAAAAAATGAAAAGCCTGAAAAGGTGTGAAATATATGAAGTGCTTCAAAGGTGTCAAAAATATGAGGAAAATGAAAAGGTCTGAAAAATAGGAGGAGCATGAAGTGGTGTTGAAAAACATGAAGAGCCTGAAAACGTGTGAAAAATATGAAGACCTTCAAAAAGTGTGAAAAATATGAAGAGTTTCAAAAGGTGTGAAAAAAGAGATGAGCATGAAACGGACTGAAAAACAGGAGGAGAATGAAGCAGTGTTGAAAATCATCAAGAGCATGAAAACGTGTGAAAAATATGAAGAGCTTCAAAAGGTGTCAAAAAGGGATGAGCATGAAAAGGTCTGAAAAATAGGAGGAGCAAGAAGTGGTGTTGAAAAAAATGAGAAGCCTGAAAAGGTGTGAAATATATAAAGAGCTTCAAAAGGTGTGAAATACATGAGAAGCATGAAACTCTCTGAAAAATAGAAAGAGCATGAAGAGTTGTTGTAAAACATGAAGAGCCTGAAAAGGTTGAAAAATATGAAGAGCTTCAAAAGGTGCCCAAAATATGAGGAGCATGAAACGGTCTGAAAAATAGGAGGAGCATGAAGCGGTGTTGAAAAACATGAAGAGCCTGAAAAGGTGTGAAAAATATGAAGAGCTTCAAAAGGTGTTCAAAATATGAGGAGCATGAAACGGTCTGAAAAGTAGGAGGAGCATGAAGCGGTGTTTAAAAACATGAAGAGCCTGAAAAGCTGTGAGAAATATGAAGAGCTTCAAAAGGTGTCAAAAATATGAGGAGCATGAAACGGTCTGAAAAATAGGAGGAGCTGGAAGTGATGTTGAAACACATGAAGAGCCTGAAAGGTGTGAAAAATATGAAGAGCTTCAAAATGTGTCAAAAATATGAGGAGCATGAAACGGTCTGAAAAATACGAGGAGCATGAAGCGGTGGTTAAAAACATGAAGAGCCTGAAAAGGGGTGAAAAACATGAAGAGCTTCTAAATGAGTTAAAAATATGAGAAGCATGAAACGACTGAAAAATAGGAGGAGCATGAAGCGGTGTTGAAAAACATGAAGAGCCTGAAAATTTTGAAATATATGAACAGCTTCAATGGTGTCAAAACTAGGAGGAGCATGAAACAGTCTGAAAAATAGGAGAAGCATGAAGCGGTGTTGAAAAACATGAATAGCCTAAAAAGAAGTGAAAAATATGAAGAGCTTCAAAAGGTGTCAAAAATATGAGGAGCATGAAACGGTATGAAAAATAGGAGGAGCATGAAACGGTGTTCAAAAACCTGAAGAGCCTGAAAAGGTGTGAAAAATATGAAGAGCTTCAAAAGGTGTCAAAAATATGAGAAGCATGAAACGAATGAAAAATAGGAGGAGCATGAAGAGGTGCTGAAAAACATTAAGAGCCTGGAAAGGTGTGAAATATATGAAGAGCTTCAAAAGGTGTCGTAAATATCAGGAGCATGAAACGGTCTGAAAAATAAGAGGAGCATGAAGCGGTGTTTAAAAACATGAAGTGCCTGAAAAGGTGTGAAAAATATGAAGAGCTTCAAAAGATCTCAAAAATATGAGGAGCATGAAACGGTCTGAAAAATAGGAGGAGCATGAAGCGGTCCTCAAAAACATGAAGAGCCTGAAAAGTTGTGAAAAATATGAAGAGCTTCAAAAGGTGTCTAAAATATGAGGTGCATTAAACAGTGTGAAAAATAGGAGGAGTATGAAACGGTGTTGAAAAACATGAAAAGCATGAAAAAGTGTGAAAAATATGAAGAATTTCAAAGGGTGTCAAAAATATGAGAAGCATGAAGCGGTCTGAAAAATAGGAGAAGCATGAAGCGGTGTTGCAAAATATGAATAGCGTGAAAAGCTGTGAAATATATGAAGAGCTTCAAAAGGTGTCAAAAATATGAGGAGCATGAAACGGTCTGAAATATAGGAGAAGCATGAAGCGGTGTTGAAAAACATGCAGAGCAGGAAAAGGTGTGAAAAATATGAAGAGCTTCAAAAGGTGTCAAGAATATGAGGAGCATGAAACGGTCTGAAAAATAGGAGGAACATGAAGCTGTGTTCAAAAACATGAAAAGCCTGAAAAGATGTGAAAAATATGAAGAGCTTCAAAAGGTGTGAAATACATGAGGAGGATTAAACGGTCAGAAAAATAGGAGGAGCATGAAGCGTTGTTGAAAAACATGAACAGCCTGAAAAGGTGTGAAAAATATGAAGAGCTTCTAAAGGTGTCAAAAATATGAGGAGCAAGAAATGGTCTTAAAAATATGAGGAACATAAAGTGGTGTTGAAAAACATGAAGAGCCTGAAAAGGTGTGAAATATATGAAGAGCTTCTAAAGGTGTCAAAAATATGAGGAGCATGAAACGGTATGAAAAATAGGAGGAGCATGAAACGGTGTTCAAAAACCTGAAGAGCCTGAAAAGGTGTGAAAAATATGAAGAGCTTCAAAAGGTGTCAAAAATATGAGAAGCATGAAACGAATGAAAAATAGGAGGAGCATGAAGAGTTGCTGAAAAACATTAAGAGCCTGAAAAGGTGTGAAATATATGAAGAGTTTCAAAAGGTGTCATAAATATCAGGAGCATGAAACGGTCTGAAAAATAGGAGGAGCATGAAGCGGTGTTTAAAAACATGAAGTGCCTAAAAAGGTGTGAAAAATATGAAGAGCTTCAAAAGATCTCAAAAATATGAGGAGCATGAAACGGTCTGAAAAATAGGAGGAGCATGAAGCGGTCCTCAAAAACATGAAGAGCCTGAAAAGTTGTGAAAAATATGAAGAGCTTCAAAAGGTGTCTAAAATATGAGGTGCATTAAACAGTGTGAAAAATAGGAGGAGTATGAAACGGTGTTGAAAAACATGAAAAGCATGAAAAAGTGTGAAAAATATGAAGAATTTCAAAGGGTGTCAAAAATATGAGAAGCATGAAGCGGTCTGAAAAATAGGAGAAGCATGAAGCGGTGTTGCAAAATATGAATAGCGTGAAAAGCTGTGAAATATATGAAGAGCTTCAAAAGGTGTCAAAAATATGAGGAGCATGAAACGGTCTGAAATATAGGAGAAGCATGAAGCGGTGTTGAAAAACATGCAGAGCAGGAAAAGGTGTGAAAAATATGAAGAGCTTCAAAAGGTGTCAAGAATATGAGGAGCATGAAACGGTCTGAAAAATAGGAGGAACATGAAGCTGTGTTCAAAAACATGAAAAGCCTGAAAAGATGTGAAAAATATGAAGAGCTTCAAAAGGTGTCAAAAATATGAGGAGCATGAAACGTTCTTAAAAATAGGAGGTGCATGAAGCGGTGTTGAAAATCATGAAGAGCCTGAAAAGGTGTGAAAAATATGAAAAGCTTCAAAAGGTTTCAAAAATGAGATGAGCATGAAACGGTCTGAAAAATAGGAGGAGCATGAAGCGGTGGTGAAAATCATGAAGAGCCTGAAAAGGTGTGAAAAATATGAAGAGCTTCAAAAGGTGTGAAATACATGAGGAGGATTAAACGGTCAGAAAAATAGGAGGAGCATGAAGCGTTGTTGAAAAACATGAACAGCCTGAAAAGGTGTGAAAAATATGAAGAGCTTCTAAAGGTGTCAAAAATATGAGGAGCAAGAAATGGTCTTAAAAATATGAGGAACATAAAGTGGTGTTGAAAAACATGAAGAGCCTGAAAAGGTGTGAAATATATGAAGAGCTTCTAAAGGTGTCAAAAATATGAGGAGCATGAAACGGTCTTAAAAATAGGAGGATGATGAAGCGGTGTTCAAAAACTTGAAGAGGATGAAAAGGTGTGAAAAATATGAAGAGCTTTAAAAGGTGTCAAAAATATGAGGAGCATGAAACGGTCTTAAAAATAGGAGGAGGATGAAGCGGTGTTCAAAAACTTGAAGAGGATGAAATGGTGTGAAAAATATGAAGAGCTTCTAAAGGTGTCAAAAATATGAGGAGCATGAAACGGTCTTAAAAATAAGAGGAGGATGAGGCGGTGTTGAAAAACTTGAAGAGGATGAAAAGGTGTGAAAAATATGAAGAGCTTTAAAAGGTGTCCAAAATATGAGGAGCATGAAACGGTCTGAAAAATAGGAGGATTATGAAACGGTGTTCAAAAACATGAAGAGCCTGAAAAGGTGTGAAAAATATGAAGAGTCTCAAAACGTGTCAAAAATATGAGGAGTATGAAACGGTATGATAAATAGCAGGAGCATGAACCGGTGTTGAAAAACATGAAGAGTCTGAAATCGTGTGAAAAATATGAAGAGCTTCAAAAATGTGAAAAATATGAAGAGCTTCAAAAGATGTGAATAATATGCAAAGCTTCAAAAGATGTCAAAAATGAGATGAGCATGAAACGGTCTGAAAAAAAGGAGGAGAATGAAGCGGTGTTGAAAAACATCAAGAGCCTGAAAAGGTGTGAAAAATATGAAGAGCTTCAAAAGGTGTGAAATAGATGAGGAGCATTAAATGGTCTAAAAAATAGGAGGAGCATGAAGTGGTGTTCAAAAACATGAAGAGCATGAAAAGCTGAGAAAAATATGAAGAGCTTCAAAAGGTGTCAAAAATATGAGGAGCATGAAACGGTCTGAAAAATAGGAGGAGCATGAAACGGTGATCAACCACATGAAGAGCCTGAAAAGTTGTGAAAAACATGAAGAGATTCAAAAGCTGTGAAATACATGAGGAGCATGAAACGGGCTGAAAAATAGGAGAAGCATGAAGTGGTGTGGAAAAACATCAAGAGCCTGAAAAGTTGTGAAAGATATGAAGAGCTTCAAAAGGTGTGAAAAATATGAGGAGCAAGAAATGGTCTGAAAAATAGGAGGATTATGAAACGTTGTTCAAAAACAAGAAGAGCCTGAAAAGGTGTGAAAAATAGTAAAAGCCTCAAAAAGTGTCAAAAATATGAGGAGCATGAAACGGTCTGAAAAATTGCAGGAGCATGAAGTGGTGTTGAAAAACCTGAAGAGTCTGAAAACGTCTGAAAATAAGAAGAGCTTCAAAAATATGAGAAATATGAAGAGCTTCAAAAGGTATCAAAATGAGATGAGCATGAACCGGTCTGAAAAATAGGAGGAGCATGAAGTGGGGTTGAAAAAATGAAAAGCCTGAAAAGGTGTGAAATATATGAAGTGCTTCAAAGGTGTCAAAAATATGAGGAAAATGAAAAGGTCTGAAAAATAGGAGGAGCATGAAGTGGTGTTGAAAAACATGAAGAGCCTGAAAACGTGTGAAAAATATGAAGACCTTCAAAAAGTGTGAAAAATATGAAGAGTTTCAAAAGGTGTGAAAAAAGAGATGAGCATGAAACGGACTGAAAAACAGGAGGAGAATGAAGCAGTGTTGAAAATCATCAAGAGCATGAAAAGGTGTGAAAAATATGAAGAGCTTCAAAAGGTGTCAAAAAGGGATGAGCATGAAAAGGTCTGAAAAATAGGAGGAGCAAGAAGTGGTGTTGAAAAAAATGAGAAGCCTGAAAAGGTGTGAAATATATAAAGAGCTTCAAAAGGTGTGAAATACATGAGAAGCATGAAACTCTCTGAAAAATAGAAGGAGCATGAAGAGTTGTTGTAAAACATGAAGAGCCTGAAAAGGTTGAAAAATATGAAGAGCTTCAAAAGGTGCCCAAAATATGAGGAGCATGAAACGGTCTGAAAAATAGGAGGAGCATGAAGCGGTGTTGAAAAACATGAAGAGCCTGAAAAGGTGTGAAAAATATGAAGAGCTTCAAAAGGTGTTCAAAATATGAGGAGCATGAAACGGTCTGAAAAGTAGGAGGAGCATGAAGCGGTGTTTAAAAACATGAAGAGCCTGAAAAGCTGTGAGAAATATGAAGAGCTTCAAAAGGTGTCAAAAATATGAGGAGCATGAAACGGTCTGAAAAATAGGAGGAGCTGGAAGTGGTGTTGAAAAACATGAAGAGCCTGAAAAGGTGTGAAATATATGAAGAGCTTCTAAAGGTGTCAAAAATATGAGGAGCATGAAACGGTCTTAAAAATAGGAGGACGATGAAGCGGTGTTCAAAAACTTGAAGAGGATGAAAAGGTGTGAAAAATATGAAGAGCTTTAAAAGCTGTCAAAAATATGAGGAGCATGAAACGGTCTTAAAAATAGGAGGAGGATGAAGCGGTGTTCAAAAACTTGAAGAGGATGAAATGGTGTGAAAAATATGAAGAGCTTCTAAAGGTGTCAAAAATATGAGGAGCATGAAACGGTCTTAAAAATAAGAGGAGGATGAGGCGGTGTTGAAAAACTTGAAGAGGATGAAAAGGTGTGAAAAATATGAAGAGCTTTAAAAGGTGTCCAAAATATGAGGAGCATGAAACGGTCTGAAAAATAGGAGGATTATGAAACGGTGTTCAAAAACATGAAGAGCCTGAAAAGGTGTGAAAAATATGAAGAGTCTCAAAACGTGTCAAAAATATGAGGAGTATGAAACGGTATGATAAATAGCAGGAGCATGAACCGGTGTTGAAAAACATGAAGAGTCTGAAATCGTGTGAAAAATATGAAGAGCTTCAAAAATGTGAAAAATATGAAGAGCTTCAAAAGATGTGAATAATATGCAAAGCTTCAAAAGATGTCAAAAATGAGATGAGCATGAAACGGTCTGAAAAAAAGGAGGAGAATGAAGCGGTGTTGAAAAACATCAAGAGCCTGAAAAGGTGTGAAAAATATGAAGAGCTTCAAAAGGTGTGAAATAGATGAGGAGCATTAAATGGTCTAAAAAATAGGAGGAGCATGAAGTGGTGTTCAAAAACATGAAGAGCATGAAAAGCTGAGAAAAATATGAAGAGCTTCAAAAGGTGTCAAAAATATGAGGAGCATGAAACGGTCTGAAAAATAGGAGGAGCATGAAACGGTGATCAACCACATGAAGAGCCTGAAAAGTTGTGAAAAACATGAAGAGATTCAAAAGCTGTGAAATACATGAGGAGCATGAAACGGGCTGAAAAATAGGAGAAGCATGAAGTGGTGTGGAAAAACATCAAGAGCCTGAAAAGTTGTGAAAGATATGAAGAGCTTCAAAAGGTGTGAAAAATATGAGGAGCAAGAAATGGTCTGAAAAATAGGAGGATTATGAAACGTTGTTCAAAAACAAGAAGAGCCTGAAAAGGTGTGAAAAATAGTAAAAGCCTCAAAAAGTGTCAAAAATATGAGGAGCATGAAACGGTCTGAAAAATTGCAGGAGCATGAAGTGGTGTTGAAAAACCTGAAGAGTCTGAAAACGTCTGAAAATAAGAAGAGCTTAAAAAATATGAGAAATATGAAGAGCTTCAAAAGGTATCAAAATGAGATGAGCATGAACCGGTCTGAAAAATAGGAGGAGCATGAAGTGGGGTTGAAAAAATGAAAAGCCTGAAAAGGTGTGAAATATATGAAGTGCTTCAAAGGTGTCAAAAATATGAGGAAAATGAAAAGGTCTGAAAAATAGGAGGAGCATGAAGTGGTGTTGAAAAACATGAAGAGCCTGAAAACGTGTGAAAAATATGAAGACCTTCAAAAAGTGTGAAAAATATGAAGAGTTTCAAAAGGTGTGAAAAAAGAGATGAGCATGAAACGGACTGAAAAACAGGAGGAGAATGAAGCAGTGTTGAAAATCATCAAGAGCATGAAAAGGTGTGAAAAATATGAAGAGCTTCAAAAGGTGTCAAAAAGGGATGAGCATGAAAAGGTCTGAAAAATAGGAGGAGCAAGAAGTGGTGTTGAAAAAAATGAGAAGCCTGAAAAGGTGTGAAATATATAAAGAGCTTCAAAAGGTGTGAAATACATGAGAAGCATGAAACTCTCTGAAAAATAGAAGGAGCATGAAGAGTTGTTGTAAAACATGAAGAGCCTGAAAAGGTTGAAAAATATGAAGAGCTTCAAAAGGTGCCCAAAATATGAGGAGCATGAAACGGTCTGAAAAATAGGAGGAGCATGAAGCGGTGTTGAAAAACATGAAGAGCCTGAAAAGGTGTGAAAAATATGAAGAGCTTCAAAAGGTGTTCAAAATATGAGGAGCATGAAACGGTCTGAAAAGTAGGAGGAGCATGAAGCGGTGTTTAAAAACATGAAGAGCCTGAAAAGCTGTGAGAAATATGAAGAGCTTCAAAAGGTGTCAAAAATATGAGGAGCATGAAACGGTCTGAAAAATAGGAGGAGCTGGAAGTGATGTTGAAACACATGAAGAGCCTGAAAGGTGTGAAAAATATGAAGAGCTTCAAAATGTGTCAAAAATATGAGGAGCATGAAACGGTCTGAAAAATACGAGGAGCATGAAGCGGTGGTTAAAAACATGAAGAGCCTGAAAAGGGGTGAAAAACATGAAGAGCTTCTAAATGAGTTAAAAATATGAGAAGCATGAAACGACTGAAAAATAGGAGGAGCATGAAGCGGTGTTGAAAAACATGAAGAGCCTGAAAATTTTGAAATATATGAACAGCTTCAATGGTGTCAAAACTAGGAGGAGCATGAAACAGTCTGAAAAATAGGAGAAGCATGAAGCGGTGTTGAAAAACATGAATAGCCTAAAAAGAAGTGAAAAATATGAAGAGCTTCAAAAGGTGTCAAAAATATGAGGAGCATGAAACGGTATGAAAAATAGGAGGAGCATGAAACGGTGTTCAAAAACCTGAAGAGCCTGAAAAGGTGTGAAAAATATGAAGAGCTTCAAAAGGTGTCAAAAATATGAGAAGCATGAAACGAATGAAAAATAGGAGGAGCATGAAGAGGTGCTGAAAAACATTAAGAGCCTGGAAAGGTGTGAAATATATGAAGAGCTTCAAAAGGTGTCGTAAATATCAGGAGCATGAAACGGTCTGAAAAATAGGAGGAGCATGAAGCGGTGTTTAAAAACATGAAGTGCCTGAAAAGGTGTGAAAAATATGAAGAGCTTCAAAAGATCTCAAAAATATGAGGAGCATGAAACGGTCTGAAAAATAGGAGGAGCATGAAGCGGTCCTCAAAAACATGAAGAGCATGAAAAGTTGTGAAAAATATGAAGAGCTTCAAAAGGTGTCTAAAATATGAGGTGCATTAAACAGTGTGAAAAATAGGAGTAGTATGAAACGGTGTTGAAAAACATGAAAAGCATGAAAAAGTGTGAAAAATATGAAGAATTTCAAAGGGTGTCAAAAATATGAGAAGCATGAAGCGGTCTGAAAAATAGGAGAAGCATGAAGCGGTGTTGCAAAATATGAATAGCGTGAAAAGCTGTGAAATATATGAAGAGCTTCAAAAGGTGTCAAAAATATGAGGAGCATGAAACGGTCTGAAATATAGGAGAAGCATGAAGCGGTGTTGAAAAACATGCAGAGCAGGAAAAGGTGTGAAAAATATGAAGAGCTTCAAAAGGTGTCAAGAATATGAGGAGCATGAAACGGTCTGAAAAATAGGAGGAACATGAAGCTGTGTTCAAAAACATGAAAAGCCTGAAAAGATGTGAAAAATATGAAGAGCTTCAAAAGGTGTGAAATACATGAGGAGGATTAAACGGTCAGAAAAATAGGAGGAGCATGAAGCGTTGTTGAAAAACATGAACAGCCTGAAAAGGTGTGAAAAATATGAAGAGCTTCTAAAGGTGTCAAAAATATGAGGAGCAAGAAATGGTCTTAAAAATATGAGGAACATAAAGTGGTGTTGAAAAACATGAAGAGCCTGAAAAGGTGTGAAAAATATGAAGAGCTTCTAAAGGTGTCAAAAATATGAGGAGCATGAAACGGTCTTAAAAATAGGAGGACGATGAAGCGGTGTTCAAAAACTTGAAGAGGATGAAAAGGTGTGAAAAATATGAAGAGCTTTAAAAGGTGTCAAAAATATGAGGAGCATGAAACGGTCTTAAAAATAGGAGGAGGATGAAGCGGTGTTCAAAAACTTGAAGAGGATGAAATGGTGTGAAAAATATGAAGAGCTTCTAAAGGTGTCAAAAATATGAGGAGCATGAAACGGTCTTAAAAATAAGAGGAGGATGAGGCGGTGTTGAAAAACTTGAAGAGGATGAAAAGGTGTGAAAAATATGAAGAGTTTTAAAAGGTGTCCAAAATATGAGGAGCATGAAACGGTCTGAAAAATAGGAGGATTATGAAACGGTGTTCAAAAACATGAAGAGCCTGAAAAGGTGTGAAAAATATGAAGAGTCTCAAAACGTGTCAAAAATATGAGGAGTATGAAACGGTATGATAAATAGCAGGAGCATGAACCGGTGTTGAAAAACATGAAGAGTCTGAAATCGTGTGAAAAATATGAAGAGCTTCAAAAATGTGAGAAATATGAAGAGCTTCAAAAGATGTGAATAATATGCAAAGCTTCAAAAGATGTCAAAAATGAGATGAGCATGAAACGGTCTGAAAAAAAGGAGGAGAATGAAGCGGTGTTGAAAAACATCAAGAGCCTGAAAAGGTGTGAAAATATGAAGAGCTTCAAAAGGTGTGAAATAGATGAGGAGCATTAAATGGTCTAAAAAATAGGAGGAGCATGAAGTGGTGTTCAAAAACATGAAGAGCATGAAAAGCTGAGAAAAATATGAAGAGCTTCAAAAGGTGTCAAAAATATGAGGAGCATGAAACGGTCTGAAAAATAGGAGGAGCATGAAACGGTGATTAACCACATGAAGAGCCTGAAAAGTTGTGAAAAACATGAAGAGATTCAAAAGCTGTGAAATACATGAGGAGCATGAAACGGGCTGAAAAATAGGAGAAGCATGAAGTGGTGTGGAAAAACATCAAGAGCCTGAAAAGTTGTGAAAGATATGAAGAGCTTCAAAAGGTGTGAAAAATATGAGGAGCAAGAAATGGTCTGAAAAATAGGAGGATTATGAAACGTTGTTCAAAAACAAGAAGAGCCTGAAAAGGTGTGAAAAATAGTAAAAGCCTCAAAAAGTGTCAAAAATATGAGGAGCATGAAACGGTCTGAAAAATTGCAGGAGCATGAAGTGGTGTTGAAAAACCTGAAGAGTCTGAAAACGTCTGAAAATAAGAAGAGCTTCAAAAATATGAGAAATATGAAGAGCTTCAAAAGGTATCAAAATGAGATGAGCATGAACCGGTCTGAAAAATAGGAGGAGCATGAAGTGGGGTTGAAAAAATGAAAAGCCTGAAAAGGTGTGAAATATATGAAGTGCTTCAAAGGTGTCAAAAATATGAGGAAAATGAAAAGGTCTGAAAAATAGGAGGAGCATGAAGTGGTGTTGAAAAACATGAAGAGCCTGAAAACGTGTGAAAAATATGAAGACCTTCAAAAAGTGTGAAAAATATGAAGAGTTTCAAAAGGTGTGAAAAAAGAGATGAGCATGAAACGGACTGAAAAACAGGAGGAGAATGAAGCAGTGTTGAAAATCATCAAGAGCATGAAAAGGTGTGAAAAATATGAAGAGCTTCAAAAGGTGTCAAAAAGGGATGAGCATGAAAAGGTCTGAAAAATAGGAGGAGCAAGAAGTGGTGTTGAAAAAAATGAGAAGCCTGAAAAGGTGTGAAATATATAAAGAGCTTCAAAAGGTGTGAAATACATGAGAAGCATGAAACTCTCTGAAAAATAGAAGGAGCATGAAGAGTTGTTGTAAAACATGAAGAGCCTGAAAAGGTTGAAAAATATGAAGAGCTTCAAAAGGTGCCCAAAATATGAGGAGCATGAAACGGTCTGAAAAATAGGAGGAGCATGAAGCGGTGTTGAAAAACATGAAGAGCCTGAAAAGGTGTGAAAAATATGAAGAGCTTCAAAAGGTGTTCAAAATATGAGGAGCATGAAACGGTCTGAAAAGTAGGAGGAGCATGAAGCGGTGTTTAAAAACATGAAGAGCCTGAAAAGCTGTGAGAAATATGAAGAGCTTCAAAAGGTGTCAAAAATATGAG
Source organism: Dama dama (assembly GCF_033118175.1). Lineage (NCBI taxonomy): Eukaryota > Metazoa > Chordata > Mammalia > Artiodactyla > Cervidae > Dama > Dama dama. The sequence goes on from NW_026870910.1 coordinate 1,861,977, forward strand.
GAGCATGAAACGGTCTGAAAAGTAGGAGGAGCTGGAAGTGGTGTTGAAACACATGAAGAGCCTTAAAGGTGTGAAAAATATGAAGAGCTTCAAAATGTGTCAAAAATATGAGGAGCATGAAACGGTCTGAAAAATACGAGGAGCATGAAGCGGTGGTTAAAAACATGAAGAGCCTGAAAAGGGGTGAAAAACATGAAGAGCTTCTAAATGAGTTAAAAATATGAGAAGCATGAAACGACTGAAAAATAGGAGGAGCATGAAGCGGTGTTGAAAAACATGAAGAGCCTGAAAATTTTGAAATATATGAACAGCTTCAATGGTGTCAAAACTAGGAGGAGCATGAAACAGTCTGAAAAATAGGAGAAGCATGAAGCGGTGTTGAAAAACATGAATAGCCTAAAAAGAAGTGAAAAATATGAAGAGCTTCAAAAGGTGTCAAAAATATGAGGAGCATGAAACGGTATGAAAAATAGGAGGAGCATGAAACGGTGTTCAAAAACCTGAAGAGCCTGAAAAGGTGTGAAAAATATGAAGAGCTTCAAAAGATCTCAAAAATATGAGGAGCATGAAACGGTCTGAAAAATAGGAGGAGCATGAAGCGGTCCTCAAAAACATGAAGAGCCTGAAAAGTTGTGAAAAATATGAAGAGCTTCAAAAGGTGTCTAAAATATGAGGTGCATTAAACAGTGTGGAAAATAGGAGGAGTATGAAACGGTGTTGAAAAACATGAAAAGCATGAAAAAGTGTGAAAAATATGAAGAATTTCAAAGGGTGTCAAAAATATGAGAAGCATGAAGCGGTCTGAAAAATAGGAGAAGCATGAAGCGGTTTTGCAAAATATGAATAGCGTGAAAAGCTGTGAAATATATGAAGAGCTTCAAAAGGTGTCAAAAATATGAGGAGCATGAAACGGTCTGAAATATAGGAGAAGCATGAAGCGGTGTTGAAAAACATGCAGAGCAGGAAAAGGTGTGAAAAATATGAAGAGCTTCAAAAGGTGTCAAGAATATGAGGAGCATGAAACGGTCTGAAAAATAGGAGGAACATGAAGCTGTGTTCAAAAACATGAAAAGCCTGAAAACATGTGAAAAATATGAAGAGCTTCAAAAGGTGTCAAAAATATTAGGAGCATGAAACGTTCTGAAAAATAGGAGGTGCATGAAGCAGTGTTGAAAATCATGAAGAGCCTGAAAAGGTGTGAAAAATATGAAAAGCTTCAAAAGGTGTCAAAAATGAGATGAGCATGAAACGGTCTGAAAAATAGGAGGAGCATGAGCGGTGTTGAAAATCATGAAGAGCCTGAAAAGGTGTGAAAAATATGAAGAGCTTCAAAAGGTGTGAAATACATGAGGAGGATTAAACGGTCAGAAAAATAGGAGGAGCATGAAGCGTTGTTGAAAAACATGAACAGCCTGAAAAGGTGTGAAATATATGAAGAGCTTCTAAAGGTGCCAAAAATATGAGGAGCATGAAACGGTCTTAAAAATAGGAGGACGATGAAGCGGTGTTCAAAAACTTGAAGAGGATGAAAAGGTGTGAAAAATATGAAGAGCTTTAAAAGGTGTCCAAAATATGAGGAGCATGAAACGGTCTGAAAAATAGGAGGATTATGAAACGGTGTTCAAAAACATGAAGAGCCTGAAAAGGTGTGAAAAATATGAAGAGTCTCAAAACGTGTCAAAAATATGTGGAGTATGTAACGGTATGATAAATAGCAGGAGCATGAACCGGTGTTGAAAAACATGAAGAGTCTGAAATCGTGTGAAAAATATGAAGAGCTTCAAAAATGTGAAAAATATGAAGAGCTTCAAAAGATGTGAATAATATGCAAAGCTTCAAAAGATGTCAAAAATGAGATGAGCATGAAACGGTCTGAAAAAAAGGAGGAGAATGAAGCGGTGTTGAAAAACATCAAGAGCCTGAAAAGGTGTGAAAAATATGAAGAGCTTCAAAAGGTGTGAAATAGATGAGGAGCATTAAATGGTCTAAAAAATAGGAGGAGCATGAAGTGGTGTTCAAAAACATGAAGAGCATGAAAAGCTGAGAAAAATATGAAGAGCTTCAAAAGGTGTCAAAAATATGAGGAGCATGAAACGGTCTGAAAAATAGGAGGAGCATGAAACGGTGATTAACCACATGAAGAGCCTGAAAAGTTGTGAAAAACATGAAGAGATTCAAAAGCTGTGAAATACATGAGGAGCATGAAACGGGCTGAAAAATAGGAGAAGCATGAAGTGGTGTGGAAAAACATCAAGAGCCTGAAAAGTTGTGAAAGATATGAAGAGCTTCAAAAGGTGTGAAAAATATGAGGAGCAAGAAATGGTCTGAAAAATAGGAGGATTATGAAACGTTGTTCAAAAACAAGAAGAGCCTGAAAAGGTGTGAAAAATAGTAAAAGCCTCAAAAAGTGTCAAAAATATGAGGAGCATGAAACGGTCTGAAAAATTGCAGGAGCATGAAGTGGTGTTGAAAAACCTGAAGAGTCTGAAAACGTCTGAAAATAAGAAGAGCTTCAAAAATATGAGAAATATGAAGAGCTTCAAAAGGTATCAAAATGAGATGAGCATGAACCGGTCTGAAAAATAGGAGGAGCATGAAGTGGGGTTGAAAAAATGAAAAGCCTGAAAAGGTGTGAAATATATGAAGTGCTTCAAAGGTGTCAAAAATATGAGGAAAATGAAAAGGTCTGAAAAATAGGAGGAGCATGAAGTGGTGTTGAAAAACATGAAGAGCCTGAAAACGTGTGAAAAATATGAAGACCTTCAAAAAGTGTGAAAAATATGAAGAGTTTCAAAAGGTGTGAAAAAAGAGATGAGCATGAAACGGACTGAAAAACAGGAGGAGAATGAAGCAGTGTTGAAAATCATCAAGAGCATGAAAAGGTGTGAAAAATATGAAGAGCTTCAAAAGGTGTCAAAAAGGGATGAGCATGAAAAGGTCTGAAAAATAGGAGGAGCAAGAAGTGGTGTTGAAAAAAATGAGAAGCCTGAAAAGGTGTGAAATATATAAAGAGCTTCAAAAGGTGTGAAATACATGAGAAGCATGAAACTCTCTGAAAAATAGAAGGAGCATGAAGAGTTGTTGTAAAACATGAAGAGCCTGAAAAGGTTGAAAAATATGAAGAGCTTCAAAAGGTGCCCAAAATATGAGGAGCATGAAACGGTCTGAAAAATAGGAGGAGCATGAAGCGGTGTTGAAAAACATGAAGAGCCTGAAAAGGTGTGAAAAATATGAAGAGCTTCAAAAGGTGTTCAAAATATGAGGAGCATGAAACGGTCTGAAAAGTAGGAGGAGCATGAAGCGGTGTTTAAAAACATGAAGAGCCTGAAAAGCTGTGAGAAATATGAAGAGCTTCAAAAGGTGTCAAAAATATGAGGAGCATGAAACGGTCTGAAAAATAGGAGGAGCTGGAAGTGGTGTTGAAACACATGAAGAGCCTTAAAGGTGTGAAAAATATGAAGAGCTTCAAAATGTGTCAAAAATATGAGGAGCATGAAACGGTCTGAAAAATACGAGGAGCATGAAGCGGTGGTTAAAAACATGAAGAGCCTGAAAAGGGGTGAAAAACATGAAGAGCTTCTAAATGAGTTAAAAATATGAGAAGCATGAAACGACTGAAAAATAGGAGGAGCATGAAGCGGTGTTGAAAAACATGAAGAGCCTGAAAATTTTGAAATATATGAACAGCTTCAATGGTGTCAAAACTAGGAGGAGCATGAAACAGTCTGAAAAATAGGAGAAGCATGAAGCGGTGTTGAAAAACATGAATAGCCTAAAAAGAAGTGAAAAATATGAAGAGCTTCAAAAGGTGTCAAAAATATGAGGAGCATGAAACGGTATGAAAAATAGGAGGAGCATGAAACGGTGTTCAAAAACCTGAAGAGCCTGAAAAGGTGTGAAAAATATGAAGAGCTTCAAAAGATCTCAAAAATATGAGGAGCATGAAACGGTCTGAAAAATAGGAGGAGCATGAAACGGTCCTCAAAAACATGAAGAGCCTGAAAAGTTGTGAAAAATATGAAGAGCTTCAAAAGGTGTCTAAAATATGAGGTGCATTAAACAGTGTGAAAAATAGGAGGAGTATGAAACGGTGTTGAAAAACATGAAAAGCATGAAAAAGTGTGAAAAATTTGAAGAATTTCAAAGGGTGTCAAAAATATGAGAAGCATGAAGCGGTCTGAAAAATAGGAGAAGCATGAAGCGGTTTTGCAAAATATGAATAGCGTGAAAAGCTGTGAAATATATGAAGAGCTTCAAAAGGTGTCAAAAATATGAGGAGCATGAAACGGTGTGAAATATAGGAGAAGCATGAAGCGGTGTTGAAAAACATGCAGAGCAGGAAAAGGTGTGAAAAATATGAAGAGCTTCAAAAGGTGTCAAGAATATGAGGAGCATGAAACGGTCTGAAAAATAGGAGGAACATGAAGCTGTGTTCAAAAACATGAAAAGCCTGAAAAGATGTGAAAAATATGAAGAGCTTCAAAAGGTGTCAAAAATATGAGGAGCATGAAACGTTCTGAAAAATAGGAGGTGCATGAAGCGGTGTTGAAAATCATGAAGAGCCTGAAAAGGTGTGAAAAATATGAAAAGCTTCAAAAGGTGTCAAAAATGAGATGAGCATGAAACGGTCTGAAAAATAGGAGGAGCATGAGCGGTGTTGAAAATCATGAAGAGCCTGAAAAGGTGTGAAAAATATGAAGAGCTTCAAAAGGTGTGAAATACATGAGGAGGATTAAACGGTCAGAAAAATAGGAGGAGCATGAAGCGTTGTTGAAAAACATGAACAGCCTGAAAAGGTGTGAAAAATATGAAGAGCTTCTAAAGGTGTCAAAAATATGAGGAGCAAGAAATGGTCTTAAAAATATGAGGAACATAAAGTGGTGTTGAAAAACATGAAGAGCCTGAAAAGGTGTGAAATATATGAAGAGCTTCTAAAGGTGCCAAAAATATGAGGAGCATGAAACGGTCTTAAAAATAGGAGGACGATGAAGCGGTGTTCAAAAACTTGAAGAGGATGAAAAGGTGTGAAAAATATGAAGAGCTTTAAAAGGTGTCAAAAATATGAGGAGCATGAAACGGTCTTAAAAATAGGAGGAGGATGAAGCGGTGTTCAAAAACTTGAAGAGGATGAAATGGTGTGAAATATATGAAGAGCTTCTAAAGATGTCAAAAATATGAGGAGCATGAAACGGTCTTAAAAATAAGAGGAGGATGAGGCGGTGTTGAAAAACTTGAAGAGGATGAAAAGGTGTGAAAAATATGAAGAGCTTTAAAAGGTGTCCAAAATATGAGGAGCATGAAACGGTCTGAAAAATAGGAGGAGCATGAAACGGTGTTCAAAAACATGAAGAGCCTGAAAAGGTGTGAAAAATATGAAGAGTCTCAAAACGTGTCAAAAATATGAGGAGTATGAAACGGTATGATAAATAGCAGGAGCATGAACCGGTGTTGAAAAACATGAAGAGTCTGAAATCGTGTGAAAAATATGAAGAGCTTCAAAAATGTGAAAAATATGAAGAGCTTCAAAAGATGTGAATAATATGCAAAGCTTCAAAAGATGTCAAAAATGAGATGAGCATGAAACGGTCTGAAAAAAAGGAGGAGAATGAAGCGGTGTTGAAAAACATCAAGAGCCTGAAAAGGTGTGAAAAATATGAAGAGCTTCAAAAGGTGTGAAATAGATGAGGAGCATTAAATGGTCTAAAAAATAGGAGGAGCATGAAGTGGTGTTCAAAAACATGAAGAGCATGAAAAGCTGAGAAAAATATGAAGAGCTTCAAAAGGTGTCAAAAATATGAGGAGCATGAAACGGTCTGAAAAATAGGAGGAGCATGAAACGGTGATTAACCACATGAAGAGCCTGAAAAGTTGTGAAAAACATGAAGAGATTCAAAAGCTGTGAAATACATGAGGAGCATGAAACGGGCTGAAAAATAGGAGAAGCATGAAGTGGTGTGGAAAAACATCAAGAGCCTGAAAAGTTGTGAAAGATATGAAGAGCTTCAAAAGGTGTGAAAAATATGAGGAGCAAGAAATGGTCTGAAAAATAGGAGGATTATGAAACGTTGTTCAAAAACAAGAAGAGCCTGAAAAGGTGTGAAAAATAGTAAAAGCCTCAAAAAGTGTCAAAAATATGAGGAGCATGAAACGGTCTGAAAAATTGCAGGAGCATGAAGTGGTGTTGAAAAACCTGAAGAGTCTGAAAACGTCTGAAAATAAGAAGAGCTTCAAAAATATGAGAAATATGAAGAGCTTCAAAAGGTATCAAAATGAGATGAGCATGAACCGGTCTGAAAAATAGGAGGAGCATGAAGTGGGGTTGAAAAAATGAAAAGCCTGAAAAGGTGTGAAATATATGAAGTGCTTCAAAGGTGTCAAAAATATGAGGAAAATGAAAAGGTCTGAAAAATAGGAGGAGCATGAAGTGGTGTTGAAAAACATGAAGAGCCTGAAAACGTGTGAAAAATATGAAGACCTTCAAAAAGTGTGAAAAATATGAAGAGTTTCAAAAGGTGTGAAAAAAGAGATGAGCATGAAACGGACTGAAAAACAGGAGGAGAATGAAGCAGTGTTGAAAATCATCAAGAGCATGAAAACGTGTGAAAAATATGAAGAGCTTCAAAAGGTGTCAAAAAGGGATGAGCATGAAAAGGTCTGAAAAATAGGAGGAGCAAGAAGTGGTGTTGAAAAAAATGAGAAGCCTGAAAAGGTGTGAAATATATAAAGAGCTTCAAAAGGTGTGAAATACATGAGAAGCATGAAACTCTCTGAAAAATAGAAGGAGCATGAAGAGTTGTTGTAAAACATGAAGAGCCTGAAAAGGTTGAAAAATATGAAGAGCTTCAAAAGGTGCCCAAAATATGAGGAGCATGAAACGGTCTGAAAAATAGGAGGAGCATGAAGCGGTGTTGAAAAACATGAAGAGCCTGAAAAGGTGTGAAAAATATGAAGAGCTTCAAAAGGTGTTCAAAATATGAGGAGCATGAAACGGTCTGAAAAGTAGGAGGAGCATGAAGCGGTGTTTAAAAACATGAAGAGCCTGAAAAGCTGTGAGAAATATGAAGAGCTTCAAAAGGTGTCAAAAATATGAGGAGCATGAAACGGTCTGAAAAATAGGAGGAGCTGGAAGTGGTGTTGAAACACATGAAGAGCCTTAAAGGTGTGAAAAATATGAAGAGCTTCAAAATGTGTCAAAAATATGAGGAGCATGAAACGGTCTGAAAAATACGAGGAGCATGAAGCGGTGGTTAAAAACATGAAGAGCCTGAAAAGGGGTGAAAAACATGAAGAGCTTCTAAATGAGTTAAAAATATGAGAAGCATGAAACGACTGAAAAATAGGAGGAGCATGAAGCGGTGTTGAAAAACATGAAGAGCCTGAAAATTTTGAAATATATGAACAGCTTCAATGGTGTCAAAACTAGGAGGAGCATGAAACAGTCTGAAAAATAGGAGAAGCATGAAGCGGTGTTGAAAAACATGAATAGCCTAAAAAGAAGTGAAAAATATGAAGAGCTTCAAAAGGTGTCAAAAATATGAGGAGCATGAAACGGTATGAAAAATAGGAGGAGCATGAAACGGTGTTCAAAAACCTGAAGAGCCTGAAAAGGTGTGAAAAATATGAAGAGCTTCAAAAGATCTCAAAAATATGAGGAGCATGAAACGGTCTGAAAAATAGGAGGAGCATGAAGCGGTCCTCAAAAACATGAAGAGCCTGAAAAGTTGTGAAAAATATGAAGAGCTTCAAAAGGTGTCAAAAATATGAGGTGCATTAAACAGTGTGAAAAATAGGAGGAGTATGAAACGGTGTTGAAAAACATGAAAAGCATGAAAAAGTGTGAAAAATATGAAGAATTTCAAAGGGTGTCAAAAATATGAGAAGCATGAAGCGGTCTGAAAAATAGGAGAAGCATGAAGCGGTGTTGCAAAATATGAATAGCGTGAAAAGCTGTGAAATATATGAAGAGCTTCAAAAGGTGTCAAAAATATGAGGAGCATGAAACGGTCTGAAATATAGGAGAAGCATGAAGCGGTGTTGAGAAACATGCAGAGCAGGAAAAGGTGTGAAAAATATGAAGAGCTTCAAAAGGTGTCAAGAATATGAGGAGCATGAAACGGTCTGAAAAATAGGAGGAACATGAAGCTGTGTTCAAAAACATGAAAAGCCTGAAAAGATGTGAAAAATATGAAGAGCTTCAAAAGGTGTCAAAAATATGAGGAGCATGAAACGTTCTGAAAAATAGGAGGTGCATGAAGCGGTGTTGAAAATCATGAAGAGCCTGAAAAGGTGTGAAAAATATGAAAAGCTTCAAAAGGTGTCAAAAATGAGATGAGCATGAAACGGTCTGAAAAATAGGAGGAGCATGAGCGGTGTTGAAAATCATGAAGAGCCTGAAAAGGTGTGAAAAATATGAAGAGCTTCAAAAGGTGTGAAATACATGAGGAGGATTAAACAGTCAGAAAAATAGGAGGAGCATGAAGCGTTGTTGAAAAACATGAACAGCCTGAAAAGGTGTGAAAAATATGAAGAGCTTCTAAAGGTGTCAAAAATATGAGGAGCAAGAAATGGTCTTAAAAATATGAGGAACATAAAGTGGTGTTGAAAAACATGAAGAGCCTGAAAAGGTGTGAAATATATGAAGAGCTTCTAAAGGTGTCAAAAATATGAGGAGCATGAAACGGTCTTAAAAATAGGAGGACGATGAAGCAGTGTTCAAAAACTTGAAGAGGATGAAAAGGTGTGAAAAATATGAAGAGCTTTAAAAGGTGTCAAAAATATGAGGAGCATGAAACGGTCTTAAAAATAGAAGGAGGATGAAGCGGTGTTCAAAAACTTGAAGAGGATGAAATGGTGAGAAAAATATGAAGAGCTTCTAAAGGTGTCAAAAATATGAGGAGCATGAAACGGTCTTAAAAATAAGAGGAGGATGAGGCGGTTTTGAAAAACTTGAAGAGGATGAAAAGGTGTGAAAAATATGAAGAGCTTTAAAAGGTGTCCAAAATATGAGGAGCATGAAACGGTCTGAAAAATAGGAGGAGCATGAAACGGTGTTCAAAAACATGAAGAGCCTGAAAAGGTGTGAAAAATATGAAGAGTCTCAAAACGTGTCAAAAATATGAGGAGTATGAAACGGTATGATAAATAGCAGGAGCATGAACCGGTGTTGAAAAACATGAAGAGTCTGAAATCGTGTGAAAAATATGAAGAGCTTCAAAAATGTGAAAAATATGAAGAGCTTCAAAAGATGTGAATAATATGCAAAGCTTCAAAAGATGTCAAAAATGAGATGAGCATGAAACGGTCTGAAAAAAAGGAGGAGAATGAAGCGGTGTTGAAAAACATCAAGAGCCTGAAAAGGTGTGAAAAATATGAAGAGCTTCAAAAGGTGTGAAATAGATGAGGAGCATTAAATGGTCTAAAAAATAGGAGGAGCATGAAGTGGTGTTCAAAAACATGAAGAGCATGAAAAGCTGAGAAAAATATGAAGAGCTTCAAAAGGTGTCAAAAATATGAGGAGCATGAAACGGTCTGAAAAATAGCAGGAGCATGAAACGGTGATTAACCACATGAAGAGCCTGAAAAGTTGTGAAAAACATGAAGAGATTCAAAAGCTGTGAAATACATGAGGAGCATGAAACGGGCTGAAAAATAGGAGAAGCATGAAGTGGTGTGGAAAAACATCAAGAGCCTGAAAAGTTGTGAAAGATATGAAGAGCTTCAAAAGGTGTGAAAAATATGAGGAGCAAGAAATGGTCTGAAAAATAGGAGGATTATGAAACGTTGTTCAAAAACAAGAAGAGCCTGAAAAGGTGTGAAAAATAGTAAAAGCCTCAAAAAGTGTCAAAAATATGAGGAGCATGAAACGGTCTGAAAAATTGCAGGAGCATGAAGCGGTGTTGAAAAACCTGAAGAGTCTGAAAACGTCTGAAAATAAGAAGAGCTTCAAAAATATGAGAAATATGAAGAGCTTCAAAAGGTATCAAAATGAGATGAGCATGAACCGGTCTGAAAAATAGGAGGAGCATGAAGTGGGGTTGAAAAAATGAAAAGCCTGAAAAGGTGTGAAATATATGAAGTGCTTCAAAGGTGTCAAAAATATGAGGAAAATGAAAAGGTCTGAAAAATAGGAGGAGCATGAAGTGGTGTTGAAAAACATGAAGAGCCTGAAAACGTGTGAAAAATATGAAGACCTTCAAAAAGTGTGAAAAATATGAAGAGTTTCAAAAGGTGTGAAAAAAGAGATGAGCATGAAACGGACTGAAAAACAGGAGGAGAATGAAGCAGTGTTGAAAATCATCAAGAGCATGAAAAGGTGTGAAAAATATGAAGAGCTTCAAAAGGTGTCAAAAAGGGATGAGCATGAAAAGGTCTGAAAAATAGGAGGAGCAAGAAGTGGTGTTGAAAAAAATGAGAATCCTGAAAAGGTGTGAAATATAGAAAGAGCTTCAAAAGGTGTGAAATACATGAGAAGCATGAAACTCTCTGAAAAATAGAAGGAGCATGAAGAGTTGTTGTAAAACATGAAGAGCCTGAAAAGGTTGAAAAATATGAAGAGCTTCAAAAGGTGCCCAAAATATGAGGAGCATGAAACGGTCTGAAAAATAGGAGGAGCATGAAGCGGTGTTGAAAAACATGAAGAGCCTGAAAAGGTGTGAAAAATATGAAGAGCTTCAAAATGTGTTCAAAATATGAGGAGCATGAAACGGTCTGAAAAGTAGGAGGAGCATGAAGCGGTGTTTAAAAACATGAAGAGCCTGAAAAGCTGTGAGAAATATGAAGAGCTTCAAAAGGTGTCAAAAATATGAGGAGCATGAAACGGTCTGAAAAATAGGAGGAGCTGGAAGTGGTGTTGAAACACATGAAGAGCCTTAAAGGTGTGAAAAATATGAAGAGCTTCAAAATGTGTCAAAAATATGAGGAGCATGAAACGGTCAAAAAAATAAGCGGAGCATGAAGCGGTGGTTAAAAACATGAAGAGCCTGAAAAGGGGTGAAAAACATGAAGAGCTTCTAAATGAGTTAAAAATATGAGAAGCATGAAATGACTGAAAAATAGGAGGAGCATGAAGCGGTGTTGAAAAACATGAAGAGCCTGAAAATTTTGAAATATATGAACAGCTTCAATGGTGTCAAAACTAGGAGGAGCATGAAACAGTCTGAAAAATAGGAGAAGCATGAAGCGGTGTTGAAAAACATGAATAGCCTAAAAAGAAGTGAAAAATATGAAGAGCTTCAAAAGGTGTCAAAAATATGAGGAGCATGAAACGGTATGAAAAATAGGAGGAGCATGAAACGGTGTTCAAAAACCTGAAGAGCCTGAAAAGGTGTGAAAAATATGAAGAGCTTCAAAAGGTGTCAAAAATATGAGAAGCATGAAACGAATGAAAAATAGGAGGAGCATGAAGAGGTGCTGAAAAACATTAAGAGCCTGAAAAGGTGTGAAATATATGAAGAGTTTCAAAAGGTGTCATAAATATCAGGAGCATGAAACGGTCTGAAAAATAGGAGGAGCATGAAGCGGTGTTTAAAAACATGAAGTGCCTGAAAAGGTGTGAAAAATATGAAGAGCTTCAAAAGATCTCAAAAATATGAGGAGCATGAAACGGTCTGAAAAATAGGAGGAGCATGAAGCGGTCCTCAAAAACATGAAGAGCCTGAAAAGTTGTGAAAAATATGAAGAGCTTCAAAAGGTGTCTAAAATATGAGGTGCATTAAACAGTGTGAAAAATAGGAGGAATATGAAACGGTGTTGAAAAACATGAAAAGCATGAAAAAGTGTGAAAAATATGAAGAATTTCAAAGGGTGTCAAAAATATGAGAAGCATGAAGCAGTCTGAAAAATAGGAGAAGCATGAAGCGGTGTTGCAAAATATGAATAGCGTGAAAAGCTGTGAAATATATGAAGAGCTTCAAAAGGTGTCAAAAATATGAGGAGCATGAAACGGTCTGAAATATAGGAGAAGCATGAAGCGGTGTTGAGAAACATGCAGAGCAGGAAAAGGTGTGAAAAATATGAAGAGCTTCAAAAGGTGTCAAGAATATGAGGAGCATGAAACGGTCTGAAAAATAGGAGGAACATGAAGCTGTGTTCAAAAACATGAAAAGCCTGAAAAGATGTGAAAAATATGAAGAGCTTCAAAAGGTGTCAAAAATATGAGGAGCATGAAACGTTCTGAAAAATAGGAGGTGCATGAAGCGGTGTTGAAAATCATGAAGAGCCTGAAAAGGTGTGAAAAATATGAAAAGCTTCAAAAGGTGTCAAAAATGAGATGAGCATGAAACGGTCTGAAAAATAGGAGGAGCATGAGCGGTGTTGAAAATCATGAAGAGCCTGAAAAGGTGTGAAAAATATGAAGAGCTTCAAAAGGTGTGAAATACATGAGGAGGATTAAACGGTCAGAAAAATAGGAGGAGCATGAAGCGTTGTTGAAAAACATGAACAGCCTGAAAAGGTGTGAAAAATATGAAGAGCTTCTAAAGGTGTCAAAAATATGAGGAGCAAGAAATGGTCTTAAAAATATGAGGAACATAAAGTGGTGTTGAAAAACATGAAGAGCCTGAAAAGGTGTGAAATATATGAAGAGCTTCTAAAGGTGCCAAAAATATGAGGAGCATGAAACGGTCTTAAAAATAGGAGGACGATGAAGCGGTGTTCAAAAACTTGAAGAGGATGAAAAGGTGTGAAAAATATGAAGAGCTTTAAAAGGTGTCAAAAATATGAGGAGCATGAAACGGTCTTAAAAATAGGAGGAGGATGAAGCGGTGTTCAAAAACTTGAAGAGGATGAAATGGTGTGAAAAATATGAAGAGCTTCTAAAGATGTCAAAAATATGAGGAGCATGAAACGGTCTTAAAAATAAGAGGAGGATGAGGCGGTGTTGAAAAACTTGAAGAGGATGAAAAGGTGTGAAAAATATGAAGAGCTTTAAAAGGTGTCCAAAATATGAGGAGCATGAAACGGTCTGAAAAATAGGAGGATTATGAAACGGTGTTCAAAAACATGAAGAGCCTGAAAAGGTGTGAAAAATATGAAGAGTCTCAAAACGTGTCAAAAATATGAGGAGTATGAAACGGTATGATAAATAGCAGGAGCATGAACCGGTGTTGAAAAACATGAAGAGTCTGAAATCGTGTGAAAAATATGAAGAGCTTCAAAAATGTGAAAAATATGAAGAGCTTCAAAAGATGTGAATAATATGCAAAGCTTCAAAAGATGTCAAAAATGAGATGAGCATGAAACGGTCTGAAAAAAAGGAGGAGAATGAAGCGGTGTTGAAAAACATCAAGAGCCTGAAAAGGTGTGAAAAATATGAAGAGCTTCAAAAGGTGTGAAATAGATGAGGAGCATTAAATGGTCTAAAAAATAGGAGGAGCATGAAGTGGTGTTCAAAAACATGAAGAGCATGAAAAGCTGAGAAAAATATGAAGAGCTTCAAAAGGTGTCAAAAATATGAGGAGCATGAAACGGTCTGAAAAATAGGAGGAGCATGAAACGGTGATTAACCACATGAAGAGCCTGAAAAGTTGTGAAAAACATGAAGAGATTCAAAAGCTGTGAAATACATGAGGAGCATGAAACGGGCTGAAAAATAGGAGAAGCATGAAGTGGTGTGGAAAAACATCAAGAGCCTGAAAAGTTGTGAAAGATATGAAGAGCTTCAAAAGGTGTGAAAAATATGAGGAGCAAGAAATGGTCTGAAAAATAGGAGGATTATGAAACGTTGTTCAAAAACAAGAAGAGCCTGCAAAGGTGTGAAAAATAGTAAAAGCCTCAAAAAGTGTCAAAAATATGAGGAGCATGAAACGGTCTGAAAAATTGCAGGAGCATGAAGTGGTGTTGAAAAACCTGAAGAGTCTGAAAACGTCTGAAAATAAGAAGAGCTTCAAAAATATGAGAAATATGAAGAGCTTCAAAAGGTATCAAAATGAGATGAGCATGAACCGGTCTGAAAAATAGGAGGAGCATGAAGTGGGGTTGAAAAAATGAAAAGCCTGAAAAGGTGTGAAATATATGAAGTGCTTCAAAGGTGTCAAAAATATGAGGAAAATGAAAAGGTCTGAAAAATAGGAGGAGCATGAAGTGGTGTTGAAAAACATGAAGAGCCTGAAAACGTGTGAAAAATATGAAGACCTTCAAAAAGTGTGAAAAATATGAAGAGTTTCAAAAGGTGTGAAAAAAGAGATGAGCATGAAACGGACTGAAAAACAGGAGGAGAATGAAGCAGTGTTGAAAATCATCAAGAGCATGAAAAGGTGTGAAAAATATGAAGAGCTTCAAAAGGTGTCAAAAAGGGATGAGCATGAAAAGGTCTGAAAAATAGGAGGAGCAAGAAGTGGTGTTGAAAAAAATGAGAAGCCTGAAAAGGTGTGAAATATATAAAGAGCTTCAAAAGGTGTGAAATACATGAGAAGCATGAAACTCTCTGAAAAATAGAAGGAGCATGAAGAGTTGTTGTAAAACATGAAGAGCCTGAAAAGGTTGAAAAATATGAAGAGCTTCAAAAGGTGCCCAAAATATGAGGAGCATGAAACGGTCTGAAAAATAGGAGGAGCATGAAGCGGTGTTGAAAAACATGAAGAGCCTGAAAAGGTGTGAAAAATATGAAGAGCTTCAAAATGTGTTCAAAATATGAGGAGCATGAAACGGTCTGAAAAGTAGGAGGAGCATGAAGCGGTGTTTAAAAACATGAAGAGCCTGAAAAGCTGTGAGAAATATGAAGAGCTTCAAAAGGTGTCAAAAATATGAGGAGCATGAAACGGTCTGAAAAATAGGAGGAGCTGGAAGTGGTGTTGAAACACATGAAGAGCCTTAAAGGTGTGAAAAATATGAAGAGCTTCAAAATGTGTCAAAAATATGAGGAGCATGAAACGGTCTGAAAAATACGAGGAGCATGAAGCGGTGGTTAAAAACATGAAGAGCCTGAAAAGGGGTGAAAAACATGAAGAGCTTCTAAATGAGTTAAAAATATGAGAAGCATGAAACGACTGAAAAATAGGAGGAGCATGAAGCGGTGTTGAAAAACATGAAGAGCCTGAAAATTTTGAAATATATGAACAGCTTCAATGGTGTCAAAACTAGGAGGAGCATGAAACAGTCTGAAAAATAGGAGAAGCATGAAGCGGTGTTGAAAAACATGAATAGCCTAAAAAGAAGTGAAAAATATGAAGAGCTTCAAAAGGTGTCAAAAATATGAGGAGCATGAAACGGTATGAAAAATAGGAGGAGCATGAAACGGTGTTCAAAAACCTGAAGAGCCTGAAAAGTTGTGAAAAATATGAAGAGCTTCAAAAGGTGTCAAAAATATGAGAAGCATGAAACGAATGAAAAATAGGAGGAGCATGAAGAGGTGCTGAAAAACATTAAGAGCCTGAAAAGGTGTGAAATATATGAAGAGTTTCAAAAGGTGTCATAAATATCAGGAGCATGAAACGGTCTGAAAAATAGGAGGAGCATGAAGCGGTGTTTAAAAACATGAAGTGCCTGAAAAGGTGTGAAAAATATGAAGAGCTTCAAAAGATCTCAAAAATATGAGGAGCATGAAACGGTCTGAAAAATAGGAGGAGCATGAAGCGGTCCTCAAAAACATGAAGAGCCTGAAAAGTTGTGAAAAATATGAAGAGCTTTAAAAGGTGTCTAAAATATGAGGTGCATTAAACAGTGTGAAAAATAGGAGGAATATGAAACGGTGTTGAAAAACATGAAAAGCATGAAAAAGTGTGAAAAATATGAAGAATTTCAAAGGGTGTCAAAAATATGAGAAGCATGAAGCAGTCTGAAAAATAGGAGAAGCATGAAGCGGTGTTGCAAAATATGAATAGCGTGAAAAGCTGTGAAATATATGAAGAGCTTCAAAAGGTGTCAAAAATATGAGGAGCATGAAACGGTCTGAAATATAGGAGAAGCATGAAGCGGTGTTGAGAAACATGCAGAGCAGGAAAAGGTGTGAAAAATATGAAGAGCTTCAAAAGGTGTCAAGAATATGAGGAGCATGAAACGGTCTGAAAAATAGGAGGAACATGAAGCTGTGTTCAAAAACATGAAAAGCCTGAAAAGATGTGAAAAATATGAAGAGCTTCAAAAGGTGTCAAAAATATGAGGAGCATGAAACGTTCTGAAAAATAGGAGGTGCATGAAGCGGTGTTGAAAATCATGAAGAGCCTGAAAAGGTGTGAAAAATATGAAAAGCTTCAAAAGGTGTCAAAAATGAGATGAGCATGAAACGGTCTGAAAAATAGGAGGAGCATGAGCGGTGTTGAAAATCATGAAGAGCCTGAAAAGGTGTGAAAAATATGAAGAGCTTCAAAAGGTGTGAAATACATGAGGAGGATTAAACGGTCAGAAAAATAGGAGGAGCATGAAGCGTTGTTGAAAAACATGAACAGCCTGAAAAGGTGTGAAAAATATGAAGAGCTTCTAAAGGTGTCAAAAATATGAGGAGCAAGAAATGGTCTTAAAAATATGAGGAACATAAAGTGGTGTTGAAAAACATGAAGAGCCTGAAAAGGTGTGAAATATATGAAGAGCTTCTAAAGGTGCCAAAAATATGAGGAGCATGAAACGGTCTTAAAAATAGGAGGACGATGAAGCGGTGTTCAAAAACTTGAAGAGGATGAAAAGGTGTGAAAAATATGAAGAGCTTTAAAAGGTGTCAAAAATATGAGGAGCATGAAACGGTCTTAAAAATAGGAGGAGGATGAAGCGGTGTTCAAAAACTTGAAGAGGATGAAATGGTGTGAAAAATATGAAGAGCTTCTAAAGATGTCAAAAATATGAGGAGCATGAAACGGTCTTAAAAATAAGAGGAGGATGAGGCGGTGTTGAAAAACTTGAAGAGGATGAAAAGGTGTGAAAAATATGAAGAGCTTTAAAAGGTGTCCAAAATATGAGGAGCATGAAACGGTCTGAAAAATAGGAGGATTATGAAACGGTGTTCAAAAACATGAAGAGCCTGAAAAGGTGTGAAAAATATGAAGAGTCTCAAAACGTGTCAAAAATATGAGGAGTATGAAACGGTATGATAAATAGCAGGAGCATGAACCGGTGTTGAAAAACATGAAGAGTCTGAAATCGTGTGAAAAATATGAAGAGCTTCAAAAATGTGAAAAATATGAAGAGCTTCAAAAGATGTGAATAATATGCAAAGCTTCAAAAGATGTCAAAAATGAGATGAGCATGAAACGGTCTGAAAAAAAGGAGGAGAATGAAGCGGTGTTGAAAAACATCAAGAGCCTGAAAAGGTGTGAAAAATATGAAGAGCTTCAAAAGGTGTGAAATAGATGAGGAGCATTAAATGGTCTAAAAAATAGGAGGAGCATGAAGTGGTGTTCAAAAACATGAAGAGCATGAAAAGCTGAGAAAAATATGAAGAGCTTCAAAAGGTGTCAAAAATATGAGGAGCATGAAACGGTCTGAAAAATAGGAGGAGCATGAAACGGTGATTAACCACATGAAGAGCCTGAAAAGTTGTGAAAAACATGAAGAGATTCAAAAGCTGTGAAATACATGAGGAGCATGAAACGGGCTGAAAAATAGGAGAAGCATGAAGTGGTGTGGAAAAACATCAAGAGCCTGAAAAGGTGTGAAAAATATGAAGAGCTTCAAAAGGTGTGAAATAGATGAGGAGCATTAAATGGTCTAAAAAATAGGAGGAGCATGAAGTGGTGTTCAAAAACATGAAGAGCATGAAAAGCTGAGAAAAATATGAAGAGCTTCAAAAGGTGTCAAAAATATGAGGAGCATGAAGCGGTCTGAAAAATAGGAGGAGCATGAAACGGTGATTAACCACATGAAGAGCCTGAAAAGTTGTGAAAAACATGAAGAGATTCAAAAGCTGTGAAATACATGAGGAGCATGAAACGGGCTGAAAAATAGGAGAAGCATGAAGTGGTGTGGAAAAACATCAAGAGCCTGAAAAGTTGTGAAAGATATGAAGAGCTTCAAAAGGTGTGAAAAATATGAGGAGCAAGAAATGGTCTGAAAAATAGGAGGATTATGAAACGTTGTTCAAAAACAAGAAGAGCCTGCAAAGGTGTGAAAAATAGTAAAAGCCTCAAAAAGTGTCAAAAATATGAGGAGCATGAAACGGTCTGAAAAATTGCAGGAGCATGAAGTGGTGTTGAAAAACCTGAAGAGTCTGAAAACGTCTGAAAATAAGAAGAGCTTCAAAAATATGAGAAATATGAAGAGCTTCAAAAGGTATCAAAATGAGATGAGCATGAACCGGTCTGAAAAATAGGAGGAGCATGAAGTGGGGTTGAAAAAATGAAAAGCCTGAAAAGGTGTGAAATATATGAAGTGCTTCAAAGGTGTCAAAAATATGAGGAAAATGAAAAGGTCTGAAAAATAGGAGGAGCATGAAGTGGTGTTGAAAAACATGAAGAGCCTGAAAACGTGTGAAAAATATGAAGACCTTCAAAAAGTGTGAAAAATATGAAGAGTTTCAAAAGGTGTGAAAAAAGAGATGAGCATGAAACGGACTGAAAAACAGGAGGAGAATGAAGCAGTGTTGAAAATCATCAAGAGCATGAAAAGGTGTGAAAAATATGAAGAGCTTCAAAAGGTGTCAAAAAGGGATGAGCATGAAAAGGTCTGAAAAATAGGAGGAGCAAGAAGTGGTGTTGAAAAAAATGAGAAGCCTGAAAAGGTGTGAAATATATAAAGAGCTTCAAAAGGTGTGAAATACATGAGAAGCATGAAACTCTCTGAAAAATAGAAGGAGCATGAAGAGTTGTTGTAAAACATGAAGAGCCTGAAAAGGTTGAAAAATATGAAGAGCTTCAAAAGGTGCCCAAAATATGAGGAGCATGAAACGGTCTGAAAAATAGGAGGAGCATGAAGCGGTGTTGAAAAACATGAAGAGCCTGAAAAGGTGTGAAAAATATGAAGAGCTTCAAAAGGTGTTCAAAATATGAGGAGCATGAAACGGTCTGAAAAGTAGGAGGAGCATGAAGCGGTGTTTAAAAACATGAAGAGCCTGAAAAGCTGTGAGAAATATGAAGAGCTTCAAAAGGTGTCAAAAATATGAGGAGCATGAAACGGTCTGAAAAATAGGAGGAGCTGGAAGTGGTGTTGAAACACATGAAGAGCCTTAAAGGTGTGAAAAATATGAAGAGCTTCAAAATGTGTCAAAAATATGAGGAGCATGAAACGGTCAAAAAAATAAGCGGAGCATGAAGCGGTGGTTAAAAACATGAAGAGCCTGAAAAGGGGTGAAAAACATGAAGAGCTTCTAAATGAGTTAAAAATATGAGAAGCATGAAACGACTGAAAAATAGGAGGAGCATGAAGCGGTGTTGAAAAACATGAAGAGCCTGAAAATTTTGAAATATATGAACAGCTTCAATGGTGTCAAAACTAGGAGGAGCATGAAACAGTCTGAAAAATAGGAGAAGCATGAAGCGGTGTTGAAAAACATGAATAGCCTAAAAAGAAGTGAAAAATATGAAGAGCTTCAAAAGGTGTCAAAAATATGAGGAGCATGAAACGGTATGAAAAATAGGAGGAGCATGAAACGGTGTTCAAAAACCTGAAGAGCCTGAAAAGGTGTGAAAAATATGAAGAGCTTCAAAAGGTGTCAAAAATATGAGAAGCATGAAACGAATGAAAAATAGGAGGAGCATGAAGAGGTGCTGAAAAACATTAAGAGCCTGAAAAGGTGTGAAATATATGAAGAGTTTCAAAAGGTGTCATAAATATCAGGAGCATGAAACGGTCTGAAAAATAGGAGGAGCATGAAGCGGTGTTTAAAAACATGAAGTGCCTGAAAAGGTGTGAAAAATATGAAGAGCTTCAAAAGATCTCAAAAATATGAGGAGCATGAAACGGTCTGAAAAATAGGAGGAGCATGAAGCGGTCCTCAAAAACATGAAGAGCCTGAAAAGTTGTGAAAAATATGAAGAGCTTCAAAAGGTGTCTAAAATATGAGGTGCATTAAACAGTGTGAAAAATAGGAGGAATATGAAACGGTGTTGAAAAACATGAAAAGCATGAAAAAGTGTGAAAAATATGAAGAATTTCAAAGGGTGTCAAAAATATGAGAAGCATGAAGCAGTCTGAAAAATAGGAGAAGCATGAAGCGGTGTTGCAAAATATGAATAGCGTGAAAAGCTGTGAAATATATGAAGAGCTTCAAAAGGTGTCAAAAATATGAGGAGCATGAAACGGTCTGAAATATAGGAGAAGCATGAAGCGGTGTTGAGAAACATGCAGAGCAGGAAAAGGTGTGAAAAATATGAAGAGCTTCAAAAGGTGTCAAGAATATGAGGAGCATGAAACGGTCTGAAAAATAGGAGGAACATGAAGCTGTGTTCAAAAACATGAAAAGCCTGAAAAGATGTGAAAAATATGAAGAGCTTCAAAAGGTGTCAAAAATATGAGGAGCATGAAACGTTCTGAAAAATAGGAGGTGCATGAAGCGGTGTTGAAAATCATGAAGAGCCTGAAAAGGTGTGAAAAATATGAAAAGCTTCAAAAGGTGTCAAAAATGAGATGAGCATGAAACGGTCTGAAAAATAGGAGGAGCATGAGCGGTGTTGAAAATCATGAAGAGCCTGAAAAGGTGTGAAAAATATGAAGAGCTTCAAAAGGTGTGAAATACATGAGGAGGATTAAACGGTCAGAAAAATAGGAGGAGCATGAAGCGTTGTTGAAAAACATGAACAGCCTGAAAAGGTGTGAAAAATATGAAGAGCTTCTAAAGGTGTCAAAAATATGAGGAGCAAGAAATGGTCTTAAAAATATGAGGAACATAAAGTGGTGTTGAAAAACATGAAGAGCCTGAAAAGGTGTGAAATATATGAAGAGCTTCTAAAGGTGCCAAAAATATGAGGAGCATGAAACGGTCTTAAAAATAGGAGGACGATGAAGCGGTGTTCAAAAACTTGAAGAGGATGAAAAGGTGTGAAAAATATGAAGAGCTTTAAAAGGTGTCAAAAATATGAGGAGCATGAAACGGTCTTAAAAATAGGAGGAGGATGAAGCGGTGTTCAAAAACTTGAAGAGGATGAAATGGTGTGAAAAATATGAAGAGCTTCTAAAGATGTCAAAAATATGAGGAGCATGAAACGGTCTTAAAAATAAGAGGAGGATGAGGCGGTGTTGAAAAACTTGAAGAGGATGAAAAGGTGTGAAAAATATGAAGAGCTTTAAAAGGTGTCCAAAATATGAGGAGCATGAAACGGTCTGAAAAATAGGAGGATTATGAAACGGTGTTCAAAAACATGAAGAGCCTGAAAAGGTGTGAAAAATATGAAGAGTCTCAAAACGTGTCAAAAATATGAGGAGTATGAAACGGTATGATAAATAGCAGGAGCATGAACCGGTGTTGAAAAACATGAAGAGTCTGAAATCGTGTGAAAAATATGAAGAGCTTCAAAAATGTGAAAAATATGAAGAGCTTCAAAAGATGTGAATAATATGCAAAGCTTCAAAAGATGTCAAAAATGAGATGAGCATGAAACGGTCTGAAAAAAAGGAGGAGAATGAAGCGGTGTTGAAAAACATCAAGAGCCTGAAAAGGTGTGAAAAATATGAAGAGCTTCAAAAGGTGTGAAATAGATGAGGAGCATTAAATGGTCTAAAAAATAGGAGGAGCATGAAGTGGTGTTCAAAAACATGAAGAGCATGAAAAGCTGAGAAAAATATGAAGAGCTTCAAAAGGTGTCAAAAATATGAGGAGCATGAAACGGTCTGAAAAATAGGAGGAGCATGAAACGGTGATTAACCACATGAAGAGCCTGAAAAGTTGTGAAAAACATGAAGAGATTCAAAAGCTGTGAAATACATGAGGAGCATGAAACGGGCTGAAAAATAGGAGAAGCATGAAGTGGTGTGGAAAAACATCAAGAGCCTGAAAAGGTGTGAAAAATATGAAGAGCTTCAAAAGGTGTGAAATAGATGAGGAGCATTAAATGGTCTAAAAAATAGGAGGAGCATGAAGTGGTGTTCAAAAACATGAAGAGCATGAAAAGCTGAGAAAAATATGAAGAGCTTCAAAAGGTGTCAAAAATATGAGGAGCATGAAACGGTCTGAAAAATAGGAGGAGCATGAAACGGTGATTAACCACATGAAGAGCCTGAAAAGTTGTGAAAAACATGAAGAGATTCAAAAGCTGTGAAATACATGAGGAGCATGAAACGGGCTGAAAAATAGGAGAAGCATGAAGTGGTGTGGAAAAACATCAAGGGCCTGAAAATTTGTGAAAGATATGAAGAGCTTCAAAAGGTGTGAAAAATATGAGGAGCAAGAAATGGTCTGAAAAATAGGAGGATTATGAAACGTTGTTCAAAAACAAGAAGAGCCTGCAAAGGTGTGAAAAATAGTAAAAGCCTCAAAAAGTGTCAAAAATATGAGGAGCATGAAACGGTCTGAAAAATTGCAGGAGCATGAAGTGGTGTTGAAAAACCTGAAGAGTCTGAAAACGTCTGAAAATAAGAAGAGCTTCAAAAATATGAGAAATATGAAGAGCTTCAAAAGGTATCAAAATGAGATGAGCATGAACCGGTCTGAAAAATAGGAGGAGCATGAAGTGGGGTTGAAAAAATGAAAAGCCTGAAAAGGTGTGAAATATATGAAGTGCTTCAAAGGTGTCAAAAATATGAGGAAAATGAAAAGGTCTGAAAAATAGGAGGAGCATGAAGTGGTGTTGAAAAACATGAAGAGCCTGAAAACGTGTGAAAAATATGAAGACCTTCAAAAAGTGTGAAAAATATGAAGAGTTTCAAAAGGTGTGAAAAAAGAGATGAGCATGAAACGGACTGAAAAACAGGAGGAGAATGAAGCAGTGTTGAAAATCATCAAGAGCATGAAAAGGTGTGAAAAATATGAAGAGCTTCAAAAGGTGTCAAAAAGGGATGAGCATGAAAAGGTCTGAAAAATAGGAGGAGCAAGAAGTGGTGTTGAAAAAAATGAGAAGCCTGAAAAGGTGTGAAATATATAAAGAGCTTCAAAAGGTGTGAAATACATGAGAAGCATGAAACTCTCTGAAAAATAGAAGGAGCATGAAGAGTTGTTGTAAAACATGAAGAGCCTGAAAAGGTTGAAAAATATGAAGAGCTTCAAAAGGTGCCCAAAATATGAGGAGCATGAAACGGTCTGAAAAATAGGAGGAGCATGAAGCGGTGTTGAAAAACATGAAGAGCCTGAAAAGGTGTGAAAAATATGAAGAGCTTCAAAAGGTGTTCAAAATATGAGGAGCATGAAACGGTCTGAAAAGTAGGAGGAGCATGAAGCGGTGTTTAAAAACATGAAGAGCCTGAAAAGCTGTGAGAAATATGAAGAGCTTCAAAAGGTGTCAAAAATATGAGGAGCATGAAACGGTCTGAAAAATAGGAGGAGCTGGAAGTGGTGTTGAAACACATGAAGAGCCTTAAAGGTGTGAAAAATATGAAGAGCTTCAAAATGTGTCAAAAATATGAGGAGCATGAAACGGTCAAAAAAATAAGCGGAGCATGAAGCGGTGGTTAAAAACATGAAGAGCCTGAAAAGGGGTGAAAAACATGAAGAGCTTCTAAATGAGTTAAAAATATGAGAAGCATGAAACGACTGAAAAATAGGAGGAGCATGAAGCGGTGTTGAAAAACATGAAGAGCCTGAAAATTTTGAAATATATGAACAGCTTCAATGGTGTCAAAACTAGGAGGAGCATGAAACAGTCTGAAAAATAGGAGAAGCATGAAGCGGTGTTGAAAAACATGAATAGCCTAAAAAGAAGTGAAAAATATGAAGAGCTTCAAAAGGTGTCAAAAATATGAGGAGCATGAAACGGTATGAAAAATAGGAGGAGCATGAAACGGTGTTCAAAAACCTGAAGAGCCTGAAAAGGTGTGAAAAATATGAAGAGCTTCAAAAGGTGTCAAAAATATGAGAAGCATGAAACGAATGAAAAATAGGAGGAGCATGAAGAGGTGCTGAAAAACATTAAGAGCCTGAAAAGGTGTGAAATATATGAAGAGTTTCAAAAGGTGTCATAAATATGAGGAGCATGAAACGGTCTGAAAAATAGGAGGAGCATGAAGCGGTGTTTAAAAACATGAAGTGCCTGAAAAGGTGTGAAAAATATGAAGAGCTTCAAAAGATCTCAAAAATATGAGGAGCATGAAACGGTCTTAAAAATAAGAGGAGGATGAGGCGGTGTTGAAAAACTTGAAGAGGATGAAAAGGTGTGAAAAATATGAAGAGCTTTAAAAGGTGTCCAAAATATGAGGAGCATGAAACGGTCTGAAAAATAGGAGGATTATGAAACGGTGTTCAAAAACATGAAGAGCCTGAAAAGGTGTGAAAAATATGAAGAGTCTCAAAACGTGTCAAAAATATGAGGAGTATGAAACGGTATGATAAATAGCAGGAGCATGAACCGGTGTTGAAAAACATGAAGAGTCTGAAATCGTGTGAAAAATATGAAGAGCTTCAAAAATGTGAAAAATATGAAGAGCTTCAAAAGATGTGAATAATATGCAAAGCTTCAAAAGATGTCAAAAATGAAATGAGCATGAAACGGTCTGAAAAAAAGGAGGAGAATGAAGCGGTGTTGAAAAACATCAAGAGCCTGAAAAGGTGTGAAAAATATGAAGAGCTTCAAAAGGTGTGAAATAGATGAGGAGCATTAAATGGTCTAAAAAATAGGAGGAGCATGAAGTGGTGTTCAAAAACATGAAGAGCATGAAAAGCTGAGAAAAATATGAAGAGCTTCAAAAGGTGTCAAAAATATGAGGAGCATGAAACGGTCTGAAAAATAGGAGGAGCATGAAACGGTGATTAACCACATGAAGAGCCTGAAAAGTTGTGAAAAACATGAAGAGATTCAAAAGCTGTGAAATACATGAGGAGCATGAAACGGGCTGAAAAATAGGAGAAGCATGAAGTGGTGTGGAAAAACATCAAGAGCCTGAAAAGTTGTGAAAGATATGAAGAGCTTCAAAAGGTGTGAAAATTATGAGGAGCAAGAAATGGTCTGAAAAATAGGAGGATTATGAAACGTTGTTCAAAAACAAGAAGAGCCTGAAAAGGTGTGAAAAATAGTAAAAGCCTCAAAAAGTGTCAAAAATATGAGGAGCATGAAACGGTCTGAAAAATTGCAGGAGCATGAAGTGGTGTTGAAAAACCTGAAGAGTCTGAAAACGTCTGAAAATAAGAAGAGCTTCAAAAATATGAGAAATATGAAGAGCTTCAAAAGGTATCAAAATGAGATGAGCATGAACCGGTCTGAAAAATAGGAGGAGCATGAAGTGGGGTTGAAAAAATGAAAAGCCTGAAAAGGTGTGAAATATATGAAGTGCTTCAAAGGTGTCAAAAATATGAGGAAAATGAAAAGGTCTGAAAAATAGGAGGAGCATGAAGTGGTGTTGAAAAACATGAAGAGCCTGAAAACGTGTGAAAAATATGAAGACCTTCAAAAAGTGTGAAAAATATGAAGAGTTTCAAAAGGTGTGAAAAAAGAGATGAGCATGAAACGGACTGAAAAACAGGAGGAGAATGAAGCAGTGTTGAAAATCATCAAGAGCATGAAAAGGTGTGAAAAATATGAAGAGCTTCAAAAGGTGTCAAAAAGGGATGAGCATGAAAAGGTCTGAAAAATAGGAGGAGCAAGAAGTGGTGTTGAAAAAAATGAGAAGCCTGAAAAGGTGTGAAATATATAAAGAGCTTCAAAAGGTGTGAAATACATGAGAAGCATGAAACTCTCTGAAAAATAGAAGGAGCATGAAGAGTTGTTGTAAAACATGAAGAGCCTGAAAAGGTTGAAAAATATGAAGAGCTTCAAAAGGTGCCCAAAATATGAGGAGCATGAAACGGTCTGAAAAATAGGAGGAGCATGAAGCGGTGTTGAAAAACATGAAGAGCCTGAAAAGGTGTGAAAAATATGAAGAGCTTCAAAAGGTGTTCAAAATATGAGGAGCATGAAACGGTCTGAAAAGTAGGAGGAGCATGAAGCGGTGTTTAAAAACATGAAGAGCCTGAAAAGCTGTGAGAAATATGAAGAGCTTCAAAAGGTGTCAAAAATATGAGGAGCATGAAACGGTCTGAAAAATAGGAGGAGCTGGAAGTGGTGTTGAAACACATGAAGAGCCTTAAAGGTGTGAAAAATATGAAGAGCTTCAAAATGTGTCAAAAATATGAGGAGCATGAAACGGTCAAAAAAATAAGCGGAGCATGAAGCGGTGGTTAAAAACATGAAGAGCCTGAAAAGGGGTGAAAAACATGAAGAGCTTCTAAATGAGTTAAAAATATGAGAAGCATGAAACGACTGAAAAATAGGAGGAGCATGAAGCGGTGTTGAAAAACATGAAGAGCCTGAAAATTTTGAAATATATGAACAGCTTCAATGGTGTCAAAACTAGGAGGAGCATGAAACAGTCTGAAAAATAGGAGAAGCATGAAGCGGTGTTGAAAAACATGAATAGCCTAAAAAGAAGTGAAAAATATGAAGAGCTTCAAAAGGTGTCAAAAATATGAGGAGCATGAAACGGTATGAAAAATAGGAGGAGCATGAAACGGTGTTCAAAAACCTGAAGAGCCTGAAAAGGTGTGAAAAATATGAAGAGCTTCAAAAGGTGTCAAAAATATGAGAAGCATGAAACGAATGAAAAATAGGAGGAGCATGAAGAGGTGCTGAAAAACATTAAGAGCCTGAAAAGGTGTGAAATATATGAAGAGTTTCAAAAGGTGTCATAAATATGAGGAGCATGAAACGGTCTGAAAAATAGGAGGAGCATGAAGCGGTGTTTAAAAACATGAAGTGCCTGAAAAGGTGTGAAAAATATGAAGAGCTTCAAAAGATCTCAAAAATATGAGGAGCATGAAACGGTCTTAAAAATAAGAGGAGGATGAGGCGGTGTTGAAAAACTTGAAGAGGATGAAAAGGTGTGAAAAATATGAAGAGCTTTAAAAGGTGTCCAAAATATGAGGAGCATGAAACGGTCTGAAAAATAGGAGGATTATGAAACGGTGTTCAAAAACATGAAGAGCCTGAAAAGGTGTGAAAAATATGAAGAGTCTCAAAACGTGTCAAAAATATGAGGAGTATGAAACGGTATGATAAATAGCAGGAGCATGAACCGGTGTTGAAAAACATGAAGAGTCTGAAATCGTGTGAAAAATATGAAGAGCTTCAAAAATGTGAAAAATATGAAGAGCTTCAAAAGATGTGAATAATATGCAAAGCTTCAAAAGATGTCAAAAATGAAATGAGCATGAAACGGTCTGAAAAAAAGGAGGAGAATGAAGCGGTGTTGAAAAACATCAAGAGCCTGAAAAGGTGTGAAAAATATGAAGAGCTTCAAAAGGTGTGAAATAGATGAGGAGCATTAAATGGTCTAAAAAATAGGAGGAGCATGAAGTGGTGTTCAAAAACATGAAGAGCATGAAAAGCTGAGAAAAATATGAAGAGCTTCAAAAGGTGTCAAAAATATGAGGAGCATGAAACGGTCTGAAAAATAGGAGGAGCATGAAACGGTGATTAACCACATGAAGAGCCTGAAAAGTTGTGAAAAACATGAAGAGATTCAAAAGCTGTGAAATACATGAGGAGCATGAAACGGGCTGAAAAATAGGAGAAGCATGAAGTGGTGTGGAAAAACATCAAGAGCCTGAAAAGTTGTGAAAGATATGAAGAGCTTCAAAAGGTGTGAAAATTATGAGGAGCAAGAAATGGTCTGAAAAATAGGAGGATTATGAAACGTTGTTCAAAAACAAGAAGAGCCTGAAAAGGTGTGAAAAATAGTAAAAGCCTCAAAAAGTGTCAAAAATATGAGGAGCATGAAACGGTCTGAAAAATTGCAGGAGCATGAAGTGGTGTTGAAAAACCTGAAGAGTCTGAAAACGTCTGAAAATAAGAAGAGCTTCAAAAATATGAGAAATATGAAGAGCTTCAAAAGGTATCAAAATGAGATGAGCATGAACCGGTCTGAAAAATAGGAGGAGCATGAAGTGGGGTTGAAAAAATGAAAAGCCTGAAAAGGTGTGAAATATATGAAGTGCTTCAAAGGTGTCAAAAATATGAGGAAAATGAAAAGGTCTGAAAAATAGGAGGAGCATGAAGTGGTGTTGAAAAACATGAAGAGCCTGAAAACGTGTGAAAAATATGAAGACCTTCAAAAAGTGTGAAAAATATGAAGAGTTTCAAAAGGTGTGAAAAAAGAGATGAGCATGAAACGGACTGAAAAACAGGAGGAGAATGAAGCAGTGTTGAAAATCATCAAGAGCATGAAAAGGTGTGAAAAATATGAAGAGCTTCAAAAGGTGTCAAAAAGGGATGAGCATGAAAAGGTCTGAAAAATAGGAGGAGCAAGAAGTGGTGTTGAAAAAAATGAGAAGCCTGAAAAGGTGTGAAATATATAAAGAGCTTCAAAAGGTGTGAAATACATGAGAAGCATGAAACTCTCTGAAAAATAGAAGGAGCATGAAGAGTTGTTGTAAAACATGAAGAGCCTGAAAAGGTTGAAAAATATGAAGAGCTTCAAAAGGTGCCCAAAATATGAGGAGCATGAAACGGTCTGAAAAATAGGAGGAGCATGAAGCGGTGTTGAAAAACATGAAGAGCCTGAAAAGGTGTGAAAAATATGAAGAGCTTCAAAAGGTGTTCAAAATATGAGGAGCATGAAACGGTCTGAAAAGTAGGAGGAGCATGAAGCGGTGTTTAAAAACATGAAGAGCCTGAAAAGCTGTGAGAAATATGAAGAGCTTCAAAAGGTGTCAAAAATATGAGGAGCATGAAACGGTCTGAAAAATAGGAGGAGCTGGAAGTGGTGTTGAAACACATGAAGAGCCTTAAAGGTGTGAAAAATATGAAGAGCTTCAAAATGTGTCAAAAATATGAGGAGCATGAAACGGTCAAAAAAATAAGCGGAGCATGAAGCGGTGGTTAAAAACATGAAGAGCCTGAAAAGGGGTGAAAAACATGAAGAGCTTCTAAATGAGTTAAAAATATGAGAAGCATGAAACGACTGAAAAATAGGAGGAGCATGAAGCGGTGTTGAAAAACATGAAGAGCCTGAAAATTTTGAAATATATGAACAGCTTCAATGGTGTCAAAACTAGGAGGAGCATGAAACAGTCTGAAAAATAGGAGAAGCATGAAGCGGTGTTGAAAAACATGAATAGCCTAAAAAGAAGTGAAAAATATGAAGAGCTTCAAAAGGTGTCAAAAATATGAGGAGCATGAAACGGTATGAAAAATAGGAGGAGCATGAAACGGTGTTCAAAAACCTGAAGAGCCTGAAAAGGTGTGAAAAATATGAAGAGCTTCAAAAGGTGTCAAAAATATGAGAAGCATGAAACGAATGAAAAATAGGAGGAGCATGAAGAGGTGCTGAAAAACATTAAGAGCCTGAAAAGGTGTGAAATATATGAAGAGTTTCAAAAGGTGTCATAAATATCAGGAGCATGAAACGGTCTGAAAAATAGGAGGAGCATGAAGCGGTGTTTAAAAACATGAAGTGCCTGAAAAGGTGTGAAAAATATGAAGAGCTTCAAAAGATCTCAAAAATATGAGGAGCATGAAACGGTCTGAAAAATAGGAGGAGCATGAAGCGGTCCTCAAAAACATGAAGAGCCTGAAAAGTTGTGAAAAATATGAAGAGCTTCAAAAGGTGTCTAAAATATGAGGTGCATTAAACAGTGTGAAAAATAGGAGGAATATGAAACGGTGTTGAAAAACATGAAAAGCATGAAAAAGTGTGAAAAATATGAAGAATTTCAAAGGGTGTCAAAAATATGAGAAGCATGAAGCAGTCTGAAAAATAGGAGAAGCATGAAGCGGTGTTGCAAAATATGAATAGCGTGAAAAGCTGTGAAATATATGAAGAGCTTCAAAAGGTGTCAAAAATATGAGGAGCATGAAACGGTCTGAAATATAGGAGAAGCATGAAGCGGTGTTGAGAAACATGCAGAGCAGGAAAAGGTGTGAAAAATATGAAGAGCTTCAAAAGGTGTCAAGAATATGAGGAGCATGAAACGGTCTGAAAAATAGGAGGAACATGAAGCTGTGTTCAAAAACATGAAAAGCCTGAAAACATGTGAAAAATATGAAGAGCTTCAAAAGGTGTCAAAAATATGAGGAGCATGAAACGTTCTGAAAAATAGGAGGTGCATGAAGCGGTGTTGAAAATCATGAAGAGCCTGAAAATGTGTGAAAAATATGAAAAGCTTCAAAAGGTGTCAAAAATGAGATGAGCATGAAA
This sequence comes from Dama dama, assembly GCF_033118175.1. Lineage (NCBI taxonomy): Eukaryota > Metazoa > Chordata > Mammalia > Artiodactyla > Cervidae > Dama > Dama dama. Next base: position 1,892,151 of record NW_026870910.1, read on the forward strand.
CGGTCTGAAAAATAGGAGGAGCATGAGCGGTGTTGAAAATCATGAAGAGCCTGAAAAGGTGTGAAAAATATGAAGAGCTTCAAAAGGTGTGAAATACATGAGGAGGATTAAAAGGTCAGAAAAATAGGAGGAGCATGAAGCGTTGTTGAAAAACATGAACAGCCTGAAAAGGTGTGAAAAATATGAAGAGCTTCTAAAGGTGTCAAAAATATGAGGAGCAAGAAATGGTCTTAAAAATATGAGGAACATAAAGTGGTGTTGAAAAACATGAAGAGCCTGAAAAGGTGTGAAATATATGAAGAGCTTCTAAAGGTGCCAAAAATATGAGGAGCATGAAACGGTCTTAAAAATAGGAGGACGATGAAGCGGTGTTCAAAAACTTGAAGAGGATGAAAAGGTGTGAAAAATATGAAGAGCTTTAAAAGGTGTCAAAAATATGAGGAGCATGAAACGGTCTTAAAAATAGGAGGAGGATGAAGCGGTGTTCAAAAACTTGAAGAGGATGAAATGGTGTGAAAAATATGAAGAGCTTCTAAAGATGTCAAAAATATGAGGAGCATGAAACGGTCTTAAAAATAAGAGGAGGATGAGGCGGTGTTGAAAAACTTGAAGAGGATGAAAAGGTGTGAAAAATATGAAGAGCTTTAAAAGGTGTCCAAAATATGAGGAGCATGAAACGGTCTGAAAAATAGGAGGATTATGAAACGGTGTTCAAAAACATGAAGAGCCTGAAAAGGTGTGAAAAATATGAAGAGTCTCAAAACGTGTCAAAAATATGAGGAGTATGAAACGGTATGATAAATAGCAGGAGCATGAACCGGTGTTGAAAAACATGAAGAGTCTGAAATCGTGTGAAAAATATGAAGAGCTTCAAAAATGTGAAAAATATGAAGAGCTTCAAAAGATGTGAATAATATGCAAAGCTTCAAAAGATGTCAAAAATGAGATGAGCATGAAACGGTCTGAAAAAAAGGAGGAGAATGAAGCGGTGTTGAAAAACATCAAGAGCCTGAAAAGGTGTGAAAAATATGAAGAGCTTCAAAAGGTGTGAAATAGATGAGGAGCATTAAATGGTCTAAAAAATAGGAGGAGCATGAAGTGGTGTTCAAAAACATGAAGAGCATGAAAAGCTGAGAAAAATATGAAGAGCTTCAAAAGGTGTCAAAAATATGAGGAGCATGAAACGGTCTGAAAAATAGGAGGAGCATGAAACGGTGATTAACCACATGAAGAGCCTGAAAAGTTGTGAAAAACATGAAGAGATTCAAAAGCTGTGAAATACATGAGGAGCATGAAACGGGCTGAAAAATAGGAGAAGCATGAAGTGGTGTGGAAAAACATCAAGAGCCTGAAAAGTTGTGAAAGATATGAAGAGCTTCAAAAGGTGTGAAAATTATGAGGAGCAAGAAATGGTCTGAAAAATAGGAGGATTATGAAACGTTGTTCAAAAACAAGAAGAGCCTGAAAAGGTGTGAAAAATAGTAAAAGCCTCAAAAAGTGTCAAAAATATGAGGAGCATGAAACAGTCTGAAAAATTGCAGGAGCATGAAGTGGTGTTGAAAAACCTGAAGAGTCTGAAAACGTCTGAAAATAAGAAGAGCTTCAAAAATATGAGAAATATGAAGAGCTTCAAAAGGTATCAAAATGAGTTGAGCATGAACCGGTCTGAAAAATAGGAGGAGCATGAAGTGGGGTTGAAAAAATGAAAAGCCTGAAAAGGTGTGAAATATATGAAGTGCTTCAAAGGTGTCAAAAATATGAGGAAAATGAAAAGGTCTGAAAAATAGGAGGAGCATGAAGTGGTGTTGAAAAACATGAAGAGCCTGAAAACGTGTGAAAAATATGAAGACCTTCAAAAAGTGTGAAAAATATGAAGAGTTTCAAAAGGTGTGAAAAAAGAGATGAGCATGAAACGGACTGAAAAACAGGAGGAGAATGAAGCAGTGTTGAAAATCATCAAGAGCATGAAAAGGTGTGAAAAATATGAAGAGCTTCAAAAGGTGTCAAAAAGGGATGAGCATGAAAAGGTCTGAAAAATAGGAGGAGCAAGAAGTGGTGTTGAAAAAAATGAGAAGCCTGAAAAGGTGTGAAATATATAAAGAGCTTCAAAAGGTGTGAAATACATGAGAAGCATGAAACTCTCTGAAAAATAGAAGGAGCATGAAGAGTTGTTGTAAAACATGAAGAGCCTGAAAAGGTTGAAAAATATGAAGAGCTTCAAAAGGTGCCCAAAATATGAGGAGCATGAAACGGTCTGAAAAATAGGAGGAGCATGAAGCGGTGTTGAAAAACATGAAGAGCCTGAAAAGGTGTGAAAAATATGAAGAGCTTCAAAAGGTGTTCAAAATATGAGGAGCATGAAACGGTCTGAAAAGTAGGAGGAGCATGAAGCGGTGTTTAAAAACATGAAGAGCCTGAAAAGCTGTGAGAAATATGAAGAGCTTCAAAAGGTGTCAAAAATATGAGGAGCATGAAACGGTCTGAAAAATAGGAGGAGCTGGAAGTGGTGTTGAAACACATGAAGAGCCTTAAAGGTGTGAAAAATATGAAGAGCTTCAAAATGTGTCAAAAATATGAGGAGCATGAAACGGTCAAAAAAATAAGCGGAGCATGAAGCGGTGGTTAAAAACATGAAGAGCCTGAAAAGGGGTGAAAAACATGAAGAGCTTCTAAATGAGTTAAAAATATGAGAAGCATGAAACGACTGAAAAATAGGAGGAGCATGAAGCGGTGTTGAAAAACATGAAGAGCCTGAAAATTTTGAAATATATGAACAGCTTCAATGGTGTCAAAACTAGGAGGAGCATGAAACAGTCTGAAAAATAGGAGAAGCATGAAGCGGTGTTGAAAAACATGAATAGCCTAAAAAGAAGTGAAAAATATGAAGAGCTTCAAAAGGTGTCAAAAATATGAGGAGCATGAAACGGTATGAAAAATAGGAGGAGCATGAAACGGTGTTCAAAAACCTGAAGAGCCTGAAAAGGTGTGAAAAATATGAAGAGCTTCAAAAGGTGTCAAAAATATGAGAAGCATGAAACGAATGAAAAATAGGAGGAGCATGAAGAGGTGCTGAAAAACATTAAGAGCCTGAAAAGGTGTGAAATATATGAAGAGTTTCAAAAGGTGTCATAAATATGAGGAGCATGAAACGGTCTGAAAAATAGGAGGAGCATGAAGCGGTGTTTAAAAACATGAAGTGCCTGAAAAGGTGTGAAAAATATGAAGAGCTTCAAAAGATCTCAAAAATATGAGGAGCATGAAACGGTCTTAAAAATAAGAGGAGGATGAGGCGGTGTTGAAAAACTTGAAGAGGATGAAAAGGTGTGAAAAATATGAAGAGCTTTAAAAGGTGTCCAAAATATGAGGAGCATGAAACGGTCTGAAAAATAGGAGGATTATGAAACGGTGTTCAAAAACATGAAGAGCCTGAAAAGGTGTGAAAAATATGAAGAGTCTCAAAACGTGTCAAAAATATGAGGAGTATGAAACGGTATGATAAATAGCAGGAGCATGAACCGGTGTTGAAAAACATGAAGAGTCTGAAATCGTGTGAAAAATATGAAGAGCTTCAAAAATGTGAAAAATATGAAGAGCTTCAAAAGATGTGAATAATATGCAAAGCTTCAAAAGATGTCAAAAATGAGATGAGCATGAAACGGTCTGAAAAAAAGGAGGAGAATGAAGCGGTGTTGAAAAACATCAAGAGCCTGAAAAGGTGTGAAAAATATGAAGAGCTTCAAAAGGTGTGAAATAGATGAGGAGCATTAAATGGTCTAAAAAATAGGAGGAGCATGAAGTGGTGTTCAAAAACATGAAGAGCATGAAAAGCTGAGAAAAATATGAAGAGCTTCAAAAGGTGTCAAAAATATGAGGAGCATGAAACGGTCTGAAAAATAGGAGGAGCATGAAACGGTGATTAACCACATGAAGAGCCTGAAAAGTTGTGAAAAACATGAAGAGATTCAAAAGCTGTGAAATACATGAGGAGCATGAAACGGGCTGAAAAATAGGAGAAGCATGAAGTGGTGTGGAAAAACATCAAGAGCCTGAAAAGTTGTGAAAGATATGAAGAGCTTCAAAAGGTGTGAAAAATATGAGGAGCAAGAAATGGTCTGAAAAATAGGAGGATTATGAAACGTTGTTCAAAAACAAGAAGAGCCTGAAGAGGTGTGAAAAATAGTAAAAGCCTCAAAAAGTGTCAAAAATATGAGGAGCATGAAACGGTCTGAAAAATTGCAGGAGCATGAAGTGGTGTTGAAAAACCTGAAGAGTCTGAAAACGTCTGAAAATAAGAAGAGCTTCAAAGATATGAGAAATATGAAGAGCTTCAAAAGGTATCAAAATGAGATGAGCATGAACCGGTCTGAAAAATAGGAGGAGCATGAAGTGGGGTTGAAAAAATGAAAAGCCTGAAAAGGTGTGAAATATATGAAGTGCTTCAAAGGTGTCAAAAATATGAGGAAAATGAAAAGGTCTGAAAAATAGGAGGAGCATGAAGTGGTGTTGAAAAACATGAAGAGCCTGAAAACGTGTGAAAAATATGAAGACCTTCAAAAAGTGTGAAAAATATGAAGAGTTTCAAAAGGTGTGAAAAAAGAGATGAGCATGAAACGGACTGAAAAACAGGAGGAGAATGAAGCAGTGTTGAAAATCATCAAGAGCATGAAAAGGTGTGAAAAATATGAAGAGCTTCAAAAGGTGTCAAAAAGGGATGAGCATGAAAAGGTCTGAAAAATAGGAGGAGCAAGAAGTGGTGTTGAAAAAAATGAGAAGCCTGAAAAGGTGTGAAATATATAAAGAGCTTCAAAAGGTGTGAAATACATGAGAAGCATGAAACTCTCTGAAAAATAGAAGGAGCATGAAGAGTTGTTGTAAAACATGAAGAGCCTGAAAAGGTTGAAAAATATGAAGAGCTTCAAAAGGTGCCCAAAATATGAGGAGCATGAAACAGTCTGAAAAATAGGAGGAGCATGAAGCGGTGTTGAAAAACATGAAGAGCCTGAAAAGGTGTGAAAAATATGAAGAGCTTCAAAAGGTGTTCAAAATATGAGGAGCATGAAACGGTCTGAAAAGTAGGAGGAGCATGAAGCGGTGTTTAAAAACATGAAGAGCCTGAAAAGCTGTAAGAAATATGAAGAGCTTCAAAAGGTGTCAAAAATATGAGGAGCATGAAACGGTCTGAAAAATAGGAGGAGCTGGAAGTGGTGTTGAAACACATGAAGAGCCTTAAAGGTGTGAAAAATATGAAGAGCTTCAAAATGTGTCAAAAATATGAGGAGCATGAAACGGTCAAAAAAATAAGCGGAGCATGAAGCGGTGGTTAAAAACATGAAGAGCCTGAAAAGGGGTGAAAAACATGAAGAGCTTCTAAATGAGTTAAAAATATGAGAAGCATGAAACGACTGAAAAATAGGAGGAGCATGAAGCGGTGTTGAAAAACATGAAGAGCCTGAAAATTTTGAAATATATGAACAGCTTCAATGGTGTCAAAACTAGGAGGAGCATGAAACAGTCTGAAAAATAGGAGAAGCATGAAGCGGTGTTGAAAAACATGAATAGCCTAAAAAGAAGTGAAAAATATGAAGAGCTTCAAAAGGTGTCAAAAATATGAGGAGCATGAAACGGTATGAAAAATAGGAGGAGCATGAAACGGTGTTCAAAAACCTGAAGAGCCTGAAAAGGTGTGAAAAATATGAAGAGCTTCAAAAGGTGTCAAAAATATGAGAAGCATGAAACGAATGAAAAATAGGAGGAGCATGAAGAGGTGCTGAAAAACATTAAGAGCCTGAAAAGGTGTGAAATATATGAAGAGTTTCAAAAGGTGTCATAAATATGAGGAGCATGAAACGGTCTGAAAAATAGGAGAAGCATGAAGCGGTGTTTAAAAACATGAAGTGCCTGAAAAGGTGTGAAAAATATGAAGAGCTTCAAAAGATCTCAAAAATATGAGGAGCATGAAACGGTCTGAAAAATAGGAGGAGCATGAAGCGGTCCTCAAAAACATGAAGAGCCTGAAAAGTTGTGAAAAATATGAAGAGCTTCAAAAGGTGTCAAAAATATGAGGTGCATTAAACAGTGTGAAAAATAGGAGGAGTATGAAACGGTGTTGAAAAACATGAAAAGCATGAAAAAGTGTGAAAAATATGAAGAATTTCAAAGGGTGTCAAAAATATGAGAAGCATGAAGCGGTCTGAAAAATAGGAGAAGGATGAAGCGGTGTTGCAAAATATGAATAGCGTGAAAAGCTGTGAAATATATGAAGAGCTTCAAAAGGTGTCAAAAATATGAGGAGCATGAAACGGTCTGAAATATAGGAGAAGCATGAAGCGGTGTTGAAAAACATGCAGAGCAGGAAAAGGTGTGAAAAATATAAAGAGCTTCAAAAGGTGTCAAGAATATGAGGAGCATGAAACGGTCTGAAAAATAGGAGGAACATGAAGCTGTGTTCAAAAACATGAAAAGCCTGAAAAGATGTGAAAAATATGAAGAGCTTCAAAAGGTGTCAAAAATATGAGGAGCATGAAACGTTCTGAAAAATAGGAGGTGCATGAAGCGGTGTTGAAAATCATGAAGAGCCTGAAAAGGTGTGAAAAATATGAAAAGCTTCAAAAGGTGTCAAAAATGAGATGAGCATGAAACGGTCTGAAAAATAGGAGGAGCATGAAGCGGTGTTGAAAATCATGAAGAGCCTGAAAAGGTGTGAAAAATATGAAGAGCTTCAAAAGGTGTGAAATACATGAGGAGGATTAAACGGTCAGAAAAATAGGAGGAGCATGAAGTGTTGTTGAAAAACATGAACAGCCTGAAAAGGTGTGAAAAATATGAAGAGCTTCTAAAGGTGTCAAAAATATGAGGAGCAAGAAATGGTCTTAAAAATATGAGGAACATAAAGTGGTGTTGAAAAACATGAAGAGCCTGAAAAGGTGTGAAATATATGAAGAGCTTCTAAAGGTGTCAAAAATATGAGGAGCATGAAACGGTCTTAAAAATAGGAGGACGATGAAGCGGTGTTCAAAAACTTGAAGAGGATGAAAAGGTGTGAAAAATATGAAGAGCTTTAAAAGGTGTCAAAAATATGAGGAGCATGAAACGGTCTTAAAAATAGGAGGAGGATGAAGCGGTGTTCAAAAACTTGAAGAGGATGAAATGGTGTGAAAAATATGAAGAGCTTCTAAAGATGTCAAAAATATGAGGAGCATGAAACGGTCTTAAAAATAAGAGGAGGATGAGGCGGTGTTGAAAAACTTGAAGAGGATGAAAAGGTGTGAAAAATATGAAGAGTTTTAAAAGGTGTCCAAAATATGAGGAGCATGAAACGGTCTGAAAAATAGGAGGATTATGAAACGGTGTTCAAAAACATGAAGAGCCTGAAAAGGTGTGAAAAATATGAAGAGTCTCAAAACGTGTCAAAAATATGAGGAGTATGAAACGGTATGATAAATAGCAGGAGCATGAACCGGTGTTGAAAAACATGAAGAGTCTGAAATCGTGTGAAAAATATGAAGAGCTTCAAAAGGTGTGAAAAATATGAAGAGCTTCAAAAGGTGTCAAAAATATGAGGAGAATGAAATGGTCTGCAACATAGGAGGAGCATGAAATGGTGTTCAAAAACATGAAGAGCCTGAAAAGGTGTGAAAAATATGAAGTGATTCAAAAGGTGTGAAATACATGAGGAGGATTAAACGGTCTGAAATATAGGAGGAGCATGAAGCGGTGTTGTAAAACATGAAGAGCCTGAAAACGTGTGAAAAATATGAAGAGCTTCAAAAGGTGTGAAAAATATGAAGAGCTTCAAAAAGTGTCAAAAATTAGATGAGCATGAAACGGTCTGAAAAATAGGAGTAGCATGAAGTGGTGTTGAAAAATATGAAGAGCCTGAAAACGTTTGAAAAATATGAAGAGCTTCAAAATGTGTGAAAAATATGAAGAGCTTCAAAAGGTGTCAAAATGAGATGAGCATGAAACGTTCTGAAAAATAGGAGGAGAATGAAGCGGTGTTGAAAAACATGAAGAGCCTGAAAACGTGTGAAAAATATGAAGAGCTTCAAAAGGTGTGAAAAATATGAAGAGCTTCAAATGGTGTCTAATATTAGATGAGCCTGAAAAGGTCTGTAAAATAGGAGGAGCATGAAGTGGTGTTGAAAAAAATGAAGAGCCTGAAGAGGTGTGAAAAATATGAAAAGCTTCAAAAGGTGTCAATAATATGAGGAGCATGAAACGGTCTGAAAAATAGGAGGAGCATGAAGCGGTGTTCAAAAACATGAAGAGCCTGAAAAGGTGTGAAAAATATGAAGAGCTTCAAAAGGTGTCAAAATGAGATGAGCATGAAACGGTCTGAAAACTGGAGGGGAATGAAGCGATGTTGAAAATCATCAAGAGCCTGAAAAGGTGTGAGAAATATGAAGAGCTTCAAAATGTGTCTAATATATGAGGAGCATGAAACAATCTGAAAAATAGGAGGAGCATGAAGCGGTGTTCAAAAATATGAAGAGCCTGAAAAGGTGTGAAATATATGAAGAGCTTCAAAAGTTGTCAAAAATATGAGGAGCATGAAACGGTCTGAAAAATAGGAGGAACATGAAGCGGTGTTCAAAAACATGAAAAGCCTGAAAAGGTGTGAAATATATGAAGAGCTTGAAAAGGTGTCAAAAATATGAGGAGCATGAAACGGTCTGAAAAACAGGAGGAGCATGAAGCGGTGTTAAAAAACATGAAGAGCCTGAAAAGGTGTGAAAAATATGAAGAGTTTCTAAAGGTGTCAAAATGAGATGAGCATGAAACGTTCTGAAAAATAGGAGGAGAATGAAGAGGGGTTGAAAATCATCAAGAGCCTGAAAAGGTGTGAAAAATATGAAGAGCTTCAAAAGGTATCAAAAAGAGATGAGCATGAAAAGGTCTGAAAAATAGGAGGAGCATGAAGTGGTGTTGAAAAAATGAAAACCCTGAAAAGGTGTGATATATATGAAGAGCTTCAAAAGGTGTGAGATACATGAGGAGAATGAAACGATCTGAAAAATAGCAGTAGCATGAAGCGGTGTTGAAAAACATGAAGTGTCTGAAAAGTGTGAAAATATGAAGAGCTTCAAAAATATGAAAAATATGAAGTGCTTCAAAAGTTGTGAAAAATATGAACAGCTTCAAAAGGTGTCAAAAATGAAATGAGCATGAAAATATCTGAAAAATACAAGGAGCATGAAGCGGTGTTGAAAATCATGAAGAGCCTGAAAAGGTGTGAAAAATATGAAAAGCTTCAAAAGATGTGAAAAATATGAAGAGCTTCAAAAGGTGTCAAAAATATGAGGAGCATGAAACCGTCTGAAAAATAGGAGGATTATGAAACGGTGTTCAAAAACATGAAGAGCCTGAATAGGTGTGAAAAATATGAAAAGCCTCAAAATTGTCAAAAATATGAGGAGCATGAAACGGTCTGAAAATGAGGAGGAGCATGAAGCAGTGTTGAAAAACATGAAGAGCCTGAAAAGGTGTGAAAAATATGAAGAATTTCAAAAGGTGTGAAATATATGAGGTGCAAGAAACGGTCTGAAAAATATTAGGAGCATGAAGCGGTGTTGAAAAACAAGAAGAGCCTGAAAAGGGTTGAAAATAATGAAGAGTTTCAAAAGGTGTGAAATATATGAGGTGCAAGAAACGGTCTGAAAAATATTAGGAGCATGAAGCGGTGTTGAAAAACATGAAGAGCCTGAAAAGGTGTGAAAAATATTAAGAACTTCAAAAGGTGTCAAAAACATGAGGAGCATGAAACGGTCTGAAAAATAGGAGGAGCATGAAGCGGTGTTCACAAATATGAAGAGCCTGAAAAGGTGTGAAAAATATGAAGAGTTTCAAAGTTGTGAAATATATGAGGTGCATGAAACGGTCTGAAAAATATTAGGAGCATGAATCGGTGTTGAAAAACATGAAGAGCCTGAAAAGGTGTGAAAAATATGAAGATCTTCAAAAGGTGTCAAAAATATGAGGAGCATGAAAGGTTCTGAAAAATATGAAGAGCATAAAGCCGTGTTGAAAAACATGAAGAGCTTGAAAAAGTGTGAAAAATATGAAGAGCTTCAAAAGGTGTCAAAAATATGAGGAGCATGAAACGGTCTGAAAAATAGGAGGAGCATGAAGCGGTGTTGAAAAACATGAAGAGCCTGAAAACGTGTGAAAATAGTAAAAGCCTCAAAAAGTGTCAAAAATATGAGGAGCATGAAACGGTCTGAAAAATTGCAGGAACATGAAGTGGTGTTGAAAAACATGAAGAGTCTGAAAACGTGTGAAAATAAGAAGAGCTTAAAAAATATGAGAAATATGAAGAGCTTCAAAAGGTATCAAAATGAGATGAGCATGAACCGGTCTGAAAAATAGGAGGAGCATGAAGTGGGGTTGAAAAAATGAAAAGCCTGAAAAGGTGTGAAATATATGAAATGCTGCAAAGGTGTCAAAAATATGAGGAGAATGAAATGGTCTGAAAAATAGGAGGAGCATGAAGTGGTGTTGAAAAACATGAAGAGCCTGAAAACGTGTGAAAAATATGAAGACCTTCAAAAAGTGTGAAAAATATGAAGAGTTTCAAAAGGTGTGAAAAAAGAGATGAGCATGAAACGGTCTGAAAAACCGGAGGAGAATGAAGCGGTGTTGAAAATCATCAAGAGCATGAAAAGGAGTGAAAAATATGAAGAGCTTCAAAAGGTGTCAAAAAGGGATGAGCATGAAAAGGTCTGAAAAATAGGAGGAGCAAGAAGTGGTGTTGAAAAAAATGAGAAGCCTGAAAAGGTGTGAAATATATGAAGAGCTTCAAAAGGTGTGAAATACATGAGGAGCATGAAACTCTCTGAAAAATAGAAGGAGCATGAAGTGTTGTTGAAAACATGAAGAGCCTGAAAAGGTGTGAAAAATATGAAGAGCTTCAAAAGGTGCGCAAAATATGAGGAGCATGAAACGGTCTGAAAAATAGGAGGAGCATGAAGCGGTGTTGAAAAACATGAAGAGCCTGAAAACGTGTGAAAAATATGAAGAGCTTCAAAAGGTGTGAAATATATGGAGAGCATGAAACGGTGTGTAAAATAGAAGCAGCATGAAACGGTGATCAAAAACATGAAGAGCCTGAAAAGGTGTGAAAAATATGAAGAGCTTCAAAAGAGGTCAAAAATATGAGGAGCATGAAACGGTCTGAAAGATAGGAGAAGAATGAAATGGTGATCAGAAACATGAAGAGCCTGAAAAGGTGTGAAAAATATGTAGAGATTCAAAAGGTGTGAAATACATGAGGAGCATGAAACTCTCTGAAAAATAGGAGGAGCATGAAGTGGTGTTCAAAAACATGAAGAGTCTTAAAAGGTGTGAAAAATATGAAGAGCTTCAATAGGTGTGAATAATATGAGGAGCAGGATATGGTCTGAAAAACAGGAGGAGCATGAAGTGGTGTTGAAAAACATGAAGAGGCTGAAAAGGTGTGAAAATATGAAGATTTCAAAAATATGAAAAATATGAAGAGCTTCAAAAGGTATCAAAAATGAGATGAGCATGAAAAGGTCTGAAAAATAGGAGGAGCATGAAGCGATGTTGAAAATCATGAAGAGCCTGAAAAGTTGTGAAAAATATAAAGAGCTTCAAAAGGTGTGAAAAATATGAAGAGCTTCAAAAGGTGTCAAAATGAGATGAGCATGAAACGGTCTGAAAAATAGGAGGAGCATGAAGCGGTATTGAAAAACATGAAGAGCCTGAAAAGGTGTGAAAATATGAAGAGATTCAAAAATATGAAAAATATGAAGAGCTTCAAAAGGTGTGACAAATATGAAGAGCTTCAAAAGGTATCAAAAATGAGATGAGCATGAAACGGTCTGAAAAATAGGAGGAGCATGAATCGGTGTTGAAAAACATGAAGAGCCTGAAAAGGTGTGAAAATAGGAAGAGATTCAAAAACTTGAAAAATATGAAGAGCTTCAAAAGGTGTGACAAATATGAAGAGCTTCAAAAGGTATCAAAAATGAGATGAGAATGAAACGGTCTGCAAAATAGGAGGAGCATGAAGCGGTGTTGAAAATCATGAAGAGCCTGAAAAGGTGTGAAAAATATGAAGAGCTTCAAAAGGTGTGAAAAATATGAAGAGCTTCAAAAGGTGTGAAAAATATGAAGATCTTCAAAAGGTGTCAAAATGAGATGAGAATGAAACGGTCTGAAAAACAGGAGGAGAATGAAGCGGTGTTGAAAATCATCAAGAGCCTGAAAAGGTGTGAAAAATATGAAGATCTTCAAAAGGAGTCAAAAATATGAGGACCATGAAACGGTCTGAAAAATAGGAGGAGCATGAAACGGTGTTCAAAAACATGAAGAGCCTGAAAAGGTGTGAAAAATATGAAGAGCTTCAAAAGGTGTGAAATACATGAGGAGCATTAAACGGTCTGAAAAATAGGAGGAGCATGAAGCGGTGTTCTAAAACATGAAGAGCCTGAAAAGGTGTGAAAAAGATGAAAAGCTTCAAAAGGGGTCAAAAATGAGGAGCATGAAACGGTCTGAAAGATAGGAGGAGAATGAAACGGTGATCAGAAACATGAAGAGCCTGAAAATGTGTGAAAAATATGAAGAGCTTCAAAACGTGTCAAAATGAGATGAGAATGAAACGGTCTGAAACATAGGAGGAGCATGAAATGGTGTTCAAAACATGAAGAGCCTGAAAAGGTGTGAAAAATATGAAGTGATTCAAAAGGTGTGAAATACATGAGGAGGATTAAACGGTCTGAAATATAGGAGGAGCATGAAGCGGTTTTGAAAAACATGAAGAGCCTGAAATCGTGTGAAAAATATGAAGAGCTTCAAAAGGTGTGAAAAATATGAAGATCTTCAAAAGGTGTCAAAATGAGATGAGAATGAAACGGTCTGAAAAACAGGAGGAGAATGAAGCGGTGTTGAAAATCATCAAGAGCCTGAAAAGGTGTGAAAAATATGAAGATCTTCAAAAGGAGTCAAAAATATGAGGACCATGAAACGGTCTGAAAAATAGGAGGAGCATGAAACGGTGTTCAAAAACATGAAGAGCCTGAAAAGGTGTGAAAAATATGAAGAGCTTCAAAAGGTGTGAAATACATGAGGAGCATTAAACGGTCTGAAAAATAGGAGGAGCATGAAGCGGTGTTCTAAAACATGAAGAGCCTGAAAAGGTGTGAAAAAGATGAAAAGCTTCAAAAGGGGTCAAAAATGAGGAGCATGAAACGGTCTGAAAGATAGGAGGAGAATGAAACGGTGATCAGAAACATGAAGAGCCTGAAAATGTGTGAAAAATATGAAGAGCTTCAAAACGTGTCAAAATGAGATGAGAATGAAACGGTCTGAAACATAGGAGGAGCATGAAATGGTGTTCAAAACATGAAGAGCCTGAAAAGGTGTGAAAAATATGAAGTGATTCAAAAGGTGTGAAATACATGAGGAGGATTAAACGGTCTGAAATATAGGAGGAGCATGAAGCGGTTTTGAAAAACATGAAGAGCCTGAAATCGTGTGAAAAATATGAAGAGCTTCAAAAGGTGTGAAAAATATGAAGAGCTTCAAAAAGTGTCAAAAATTAGATGAGCATGAAACGGTCTGAAAAATAGGAGTAGCATGAAGTGGTGTTGAAAAATATGAAGAGCCTGAAAACGTGTGAAAAATATGAAGAGCTTCAAAATGTGTGAAAAATATGAAGAGCTTCAAAAGGTGTCAAAATGAGATGAGCATGAAACGGTCTGAAAAAAAGGAGGAGCATGAAGCGGTGTTTAAAAACATGAAGAGCCTGAAAAGCTGTGAGAAATATGAAGAGCTTTAAAAGGTGTCAAAAATATGAGGAGCATGAAACGGTCTGAAAAATAGGAGGAGCATGACGCCGTGTTGAAAAATATGAAGAGCCTGAAAAGTTGTGAAAAATATGAAGAGCTTCAAAAGGTGTGAAAAATATGAGGAGCAAGAAATGGTCTGAAAAATAGGAGGATTATGAAACGGTGTTCAAAAACAAGAGGAGCCTGAAAAGGTGTGAAAAATAGTAAAAGCCTCAAAAAGTGTCAAAAATATGAGGAGCATGAAACGGTCTGAAAAATTGCAGGAGCATGAAGTGGTGTTGACAAACCTGAAGAGTCTGAAAACGTGTGAAAATAAGAAGAGCTTAAAGAATATGAGAAATATGAAGAGCTTCAAAAGGTATCAAAATGAGATGAGCATGAACCGGTCTGAAAAATAGGAGGAGCATGAAGTGGGGTTGAAAAAATGAAAAGCCTGAAAAGGTGTGAAATATATGAAGTGCTTCAAAGGTGTCAAAAATATGAGGAGAATGAAACGGTCTGAAAAATAGGAGGAGCATGAAGTGGTGTTGAAAAACATGAAGAGCCTGAAAACGTGTGAAAAATATGAAGACCTTCAAAAAGTGTGAAAAATATGAAGAGTTTCAAAAGGTGTGAAAAAAGAGATGAGCATGAAACGGTCAGAAAAATAGGAGGAGAATGAAGCGGTGTTGAAAATCATCAAGAGCATGAAAAGGTGTGAAAAATATGAAGAGCTTCAAAAGGTGTCAAAAAGGGATGAGCATGAAAAGGTCTGAAAAATAGGAGGAGCAAGAAGTGGTGTTGAAAAAAATGAGAAGCCTGAAAAGGTGTGAAATATATGAAGAGCTTCAAAAGGTGTGAAATACATGACGAGCATGAAACTCTCTGTGAAATAGAAGGAGCATGAAGTGTTGTTGTAAAACATGAAGAGCCTGAAAAGGTGTGAAAAATATGAAGAGCTTCAAAAGGTGTCCAAAGTATGAGGAGCATGAAACGGTCTGAAAAAAAGGAGGAGCATGAAGCGGTGTTGAAAAACATGAAGAGCCTGAAAAGGTGTGAAAAATATGAAGAGCTTCAAAAGGTGTGAAATACATGAGGAGCATTAAACGGTCTGAAAAATAGGAGGAGCATGAAGCGGTGTTCTAAAACATGAAGAGCCTGAAAAGGTGTGAAATATATGAAGAGCTTCAAAAGGTGTCAAAAATATGAGGAGTATGAAACGTTCTGAAAAAGAGGAGGAGAATGAAGCGGTGTTGAAAAACATCAAGAGCCTGAAAAGGTTTGAAAAATATGAAGAGCTTCAAAAGGTTTGAAATAGATGAGGAGCATTAAATGGTCTAAAAAATAGGAGGAGCATGAAGCGGTGTTCAAAAACATGAAGAGCCTGAAAAGGTGTGAAATATATGAAGAGCTTCAAAAGTTGTCAAAAATATGAGGAGCATGAAACGGTCTGAAAAATAGGAGGAGCATGAAACAGTGATCAAAAACATGAAGAGCCTGAGAGGTGTGAAAAACATGAAGAGATTCAAAAGCTGTGAAATACATGAGGAGCATGAAACGGGCTGAAAAATAGGAGAAGCATGAAGCGGTGTGGAAAAACATGAAGAGCCTGAAAAGGTGTGAAAAATATGAAGAGCTTCAAAAGGTGTCCAAAATATGAGGAGCATGAAACGGTCTGAAAAACAGGAGGAGCATGAAGCGGTGTTTAAAAACATGAAGAGCCTGAAAATCTGTGAGAAATATGAAGAGCTTCAAAAGGTGTCAAAAATATGAGGAGCATGAAACGGTCTGAAAAATAGGAGGGGCATGACGCCGTGTTCAAAAACATGAAGAGCCTGAAAAGGTGTGAAAAATATGAGGAACTTCAAACGGTGTGAAATACATGAGGAGCATTAAACAGTGTAAAAAATAGGAGGAGCATGAAGCGGTGTTGAAAAACATGAAGAGCCTGAATACTTGTGAAAAATATGAAGAGCTTCAAAAGGTGTGAAAAATATGAAGAGCTTCAAAAGGTGTCAAAATGAGATGAGAATGAAACGGTCTGAAAAACAGGAGGAGCATGAAGTGGTGTTGAAAAAAATGAAGAGCCTGAAAAGGTGTGAAATATATGAAGAGCTTCAAAAGGTGTGAAAAATATGAGGAGAACGAAACGGTGTGAAAAATAGGAGGAGCATGGAGTGGTGTTGAAAAACATGAAGAGCCTGAAAAGCTGTGAGAAATATGAAGAGCTTCAAAAGGTGTCCAAAATATGAGGAGCATGAAACGGTCTGAAAAATAGGAGGAGCATGAAGCGGTGTTGAAAAACATGAAGAGCCTAAAAAGGTGTGAAAAATATGAAGAGCTTCAAAAGGTGTCCAAAATATGAGGAGCATGAAACGGTCTGAAAAATAGGAGGAGCATGACGCCATGCTCAAAAACATGAAGAGCCTGAAAAGGTGTGAAAAATATGAGGAACTTCAAACGGTGTGAAATACATGAGGAGCATTAAACGGTCTGAAAAATAGGAGGAGCATGAAGCGGTGTTGAAAAACATGAAGAGACTGAAAACGTGTGAAAAATATGAAGAGCTTCAAAAGGTGTGAAAAATATGGAGAGCATGAAACGGTGTGAAAAATAGAAGCAGCATGAAACGGTGATCAAAAACATGAAGAGCCTGAAAAGGTGTGAAAAATATGAAGAGCTTCAAAAGGTGTCCAAAATATGAGGAGCATGAAACGGTCTGAAAAATAGGAGGAGCATGAAGCGGTGTTGAAAAACATGAAGAGCCTGAAAAGGTGTGAAAAATATGAGGAGAATGAAACGTTCTGAAAAATAGAAGAAGCATGAAATGGTGTTGAAAAACATGAAGAGCCTGAAAAGGTGTGAAAAAGATGAAGAGCTTCAAAAGGGGTCAAAAATGAGGAGCATGAAACGGTCTGAAAGATAGGAGGAGAATGAAACGGTGATCAGAAACATGAAGAGCCTGAAAAGGTGTGAAAAATATGAAGAGCTTCAAAACGTGTCAAAATGAGATGAGAATGAAACGGTCTGAAACATAGGAGGAGCATGAAATGGTGTTCAAAACATTAAGAGCCTGAAAAGGTGTGAAAAATATGAAGTGATTCAAAAGGTGTGAAATACATGAGGAGGATTAAACTGTCTGAAATATAGGAGGAGCATGAAGCGGTTTTGAAAAACATGAAGAGCCTGAAATCGTGTGAAAAATATGAAGAGCTTCAAAAGGTGTGAAAAATATGAAGAGCTTCAAAAAGTGTCAAAAATTAGATGAGCATGAAACGGTCTGAAAAATAGGAGTAGCATGAAGTGGTGTTGAAAAATATGAAGAGCCTGAAAAGTTGTGAAAAATATGAAGAGCTTCAAAAGGTGTGAAAAATATGAGGAGCAAGAAATGGTCTGAAAAATAGGAGGATTATGAAACGGTGTTCAAAAACAAGAAGAGCCTGAAAAGGTGTGAAAAATAGTAAAAGCCTCAAAAAGTGTCAAAAATATGAGGAGCATGAAACGGTCTGAAAAATTGCAGGAGCATGAAGTGTTGTTGAAAAACCTGAAGAGTCTGAAAACGTGTGAAAATAAGAAGAGCTTAAAGAATATGAGAAATATGAAGAGCTTCAAAAGGTATCAAAATGAGATGAGCATGAACCGGTCTGAAAAATAGGAGGAGCATGAAGTGGGGTTGAAAAAATGAAAAGTCTGAAAAGGTGTGAAATATATGAAGTGCTTCAAAGGTGTCAAAAATATGAGGAGAATGAACCGGTCTGAAAAATAGGAGGAGCATGAAGTGGTGTTGAAAAACATGAAGAGCCTGAAAACGTGTGAAAAATATGAAGACCTTCAAAAAGTGTGAAAAATATGAAGAGTTTCAAAAGGTGTGAAAAAAGAGATGAGCATGAAACGGTCAGAAAAATAGGAGGAGAATGAAGCGGTGTTGAAAATCATCAAGAGCATGAAAAGGTGTGAAAAATATGAAGAGCTTCAAAAGGTGTCAAAAAGGGATGAGCATGAAAAGGTCTGAAAAATAGGAGGAGCAAGAAGTGGTGCTGAAAAAAATGAGAAGCCTGAAAAGGTGTGAAATATATGAAGAGCTTCAAAAGGTGTGAAATACATGAGGAGCATGAAACTCTCTGTGAAATAGAAGGAGCATGAAGTGTTGTTGTAAAACATGAAGAACCTGAAAAGGTGTGAAAAATATGAAGAGCTTCAAAATGTGTCAAACATATGAGGAGCATGAAACGGTCTGAAAAAAAGGAGGAGCATGAAGCGGTGCTGAAAAACATGAAGAGCCTGAAAAGGTGTGAAAAATATGAAGAGCTTCAAAAGGTGTCCAAAATATGAGGAGCATGAAACGGTCTGAAAAACAGGAGGAGCATGAAGCGGTGTTTAAAAACATGAAGAGCCTGAAAAGCTGTGAGAAATATGAAGAGCTTCAAAAGGTGTCAAAAATATGAGGAGCATGAAACGGTCTGAAAAATAGGAGGGGCATGACGCCGTGTTCAAAAACATGAAGAGCCTGAAAAGGTGTGAAAAATATGAGGAACTTCAAACGGTGTGAAATACATGAGGAGCATTAAACAGTCTAAAAAATAGGAGGAGCATGAAGCGGTGTTGAAAAACATGAAGAGCCTGAAAACTTGTGAAAAATATGAAGAGCTTCAAAAGGTGTGAAAAATATGAAGAGCTTCAAAAGGTGTCAAAATGAGATGAGAATGAAACGGTCTGAAAAACAGGAGGAGCATGAAGTGGTGTTGAAAAAAATGAAGAGCCTGAAAAGGTGTGAAATATATGAAGAGCTTCAAAAGGTGTGAAAAATATGAGGAGAACGAAACGGTGTGAAAAATAGGAGGAGCATGGAGTGGTGTTGAAAAACATGAAGAGCCTGAAAAGCTGTGAGAAATATGAAGAGCTTCAAAAGGTGTCCAAAATATGAGGAGCATGAAACGGTCTGAAAAATAGGAGGAGCATGAAGCGGTGTTGAAAAACATGAAGAGCCTAAAAAGGTGTGAAAAATATGAAGAGCTTCAAAAGGTGTCCAAAATATGAGGAGCATGAAACGGTCTGAAAAATAGGAGGAGCATGACGCCGTGCTCAAAAACATGAAGAGCCTGAAAAGGTGTGAAAAATATGAGGAACTTCAAACGGTGTGAAATACATGAGGAGCATTAAACGGTCTGAAAAATAGGAGGAGCATGAAGCGGTGTTGAAAAACATGAAGAGACTGAAAACGTGTGAAAAATATGAAGAGCTTCAAAAGGTGTGAAAAATATGGAGAGCATGAAACGGTGTGAAAAATAGAAGCAGCATGAAACGGTGATCAAAAACATGAAGAGCCTGAAAAGGTGTGAAAAATATGAAGAGCTTCAAAAGGTGTCCAAAATATGAGGAGCATGAAACGGTCTGAAAAATAGGAGGAGCATGAAGCGGTGTTGAAAAACATGAAGAGCCTGAAAAGGTGTGAAAAATATGAGGAGAATGAAACGTTCTGAAAAATAGAAGAAGCATGAAATGGTGTTGAAAAACATGAAGAGCCTGAAAAGGTGTGAAAAAGATGAAGAGCTTCAAAAGGGGTCAAAAATGAGGAGCATGAAACGGTCTGAAAGATAGGAGGAGAATGAAACGGTGATCAGAAACATGAAGAGCCTGAAAAGGTGTGAAAAATATGAAGAAATTCAAAAGGTGTGAAATACATGAGGAGCATGAAACTCTCTGAAAAATAGGAGGAGCATGAAGTGGTGTTCAAAAACATGAACAGTCTTAAAAGGTGTGAAAAATATGAAGAGCTTCAATAGGTGTGAATAATATGAGGAGCAGGATACGGTCTGAAAAACAGGAGGAGCATGAAGTGGTGTTGAAAAAAATGAAGAGCCTGAAAAGGTGTGAAATATATGAAGAGCTTCAAAAGGTGTGAAAAATATGAGGAGAACGAAACGGCGTGAAAAATAGGAGGAGCATGGAGTGGTGTTGAAAAACATGAATAGCCTGAAAAGCTGTGAGAAATATGAAGAGCTTCAAAAGGTGTCAAAAATATGAAGAGCTTCAAAAGGTGTCTAAAATATGAGGAGAATGAAAAGGTCTGCAACATAGGAGGAGCATGAAATGGTGTTCAAAAACATGAAGAGCCTGAAAAGGTGTGAAAAATATGAAGTGATTCAAAAGGTGTGAAATACATGAGGAGAATTAAACGGTCTGAAATACAGGAGGAGCATGAAGCGGTTTTGAAAAACATGAAGAGCCTGAAAACGTGTGAAAAATATGAAGAGCTTCAAAAGGTGTGAAAAATATGAAGAGCTTCAAAAAGTGTCAAAAATTAGATGAGCATGAAACGGTCTGAAAAATAGGAGTAGCATGAAATGGTGTTGAAAAATATGAAGAGCCTGAAAACGTGTGAAAAATATGAAGAGCTTCAAAATGTGTGAAAAATATGAAGAGCTTCAAAAGGTGTCAAAATGAGATGAGCATGAAACGGTCTGAAAAATAGGAGGAGCATGAAGTGGTGTTGGAAAACATGAAGAGCCTGAAAAGGTGTGAAAAATAAGAAGAGCTTCTAAAGGTGTCAAAAATATGAGGAGCATGAAACGGTCTGAAAAGTAGGAGCAGCATGAGGCTGTGTTGAAAACCTTGAAGAGCCTGAAAAGGTGTGAAAAATATGAGGAGCTTTAAAATGTGTCATAAATATGAGGAGCATGAAACGGTCTGAAAAATAGGAGAAGCATGAAATGGTGATCAAAAACATGAAGAGCCTGAAAAGGTGTGAAAAATATGAAGAGCTTCAAAAGGCGTGAAACACATGAGGAGCATGTAACGGGCTGAAAAATAGGAGAACCATGAAGTGGTGTGCAAAAACATGAAGAGCCTGAAAAGGTGTGAAAAATATGAAGAGCTTCAAAAGGTGTGAAATACATGAGGAACATGAAACTCTCTGA
This sequence comes from Dama dama, assembly GCF_033118175.1. NCBI lineage: Eukaryota > Metazoa > Chordata > Mammalia > Artiodactyla > Cervidae > Dama > Dama dama. Next base: position 1,912,855 of record NW_026870910.1, read on the forward strand.
AAAATAGGAGGAGCAAGAAGCAGTGTTGAAAAACATCAAGAGCCTGAAAATGTGTGAAAAATATGAAGACCTTCAAAAGGTGTGAAATACATGAGGCGCATGAAACTCTCTGAAAATTAGGAGGAGAAAGAAGCAGTGTTCAAAAACATGAAGAGCCTGAAAAGGTGTGAAAAATATGAAGACCTTCAAAAGGTGTGAAATATATGAGGCGCATGAAACTCTCTGATAATTAGGAGGAGCAAGAAGCAGTGTTCAAAAACATGAAGAGCCTGAAAAGGTGTGAAAAATAAGAAGAGCTCCTAAAGGTGTCAAAAATGAGATGAGCATGAAACGGTCTGAAAAATAGGAGTAGCATGAAGTGGGGTAGCAAAACATGAAGAGCCTGAAAAGGTGTGAAAAATAAGAAGAGCTTATAAAGGTGTCAAATATGAGATGAGCATGAAACAGTCTGAAAAATAGGAGGAGCATGAAGTGTTGTTAAAAAACATGAAGAGCCTGAAAAGTGTGAAAAATATGAAGAATTTCAAAAGGTGTCAAAAATATGAGGGGCAAGAAACGGTCTGAAAAATACGAAGAGCATGAAGCTGTGTTCAAAAACATGAAGAGCCTGAAAAGGTGTGAAAAATATGAAGAGTTTCAAAAGGTGTGAAATTCATGAGGAGCATGAAACGGTCTATAAAATAGGAGGAGCATGAAGCGCTGTTGAAAAACATGCAGAGACTGAAATCTTGTGAAAAATATGAAGAGCTTCAAAAGGTGTGAAAAATATGAATTACTTCAAAAGATGTCAAAAAAGAGATGAGCATGAAACTGTCTAAAAAATAGGAGGAGCATGAAGTAGTGTTGAAAAAAATGAAGAGCCTGAAAAGGTGTGAAATATATGAAGAGCTTCAAAATGTGTGAAAAATATGAGGAGCACGAAATGGTCTGAAAAATAGGAGGATCATGAAACGGAGTTCAAAAACATGAAGAGCCTGAAAAGGTGTGAAAAATATGAATAGCTTTAAAAAGTGTCAAAAATTTGAGGAGCATGAAACGTTCTGAAAAATAGGAGGATCATGAAACGATGTTCAAAAACATGAAGAGCCTGAAAAGGTGTGAAAAATATGAATAGCTTTAAAAGGTGTCAAAAATATGAGGAGCATGAAACGTTCTGAAAAAAGGAGGATCATGAAACGGTGTTCAAAAATTTGAAGAGCCTGAAAATGTTTGAAAAATATGAATACCTTTAAAAGGTGTCAAAAATATGAGGAGAATGAAACGTTTTGAAAAGTAGGAGGATCATGAAACGGTGTTCAAAAACATGAAGAGCCTGAAAAGGTGTGAAAAATATGAAGAGCCTCAAAACGTGTCAAAAATATGAGGAGCATGAAACGGTCTGAAAAATAGGAGGAGCAAGATGTGGTTGTGAAAAACATGAAGAGCCTGAAAACGTGTGCAAATATGAAGAGCTTCAAAAGGTGTGAAATACATGAGGAGCATGAAACGGGCTGAAAATTAGGAGGAGGATGAAGAGGTGTAGAAAAACATGAAGAACATGAAAAGTTGTTAAAAATTTGAAGAGCTTCAAAAGTTGTGAAAATTATGAGGAGCAGGAAACTCTCTGAAAAATAGGAGGACTAAGAAGCGGTGTTGAAAAACATGAAGAGCCTGAAAAGGTGTGAAAAATATGAAGAGCTTCAAAAGGTGTCAAATATATGAGGAGCATGAAACGGTCTGAAAAATAGGAGGAGCATGAAGCGGTGTTCAAAAACATGAAGAGCCTGAAAAGGTGTGAAAAATATGAAGAGACTCAAAACGTGTCAAAAATATAAGGAATATAAAACGGTCGGAAAAATAGCAGGAGCATGAAGCGATGTGGAAAAATATGAGGAGTCTGAAAACATGTGAAAAATATGAAGAGCTTCAAAAGGTGTGAAATACATGAGGAGCATGAAACGGTCTGAAAAATAGGAGGAGCATGAAACGGTGATCAAAAACATGGAGAGCCTGAAAAAGTGTGAAAAATATGAAGAGCTTCAAAAGGTGTCAAAATGAGATGAGCATGAAACGGTCTGAAAAATAGGAGGAGCATGAAGTGGTGTTGGAAAACATGAAGAGCCTGAAAAGGTGTGAAAAATAAGAAGAGCTTCTAAAGGTGTCAAAAATATGAGGAGCATGAAACGGTCTGAAAAGTAGGAGCAGCATGAGGCTGTGTTGAAAACCTTGAAGAGCCTGAAAAGGTGTGAAAAATATGAGGAGCTTTAAAATGTGTCATAAATATGAGGAGCATGAAACGGTCTGAAAAATAGGAGAAGCATGAAATGGTGATCAAAAACATGAAGAGCCTGAAAAGGTGTGAAAAATATGAAGAGCTTCAAAAGGCGTGAAACACATGAGGAGCATGTAACGGGCTGAAAAATAGGAGAACCATGAAGTGGTGTGCAAAAACATGAAGAGCCTGAAAAGGTGTGAAAAATATGAAGAGCTTCAAAAGGTGTGAAATACATGAGGAACATGAAACTCTCTGAAAAATAGGAGGAGCAAGAAGCAGTGTTGAAAAACATCAAGAGCCTGAAAATGTGTGAAAAATATGAAGACCTTCAAAAGGTGTGAAATACATGAGGCGCATGAAACTCTCTGAAAATTAGGAGGAGAAAGAAGCAGTGTTCAAAAACATGAAGAGCCTGAAAAGGTGTGAAAAATATGAAGACCTTCAAAAGGTGTGAAATATATGAGGCGCATGAAACTCTCTGATAATTAGGAGGAGCAAGAAGCAGTGTTCAAAAACATGAAGAGCCTGAAAAGGTGTGAAAAATAAGAAGAGCTCCTAAAGGTGTCAAAAATGAGATGAGCATGAAACGGTCTGAAAAATAGGAGTAGCATGAAGTGGGGTAGCAAAACATGAAGAGCCTGAAAAGGTGTGAAAAATAAGAAGAGCTTATAAAGGTGTCAAATATGAGATGAGCATGAAACAGTCTGAAAAATAGGAGGAGCATGAAGTGTTGTTAAAAAACATGAAGAGCCTGAAAAGTGTGAAAAATATGAAGAATTTCAAAAGGTGTCAAAAATATGAGGGGCAAGAAACGGTCTGAAAAATACGAAGAGCATGAAGCTGTGTTCAAAAACATGAAGAGCCTGAAAAGGTGTGAAAAATATGAAGAGTTTCAAAAGGTGTGAAATTCATGAGGAGCATGAAACGGTCTATAAAATAGGAGGAGCATGAAGCGCTGTTGAAAAACATGCAGAGACTGAAATCTTGTGAAAAATATGAAGAGCTTCAAAAGGTGTGAAAAATATGAATTACTTCAAAAGATGTCAAAAAAGAGATGAGCATGAAACGGTCTAAAAAATAGGAGGAGCATGAAGTAGTGTTGAAAAAAATGAAGAGCCTGAAAAGGTGTGAAATATATGAAGAGCTTCAAAATGTGTGAAAAATATGAGGAGCACGAAATGGTCTGAAAAATAGGAGGATCATGAAACGGAGTTCAAAAACATGAAGAGCCTGAAAAGGTGTGAAAAATATGAATAGCTTTAAAAAGTGTCAAAAATTTGAGGAGCATGAAACGTTCTGAAAAATAGGAGGATCATGAAACGATGTTCAAAAACATGAAGAGCCTGAAAAGGTGTGAAAAATATGAATAGCTTTAAAAGGTGTCAAAAATATGAGGAGCATGAAACGTTCTGAAAAAAGGAGGATCATGAAACGGTGTTCAAAAATTTGAAGAGCCTGAAAATGTTTGAAAAATATGAATACCTTTAAAAGGTGTCAAAAATATGAGGAGAATGAAACGTTTTGAAAAGTAGGAGGATCATGAAACGGTGTTCAAAAACATGAAGAGCCTGAAAAGGTGTGAAAAATATGAAGAGCCTCAAAACGTGTCAAAAATATGAGGAGCATGAAACGGTCTGAAAAATAGGAGGAGCAAGATGTGGTTGTGAAAAACATGAAGAGCCTGAAAACGTGTGCAAATATGAAGAGCTTCAAAAGGTGTGAAATACATGAGGAGCATGAAACGGGCTGAAAATTAGGAGGAGGATGAAGAGGTGTAGAAAAACATGAAGAACATGAAAAGTTGTTAAAAATTTGAAGAGCTTCAAAAGTTGTGAAAATTATGAGGAGCAGGAAACTCTCTGAAAAATAGGAGGACTAAGAAGCGGTGTTGAAAAACATGAAGAGCCTGAAAAGGTGTGAAAAATATGAAGAGCTTCAAAAGGTGTCAAATATATGAGGAGCATGAAACGGTCTGAAAAATAGGAGGAGCATGAAGCGGTGTTCAAAAACATGAAGAGCCTGAAAAGGTGTGAAAAATATGAAGAGACTCAAAACGTGTCAAAAATATAAGGAATATAAAACGGTCGGAAAAATAGCAGGAGCATGAAGCGATGTGGAAAAATATGAGGAGTCTGAAAACGTGAAAAATATGAAGAGCTTCAAAAGGTGTGAAATACATGAGGAGCATGAAACGGTCTGAAAAATAGGAGGAGCATGAAACGGTGATCAAAAACATGGAGAGCCTGAAAAAGTGGGAAAAATATGAAGAGCTTCCAAAGGCGTGAAATACATGAGGAGCATGAAACGGTCTGTAAAAATGGAGGAGCATGAAGAGGTGTTGAAAAACATGAAGAGCCTGAAAAGGTGTTAAAAATATGAAGAGCTTCAAAAGGTGTGAAAAATATGAGGAGCATGAAACGGTCTGAAAAATAGGAGGACCAAGAAGCGGTGTTGAAAAACATGAAGAGCCTGAAAAGGTGTGAAAAATATGAAGAGCTTCAAAAGGTGTCAAATATATGAGGAGCATGAAACGGTCGGAAAAATAGCAGGAGCATGAAGCCGTGTTGAAAAACATGAAGAGTCTGAAAACGTGTGAAAAATATGAAGAGCTTCAAAAATGTGAGAAATATGAAGAGCTTCAAAAGGTGTGAAAAATAGGAAGAGCTTCAAAAGGTGTCAAAAAAGCGATGAGCATGAGGGTCTGAAAAATAGGAGGAGCATGAAGTGGTGTTGAAAATGATGAAGATCCTGAAAAGGTGTGAAATATCTGAAGAGCTTCAAAAGGTGTCAAAAATATGAGGAGAATGAAATGGTCTGAAAAATAGGCGGAGCATGAAGCGTTGTTGAAAAACATGAAGGGCCTGAAAAGTGTGAAAAATATGAAGAGCTACAAAAGGTGTCAAAAATATGAGGAGCATGAAACGGTCTGAAAAATAGGAGGATCATGAAACGGTGTTGAAAAACATGAAGAGCCTGAAAACGTGGGAAAAATATGAAGAGCTTCAAAATGTGTCAAAAATATGAGGAGTACGAAACCGTCTGAAAAATAGGATGATCATGAAACTTTGTTGAAAAACATGAAGAGGCTGAAAAGTTGTGAAAAATATGAAGAGTTTCTAAAGGTGTTAAAAATATGAGGAGCATGAAACGTTCTGAAAATTAGGAGGAGCATGAACTGGTGTTGAAAAACATGAAGAGGCTGAAAAGGTGTGAAAAATATGGAGAGCTACAAAAGGTGTGAAAAATATGAGGAGCATGATACGGTCTGAAAAATAGGCGGAGCATGAAGCGGTGTTCAAAAACATGAAGAGCCTGAAAAGGTGTGAAAAATATGAAGAGACTCAAAACGTGTCAAAAATATGAGGAGTATGAAATGGTCGGAAAAATAGCAGGAGCACGAAGCGATGTGGAAAAACATGAGGAGTCTGAAAACGTGTGAAAAATATTAAGAGCTTCAAAAGCTGTGAAATACATGAGGAGCATGAAACGGTCTGAAAAATAGGAGGAGCATGAAACGGTGATCAAAAACATGGAGAGCCTGAAAAGGTGGGAAAAATATGAAGAGCTTCAAAAGGCTTGAAATACATGAGGAGCATGAAACGGTCTGCAAAAAAGGAGGAGCATGAAGTGGTGTGGAATAACATGAAGAGCCTGAAAAGGTGTGAAAAATATGAAGAGCTTCAAAAGGTGTGAAATATATGAGGAGCAGGATACGGTCTGAAAATTAGGAGGAGCTTGAAGCGGCGTTCAAAAACATGAAGAGCCTAAAAAGGTGTGAAAAATATGAAAAGCTTCAAAAGGTGTCAAAAATGAAATGAGCATGAAACGGTCTGAAATTTAGGAGCATGAAGCGGTGTTGAAAAACATGAAAAGCCTGAAATTCTGTGAGAAATATGAAGAGCTTCAAAAGGTGTCAAAAATATGAGGAGCATGAAACGTTCTGCAAAAAAGGAGGAGCATGAATTGGTGTTGAAAAGCATGAAGAGCCTGAAAAGGTGTGAAAAATATGAAGAGCTTCAATAGGTGTCAAAAATATGAGGAGTATGAAACGGTCTGAAAAATAGGAGGAGCATGAAGTGGTGTTCAAAAACATTAAGAACCCGAAAAGGTGTGAAAAATATGAAGAGCTTCAAAAGGTGTCAAATATATGAGGAGCATGAAACGGTCTGAAAAATAGCAGGAGCATGAAGCAGTGTTCAAAAATATGAAGAGCCTGAAAAGGTGTGAAAAATATGAAGAGACTCAAAATGTGTCAAAAATATGAGGAGTATGAAAAGGTCAGAAAAATAGCAGGAGCATGAAGCCGTGTTGAAAAACATGAAGAGTCTGAAAACGTGTGAAAAATATGAAGAGCTTCAAAAATGTGAGAAATATGAAGAGCTTCAAAAGGTGTGAAAAATATGAAGAGCTTCAAAAGGTGTCAAAAAAGCGATGAGCATGAGGGTCTGAAAAATAGGAGAAGCATGAAGTGGTGTGGAAAATCATGAAGATCCTGAAAAGGTGTGAGAAATATGAAGAGCTTCGAAAGATGTGAAAAATATGAAGAGCTTTAAAAGGTGTCAAAATGAGAAGAGCATGAAACGATCTGAAAAATAATAGGAGCATAAAGTGGTGTTGAAAAAAATGAAGAGCCTGAAAATGTGTGAAATATCTGAAGAGCTTCAAAAGGTGTCAAAAATATGAGGAGAATGAAATGGTCTGAAAAATAGGCGGAGCATGAAGTGTTGTTGAAAAACATGAAGAGCCTCAAAAGTGTGAAAAATATGAAGAGCTACAAAAGGTGTCAAAAATATGAGGAGCATGAAACGGTCTGAAAAATAGGAGGATCATGAAACGGTGTTGAAAAACATGAAGAGCCTGAAAACGTGCGAAAAATATGAAGAGCTTCAAAATGTGTCAAAAATATGAGGAGAATGATACGGTCTGAAAAATAGGAGGATCATGAAACGGTGTTGAAAAACATGAAGAGCCTGAAAAGTTGTGAAAAACATGAAGAGTTTCTAAAGGTGTTAAAAATATGAGGAGCATGAAACGGTCTGAAAATTAGGAGGAGCATGAACTGTTGTTGAAAAACATGAAGAGGCTGAAAAGGTGTGAAAAATATGAAGAGCTTCAAAAGGTGTGAAAAATATGAGGACCATGATACGGTCTGAAAAATGGGAGGAGCATGAAGCGATGTTCAAAAACATGAAGAGCCTAAAAAGGTGTGAAAAATATGAAGAGCTTCAAAAGGTTTCAAAAATATGAGGAGCATGAAACGGTCTTAAAAATACGAGGAGGATGAAGCGGTGTTCAAAAACTTGAAGAGCCTGAAAAGGTGTGAAAAATATGAAGAGACTCAAAAAGTGTCAAAAATATGAGGAGTATGAAACGTTATGATAAATAGCAGGAGCATGAAGCGGTGTTGAGAAACATGAAGAGCGTGAAAAGGTGTGAAAAATATGAAGAGCTTCAAAAGGGGTCAAACATATGAGGAGCATGAAACGGTCTGAAAAATAGGATGAGCATGAAACGGTTTTTTAAAAGATGAAGAGCATGAAAAGGTGTGAAAAATATGAAGAGCTTCAAAATGTGTCAAACATATGAGGAGCATGAAACAGTCTGAAAAATAGGATGAGCATGAAACGGTTTTTTAAAAGATGAAAAGCATGAAAAGGTGTGAAAAATATGAAGAGCTTCAAAATGTGTAAAAAATTTGAGGAGCATGAAATGGTCTGGAAATTAGGAGGAGCATGAAGCGGTCCTCAAAAACATGAAGAGCCTGAAAAGGTGTGAAAAATATGAAGAGCTTCAAAATGTGTCAAACATATGAGGAGCATGAAACAGTCTGAAAAATAGGATGAGCATGAAACGGTTTTTTAAAAGATGAAAAGCATGAAAAGGTGTGAAAAATATGAAGAGCTTCAAAATGTGTAAAAAATTTGAGGAGCATGAAATGGTCTGGAAATTAGGAGGAGCATGAAGCGGTGTTCAAAAACATGAAGAGCCTGAAAAGGTGTGAAAAATATGAAGAGCTTCAAAAGGCATGAAAAATATGAGGTGCATGAAACGGTCTGAAAAATAGGAGAAGCCTGAAGGGGTGTTGAAAAACATGAAGAGCCTGAAAAGGCATGAAAAATATGAAGAGCTTCAACATGTGTCAATTATATGAGGTGCATGAAACAGTCTGAAAAATATGAGGAGCATAAAACGGTGTTGAAAAACATGAAGAGCATGAAAAGGTGTGTAATATATGAAGAGCTGCAAAAGGTGTATGAAACGGTATGAAAAATAAGAGGAGCATGAAGCGGTGTTGAAAAACATGAAGAGCCTGAAAAGGTGTGAAGAATCTGAAGAGCTTCAAAAGGTGTCAAAAATATGAGGAGCATGAAACAGTCTGAAGAATAGTAGGAGTATGAAACTGTGTTCAAAAACATGAAGAGCCTGAAAAGGAGTGCAAAATATGAAGAGCTTCAAAAGGTGTAAAATATATTAGGAGCATGAAACGGTCTGAAAAATAGGAGGAGCATGAAGCGGTGGTCAAAAATAAGAAGAGCCTGAAAAGGTGTGAAAAATATGAAGAGATTCAAAAGGTGTGAAAAATATGAGGAGCAGGAAACGGTCTGAAAAATAGGAGGAGCAGGAAGCGGTCTTGAAAAACATGAACAGCCTGAAAAGGTGTGAAAAGTATGAAGAGCTTCAAAAGCTGTCAAAAATATGAGGAGCATGAAACGGTCTGAAAAGTAGGAGGATCATGAAGCAGTGTTCAAAAACATGAAGAGCCTGAAAAGGTGTGAAACATATGAAGAGCTTCAGAAGGTGTCAAAAATATGAAAAACATGAAACGACTGAAAAATAGGAGGTGCATGAAGCGCTGTTTAAAAACATGAAGAGCCTGAAAAGGTGTGAAAATTATGAAGAGCTTCAAAAGGTTTCAAAAATATGAGGAGCATGAATCGGTCTAAAAAATAGGAGGAGCATGAAGCGGTGTTCAACACTATGAAGAGCATGAAAAGGTGTGAAAAATATGAAGAGCTTCAAAATGTGTCAAAAACATGAGGATCGTAAAACGATGTGAAAAATAGGAGGAACAAGAAGCGGTGTTGATGACATGAAGCCCTTGAAAAGGTGTGAACAATATGAAGAGCTTCAAGGGTTTCAAAAATATGAGGAGCATAAAACGGGCTGAAAAATAGGAGGAGCATGAAGCGGTGTTGAAAAACATGAAGAGACTGAAAAGGTGTGAAAAACATGAAGAGCTTCAAAAGGTGTCAAAAATATGTGGAGCATGAAACGGTCTGAAAAATAGGAGGAGAATGAAGCGCTGTTCAAAAACCTGAAGAGCCTGAAAAGGTGTGAAAAATATGAAGAGCTTCAAAAGGTGTCAAATACATGAGGTGCATGAAACAGCTTGAAAAATAGGATGAGGAAGAAACGGTTTTGAAAAGGTGAAGCGCCTGAAAAGGTGTGAAACATATGAAGAGCTTCAAAAGGTGTCAAAAATATGAGAAGCATGAAACGACTGAAAAATAGGAGGAGCATGAAGCGCTTTTAAAAACATGAAGAGCCTGAAAAGGAGTGAAATAATGAAAAGCTTCAAAACGTGTTAAATATGAGGAGCATGAAACGGTCTGAAAAATAGGAGGAGCATGAAGCTGTGTTCAAAAACATGAAGAGCCTGAAAAGGTGTGAAAAATATGAAGAGCTTCAAAAGGTGTCAAAAATATGAGGAGCATGAAACAGTCTGAAAAATAGGAGGAGCATGAAACGTTGTTCAAAAACATGAAGAGCCTGAAAATGTGTGAAAAATATGAAGAGCTTCAAAAGACGTGAAATACATGAGGTGTATTAAATGGTCTGAAAAATAGGAGGAGCATGAAGTGTTGTTGAAAAACATGAAGAGCTTGAAAAGGTGTGAAAAATATGAAGAGCATCAAAAGATGTCAAAAATATGAGGAGCATGAAACAGTCTGAAAAATAGGAGGAGCATGATGCATTGTTGTAAAACATGAAGAGCCTGAAAAGGTGTGAAAAATATGAAGAGCTTCAAAAGGTGTGAAAAATATGAAGAGCTTCAAAAGGTGTGAAAAATATGAAGACCTTCAAAAGGTGTGAAAAATATGAAGAGCTTCAAAAGGTGTTAAAAATATGAGGAGCATGAAACGGTCTGAAAAATAGGAGGAGCATGATACGGTGTTCAAAAATATGAAGAGCCTGAAAAGCTGTGAAAAATATGAAGAGCTTCAAAACGTGTCAAAAATATGAGGAGCATGAAACGGTCTGAAAAATTGGAGGAGAATGAAACGGTGTTGAAAAACATGAAGAGCCTGAAAAGGTGTGAAAAATATGAAGAGCTTCAAAAGGTGTCAAATACATGAGGTGCATGAAACAGCTTGAAAAATAGGATGAGCAAGAAACGGTTTTGAAAAGGTGAAGCGCCTGAAAAGGTGTGAAACATATGAAGAGCTTCAAAAGGTGTCAAAAATATGAGAAGCATGAAACGACTGAAAAATAGGATTAGCATGAAGCGCTTTTAAAAACATGAAGAGCCTGAAAAGGAGTGAAATAATGAAGAGCTTCAAAACGTGTTAAATATGAGGAGAATGAAACGGTCTGAAAAATATGAGGAGCATGAAGCTGTGTACAAAAACATGAAGAGCCTGAAAAGGTGTGAAAAATATGAAGAGCTTCAAAAGGTGTCAAAAATATGAGGAGCATGAAACAGTCTGAAAAATAGGAGGAGCATGAAACGGTTTTTTAAAAGATGAAAAGCATGAAAAGGTGTGAAAAATATGACGAGCTTCAAAATGTGTAAAAAATTTGAGGAGCATGAAATGGTCTGGAAATTAGGAGGAGCATATAGCGGTGTTGAAAAACATGAAGAGCCTGAAAAGGTGTGAAAAATATGAAGAGCTTCCAAAATTGTCAAAAATATGAGGAGCATGAAAAAGTCTGAAAAATAGGAGGAGCAAGAAACGGTGTTCAAAAATATAAAGAGCCTGAAAAGGTGTGAAAAATATGAACAGCTTCAGAAGGTGTCAAAAATATGAGGAGCATAAAACGGTCTGAAAAACAGGAGGAGCATGAAATGGTGTTTAAATACATGAAGAGACTGAAAAGGTGTGAAAAACATGAAGAGCTTCAAAAGGTGTGAAAAGTATGAGGAGTATGAAACGGTCGGAAAAATAGGAGGAGCATGAAGCAGTGTTCAAAAATATGAAGAGCCTGAAAAGGTGTGAAAAATATGAAGTGCTTCAAATGGTGTGAAATACATGAGGAGCATAAAACGGTCTGAAAAATGGGAGGAGCATGAAGGTGTGCTCCAAAACATGAAGAGCCTGAAAAGGTGTGAAAAATATGAAGAGCTTCAAAAGGTGTGAAATATATGAGGAGCATGAAACAGTCTGAAAATTAGTAGGAGCATATAGCGGTGTTGAAAAAAATGAAGAGCCTGAAAAGGTGTGAAATATCTGAAGAGCTTCAAAAGGTGTCAAAAATATGAGGAGAATGAAATGGTCTGAAAAATAGGCGGAGCATGAAGCGTTGTTGAAAAACATGAAGGGCCTGAAAAGTGTGAAAAATATAAAGAGCTACAAAAGGTGTCAAAAATATGAGGAGCATAAAACGGTCTGAAAAATAGGAGGATCATGAAACGGTGTTGAAAAACATGAAGTGCCTGAAAACGTGCGAAAAATATGAAGAGATTCAAAATGTGTCAAAAAAATGAGGAGTACGAAATGGTCTGAAAAATAGGATGATCATGAAACTGTGTTGAAAAACATGAAGAGGCTGAAAAGTTGTGAAAAATATGAAGAGTTTCTAAAGGTGTTAAAAATATGAGGAGCATGAAACGGTCTGAAAATTAGGAGGAGCATGAACTGGTGTTGAAAAACATGAAGAGGCTGAAAAGGTATGAAAAATATGGAGAGCTACAAAAGGTGTGAAAAATATGAGGAGCATGATACGGTCTGAAAAATAGGCGGAGCATGAAGCGGTGTTCAAAAATATGAAGAGCCTGAAAAGGTGTGAAAAATATGAAGAGACTCAAAACGTGTCAAAAATATGAGGAGTATGAAATGGTCGGAAAAATAGCAGGAGCATGAAGCGATGTGGAAAAACATGAGGAGTCTGAAAACGTGTGAAAAATATTAAGAGATTCAAAAGCTGTGAAATACATGAGGAGCATGAAACGGTCTGAAATATAGGAGGAGCATGAAACGGTGATCAAAAACATGGAGAGCCTGAAAAGGTGGGAAAAATATGAAGAGCTTCAAAAGGCTTGAAATACATGAGGAGCATGAAACGGTCTGCAAAAAAGGAGGAGCATGAAGTGGTGTGGAAAAACATGAAGAGCCTGAAAAGGTGTGAAAAATATGAAGAGCTTCAAAAGGTGTGAAATATATGAGGAGCAGGATACGGTCTGAAAATTAGGAGGAGCATGAAGCGGCGTTCAAAAACATGAAGAGCCTGAAAAGGTGTGAAAAATATGAAAAGCTTCAAAAGGTGTCAAAAATGAAATGAGCATGAAACGGTCTGAAATTTAGGAGCATGAAGCGGTGTTGAAAAACATGAAAAGCCTGAAATTGTGTGAGAAATATGAAGAGCTTCAAAAGGTGTCAAAAATATGAGGAGGATGAAACGGTCTGCAAAAAAGGAGGAGCATGAATTGGTGTTGAAAAGCATGAAGAGCCTGAAAAGGTGTGAAAAATATGAAGAGCTTCAATAGGTGTCAAAAATATGAGGAGTATGAAACGGTCTGAAAAATAGGAGGAGCATGAAGTGGTGTTCAAAAACATTAAGAACCCGAAAAGGTGTGAAAAATATGAAGAGCTTCAAAAGGTGTCAAATATATGAGGAGCATGAAACGGTCTGAAAAATAGCAGGAGCATGAAGCGGTGTTCAAAAATATGAAGAGCCTGAAAAGGTGTGAAAAATATGAAGAGACTCAAAATGTGTCAAAAATATGAGGAGTATGAAAAGGTCGGAAAAATAGCAGGAGTATGAAGCCGTGTTGAAAAACATGAAGAGTCTGAAAACGTGTGAAATATGAAGAGCTTCAAAAATGTGAGAAATATGAAGAGCTTCAAAAGGTGTGAAAAATATGAAGAGCTTCAAAAGGTGTCAAAAAAGCGATGAGCATGAGGGTCTGAAAAATAGGAGAAGCATGAAGTGGTGTGGAAAATCATGAAGATCCTGAAAAGGTGTGAAAAATATGAAGAGCTTCGAAAGATGTGAAAAATATGAAGAGCTTTAAAAGGTGTCAAAATGAGAAGAGCATGAAACGATCTGAAAAATAATAGGAGCATAAAGTGGTGTTGAAAAAAATGAAGAGCCTGAAAAGGTGTGAAATATCTGAAGAGCTTCAAAAGGTGTCAAAAATATGAGGAGAACGATACGGTCTGAAAAATAGGAGGATCATGAAACGGTGTTGAAAAACATGAAGAGCCTGAAAACGTGCGAAAAATATGAAGAGCTTCAAAAGGTGTCAAAAATATGAGGAGCATGAAACGGTCTGAAAAATAGGAGGAGCATGAAGCTGTGTTAAAAAACAGGAAGAGCCTGAAAAAGTGTGAAAAAAATGAGGAGCTTCAAAAGGTGTGAAATACATGAGGAGCATTAAACGGTCTGAAAAATAGGAGGAGCATGAAGCGGTGTTCAAAAACATGAAGAGCCTGAAAAGGTGTGAAAAATATGAAGAGCTTCAAAAGGTGTCAAAAATATGAGGAGTATGAAACGGTCTGAAAAATAGGAGGAGCATGAAGCGGTGTTCAAAAACATGAACAGCCTGAAAAGGTGGGAAAAATATGAAGAGCTTCAAAAGATGTCAAAAATATGTGGAGCATGAAACGTTCTGAAAAATAGGAGGATCATGAAGCGGTGTTGAGAAACATGAAGAGCCTGAAAAAATGTGAAAAATATGAAGAGCTTCAAAAGGTGTGAAAAATATGAGGTGCATGAAACGGTCTGAAAAATAGGAGGAGCATGAAACGGTGATCAAAAACATGGAGAGCCGGAAAAGGTGGGAAAAATATGAAGAGCTTCAAAAGGCGTGAAATACATGAGGAGCATGAAACGGTCTGCAAAAAAGGAGGAGCATGAAGTGGTGTGGAAAAACATGAAGAGCCTGAAAAGGTGTGAAAAATATGAAGAGCTTCAAAAGGTGTGAAATACAAGAGGAGCATGATACGGTCTGAAAAATAGGAGGAGCATGAAGTGGTGTTGAAAAATATGAAGAGCCTGAAAAGGTGTGAAATATATGAAGAGTTTCAAAAGGTGTCAAAAATATGAGGAGAATGAAACGGTCAGAAAAATAGGAGGAGCATGAAGCGGTGTTGAAAAACATGAAGAGCCTGAAAAGCTGTGTAAAATATGAAGGGCTTCTAAAGGTGTCAAAAATATGAGGAGTATGAAACGTTCTGAAAAATAGGAGGAGCATGAAGCAGTGTTGAAAAACATGAAAAGACTGAAAAGGTGTGAAAAATATGAAGAGCTTCAAAAGGTGTCAATAATATGAGGTGCATGAAACAGTCTGAAAAATAGGAAGAGCATGAAGCGGTTTTCAAAAACATGAAGAGCCTGAAAAGGTGTCAAAAATATGAAGAGCTTCAAAAGGTGTCAAAATATTAGGAGCATGAAACGACTGAAAAATAGTAGGAGCATGAAGCGGTGTTGAAAAACATGAAGAGCCTGAAAAGATGTGAAAATATAAAGAGCTTCAAAAGGTGTCAAAAATATGTGGAGCATGAATCGGTCTAAAAAATAGCAGGAGCATGAAGCGGTGTTCAAAAACATGAAGAGCATGAAAAGGTGTGAAAAATATGAAGAGCTTCAAAAGGTGTGAAAAATATGAGGTGCATGAAACGGTCTAAACAATAGGAGGAACATGAAACTATCTGAAAAATAGAGGAGCAAAAAGCGGTGTTAAACAACATGAAGAGCCTGAAAAGGTGTGAAATATATGAAGAGCTTCAAAAGGTGTCAAATATATGAGGAGCATAAAACAGTCTGAAAAATAGGAGGAGCATGAAGCAGTGTTCAAAACATGAAACCCTGAAAAGGTGTGAAAAATATGAAAAGCTTCAAAAGGTTTCAACAATACCAGGAGCATGAATCGGTCTGAAAAATAGGAGGAGCATGAAGCGGTGTTCAAAAACATGAAGAGCCTGAAAAGGTGTGAAAAATATGAAGAGCTTCATAATGTGTCAAAAATATGAGGTTCATAAAACGATGTGAAAAATAGGAGGAGCATGAAGCGGTGTTGAAAAACATGAAGAGCCTGAAAAGGTGTGAAAAATATGAAGAGCTTCAAGGGTGTTAAAATTATGAGGATCATAAAACGGTCTGAAAAATAGGAGGAGCATGAAGCGGTGTTGAAAAACATGAAGAGCCGTAAAAGGTTTGAAATATATGAAGAGCTTCAAAGGTGTCAAAAATATGAGGAGAATGAAACAGTCTGAAAAATAGGAGGAGAATGAAGCAGTGTTGAAACACATGAAGAGCCTGAAAAACTGTGAAAAATCTGAAGAGCTTAATAAGGTGTCAAAATTATGAGGAGCATGAAACGGTGGGAAAAATAGGAGGAGCATGAAGCGGTCCTCAAAAACATGAAGAGCCTGAAAAGGTGTGAATAATATGAAGAGCTTCAAAAGGGGTCAAATATATGAGGAGCATGAAACGGTCTGAAAAATAGGATGAGCATGAAACGGTTTTTTAAAAGATGAAGAGCATGAAAAGGTGTGAAAAACATGAAGAGGTTCAAAATGTGTAAAAAATTTGAGGAGCATGAAACGGTCTGAAAAATAGGAGGAGCATGAAACGGTCCTCAAAAACATGAAGAGCCTGAAAAGGTGTGAAAAATATGAGGAGCTTCAAAAGGTGTCAAACATATGAGGAGCATGAAACGGTCTGAAAAATAGGAGGAGCATGAAGCGGTGGTCAAAAACATGAAGAGCCTGAAAAGATGTGAAAAATATGAAGAGCTTTAAAAGGTGTCAAAATATGAGGAGCATAAAACGGTCTGAAAAATAGGAGGAGGATGAAGCAATGTTGAAAAACATGAGGAGCCTGAAAAGGTGTGAAATATGTGAAGAGCTTCAAAAGGTGTCAAAAATATGAGGAGCATGAAACCGTCTGAAAAATAGGATCAGAATGAAACGGTTTTGAAAAAGATGAAGGGCATGAAAAGGTGTGAAAAATATGAAGAGCTTCAAAAGGTGTCAAAAATATGAGAAGCATGAAACGGTATGAAAAATAAGAGGAGCATGAAGCGGTGTTGAAAAACGTGAAGAGCCTGAAAAGGTGTGAAGAATCTGAAGAGCTTCAATAGGTGTCAAAAATATGAGGAGCATGAAACAGTCTGAAAAATAGTAGGAGTATGAAACTGTGTTCAAAAACATGAAGAGCCTGAAAAGGAGTGCAAAATATGAAGAGCTTCAAAAGGTGTAAAATATATGAGGAGCATGAAACGGTCTGAAAAATAGGAGGAGCATGAAGCGGTGGTCCAAAACATGAAAGCTTGAAAAGGTGTGGAAAATATGAAGAGCTTCAAAAGGTGTGAACAATATGAAAAGCTTCAAAATGTGTCAAAAATGACATGAGCATGAAACGGTCTGAAAAATAGCAGGAGAATGTAGTGGTGTTGAAAAACATGAACAGCCTAAAAATGTGTGAAATATATGAGGACCTTCAAAAGGTGTCAAAAATATGAGGAGTATGAAACCGCCTGAAAACTAGGAGGAGTATGAAGCGGTGTTCAAAAACATGAAGAGCCTGAAAAGGTGTGAAAAATAAGAAGAGCTTCAAAAGGTGTCAAAAATATGAGGAGCATGAAATGATCTGAAAAATAGGAGGAACATGAAGCGGTCTGAAAAATAGGAGGAGCATGAAGCGGTCTCCAAAAACCTGAAGAGCCTTAAAGGTGTGAAATATATGAAGAGTTTCAAAAGGTGTCAAAAATGAGATGAGCATGAAACGGTCTGATAAATAGGAGGAGCATGAAACGGTGATCAAAAACATGAAGAGCCTGAAAAGGTGTAAAAAATATGAAGAGTTCAAAAGGTGTCAAAAATATGAGGAGTGTGAAACTGTGTTGAAAAACATGACAAGAATGAAAAGGTGTGAAAAATATGAAGATCTTCAAAACGTGTCAAAATTTGAGAAGCATGAAATGGTCTCAAATATATGAGGAGCATGAAACGGTGTTGAAAAAACATGAAGAGCATGAAAAGTTGTGAAAAATATGAAGAGCTTCAAAATGTACCAAAAATATGAAGAGCATGAAATGGTCTGAAAAAGAGGAGGATCATGAAGCAGTTTTGAAAAATATGAAGAGCCTGAAAAGTTATGAAATATATGAAGAGCTTCAAAAGGTGTCAAAATATGAGGAGCATGAAACGGTCTGAAAAATAGGAGGAGCATGAAGCGGTGTTGAAAAACATGAAGAGCCTGAAAAGGTGTGAAAAATATGCAGAGCTTCAAAACGTGTCAAAAATAAAAGGAGTGTGAAACGGTCTGAAAAGTAGGAGCAGCATGAAACCGTGTTTAATAACATCAAGAGCCTGAAAAGGTGTGAAAAATATGAAGAGCTTAAAAAGTTGTCAAAAATATGAGGAGCTTGAAACGGTCTGAAAATAGTAGGAGCATGAAGCGGTGTTCAAAATCATGAAGAGCCTGTAAAGGTGTGAAAAATATGAAGAGCTTCAAAAGGTGTCAAAAATATGAGGAGCATGAAACGATCTGAAAAATAGGAGGAGCGTGAAGCGGTGTTCAAAAACTTCAAGAGCCTGAAAAGGTGTGAAATATATGAGGACTTTCAAAAGGTGTCTACAATAAGAAGAGCATGAAACGGTCTGAAAAATAGAGGAGCATGAAGCGGTGTTCAAAACATGAAGAGCCTGAAAATGTGTGAAACATATGAAGTGTGAAACATATGAAATATATGAGGAGCAAAAACGGTCTGAAAAATAGTAGGAGCATGAAGCGGTGTTCAAAAACATGAATAGCCTGAAAAGTTGTGAAAAATATGAAGACCTTCAAAAGGTGGGAAATACAAGAGGAGCATGAAACGGTATGAAAAATAGGAGGATCATAAAACGGTGTTGAAAAACATGAAGAGCCTGAAAAGGTGTGAAATATATGAAGAGCTTCATAGGGTGTGAAATACATGAGGAGCATGAAACGGTCTGAAATATAGGAGGAGCATGAAACGCTGTTCAAAAACATGAAGAGCCTGCAATGGTGTGAAAAATATGAAGAGTCCCAAAACGTGTAGACAACATGAGAAGCATGAAACGGTCTGAAAAATAGGAGCAGCATGAAATGGTGTTCAAAAACATGAAGAGCCTGAAAAGGTGTGAAAAATATGAAGAGCTTCAAAAGGTGTCAAAAATATGAGGAGCATGAAACGGTCTGAAAAATAGGAGGAGCATGAAGCTGTGCTCAAATACATGAAGAGCCTGGGAAGGTGGGAAAAATATGAAGAGCTTCTAAATGTGTGAAAAATATGAGGAGCATGAACCGGTCTCAAAAATAGGAGGAGCATGAAGTGGTGTTGAAAAACATGAAGAGCCTGAAAAGGGGTGAAAAATATGAAGAGCTTCAAAAGGTGTCAATAATAAGAGGTGCATGAAACAGTTTGAAATATAGGAGGAAAAAGACACGATCTGAAAAATAGGAGGAGCATGAAGCGGTGTTGAAAAACAGGAAGAGCCTGAAAAGGTGTGACAAATATAAAGAGATACAAAAGGTGTGAAAAATATGAGGAGCATTAAACGGTCTGAAAAATAGGAGAAGCATGAAACGGTGTTAGAAACATGAAGAGCATGAAAAGGTGTGAAAAAAAGGAAGAGCTTCAAAAGGTGTCAAAAATATGAGGAACATGAAACGTTTTGAAAAATAGAAGGAGCATGAAGCGGTGTGGAAAAAGATGATGAGCCTGAAAAGGTGTGAAAAATATGAAGAGCTTCAAAAGGTGTGAAAAATATGAAGAGCATGAAACGGTCTGAAAAATAGGAGTAGCATAAAGCGGTATTCAAAACCATGAAGAGCCTGAAAAGGTGTGAATAATATGAAGAGCTTCAAAATGTGTCATAAATATGAGGAGCATGAAACCGTCTCAAAATTAGGAGGAGCACGAAGCGGTTTTCAAAAATATGGAGAGCCTGTAAGGTATGAGAAATATGAAGAGCCTCAACAGTTGTCTAAAATATGAAGAGCATGAAACGGTCTGAAAAATAGGAGGAGCATGAAACGGTGTTCAAAAACATGAAGTGCCTGAAAAGGAGTGAAAAATATGAACAGCTTCAAAAGATGTCAAAAATATGAGGAGCATGAAACGGTCTGAAAATAGGAGGAGCATGAAGCGGTGTTGAAAAACATGAAGAGCCTTCAAAGGTGTGAAAAATATGAAGAGCTTCAAAAGTTGTCAAAAATATGAGGAGCATGAAACGTTCTGAAAATAGGAGGAGCATGAAGCGGTGTTGAAAAACATGAAGAGCCTGAAAAGGTGTGAAAAATATGAAGAGTTTCAAAAGGTGTCAAAAATATGAGGAACATGAAACGGTCTGAAAAATAGAAGGCGCATGAAGTGGTGTTTAAAAACATGAAGAGCCTGTAAAGCTGTGAAAAATATGAAGAGCTTCAAAAGGTGTCAAAAATATGAGGAACATGAAACGGTCTGAAAAATAGGAGGAGCATGAAACGGTGTTCAAAAACATGAAGAGTCTGAAAAGGTATGGAAAATATGAAGAGCTTCAAAAGGTGTTAAAAATATGAGGAACCTGAAACGGTCTCAAAAATAGGAGGAGCATGAAACGGTCTGAAAAATAGGAGGAGCATGAAGCGGTGTTGAAAAACATGAAGAGCCTGAAAAGGTGTGAATAACATGAAGAGCTTCAAAAGGTGTGAAAAGTATGAGGAGCATGAAACGGTCGGAAAAATAGAAGGAGCATGAAGCGGTGTTGAAAAACATGAAGATCCTGAAAAGGTGTGAAAAATATGAGGAGCTTCAAAAGGTGTGAAAAATATGAAGAGCTTCAAAATGTGTCAAAAATGAGATGAGCATGAAACGGTCTGAAAAATATGAGGAGATTGAAGTTGTGTTGAAAAACATGAAGAGCCTGAAAAGGTGTGAAATATATGAGGAGCTTGAAAAGGTGTCAAAAATATGAGAAGCATGAAACGATCTGAAAAATAGGAGGTGCATGAAGTGATGTGGAAAAACATGAAGGCCTGAAAAGGTGTGAAAAATATGAGGAGCTTCAAAAGGTGTGAAAAATACGAAGAGCTTCAAAATTTGTCAAAAATGAGATGAGCATGAAACGGTCTGAAAAATATGAGGAGATTGAAGTTGTGTTGAAAAACATGAAGAGCCTGAAAAGGTGTGAAATGTATGAGGAGCTTCAAAAGGTGTCAAAAATATGACGAGCATGAAACGGTCTGAACAATAGGAGGAGCATGAAGTGATGTTGAAAAACATGAAGAGCCTGAAAAGGTGTGAAAAATATGAAGAGCTTCAAAAGGTGTCAAATATATGAGGAGCATGAAACGGTCTGAAAAATAGGAGGAGCATGAAGCGTTGTTGAAAAATATGAAGAGCCTGAAAAGTTGTGAAAAATAACAAGAGCTTCTAAAGGTGTGAAAAATATGAGGAGGTTCAAAAAGGGTCAAAAATATGAGGAGCATGAAACGGTCTGAAAAATAGGAGGAGCATGTAGTGGTTTTGAAAAATATGAAGAGCCTGAAAAGGTGTGAAATATATGAAGAGCTTCAAAAGGAGTGAAAATATGAAGAGCTTCAAAAGCTGTCAAAATGAGATGAGTATGAAACGGTCTGAAAATTAGGAGGAGCATGAAACGGTGTTCAAACAAATGAAGAGCCTGAAAAGGTGTGAAAAATAAGAAGAGCTTCAAAAGTTGTGAAATACATGAGGAGCATGAAACTGTGTGTAAAATAGGAGGAGCATGAAGTGGTGTTCAAAAACATGAAGAGCCTGACAAGGTGTGAAAAATATAAAGAGCTTCAAAAGGTGTGAAATACATGAGAGGAATGAAACTGTCTGAAAAATAGGAGGAGCATGAAGCGGTTGTGAAAAACATGAAGAGCCTGAGAAGTTGTGAAAAATATAAAGAGCTTCTAAAGGTGTCAAAAATATGAGGACAATGAAACGCTCTGGAAAATAGGAGTAGCATGAAGTGGTGTTGAAAAAGATGAAGAGCCTGAAAAGGTGTGAAAAATTTGAAGAGCTTCAAAAGGTGTCAAAATTATGAGGAGCATGAAACGGTCTGAAAAATAGGAGGAGCATGAAGTGGTGTTGGAAAACATGAAGAGCCTGAAATGATGTGAAATATATGAAGAGGTTCAAAAGGTGTGAAAAATATGAGGAGGTTCAAAAAGGGTCAGAAATATGAGGAGCATGAAACGGTCTGAAAAATACGAGGAGCATGAAAAGGTGTTCAAAAACATGAAAAGCCTGAAAAGGTGTGAAAAACATGAAGAGCTTCAAAAGGTGTGAAATACATGAGAGGAATGAAACTGTCTGAAAAATAGGAGGAGAATGAAGCGGTTGTGAAAAACATGAAGAGCCTGAAAAGTTGTGAAAAATATAAAGAGCTTCTAAAGGTGTCAAAAATATGAGGACAATGAAACGCTCTGGAAAATAGGAGGAGCATGTAGTGGTGTTGAAAAACATGAAGAGCCTGAAATGATGTGAAATATATGAAGAGGTTCAAAAGGTGTGAAAAATATGAGGAGGTTCAAAAAGGGTCAAAAATATGAGGAGCATGAAACGGTCTGAAAAATAGGAGGAGCATGAAGCGGTGTTCAAAAACATGAAGAGCCTGAAAAGGTGTGAAAAATATGAAGAGCTTCAAAAGGTGTCAAGTATATGAGGAGCATGAAACGGTAGGAAAAATAGGAGGAACATGAAGCGGTGTTCAAAAACATGAAGAGCCAGAACAGGTTTGAAATATCAGAAGAGCTTCAAAGGGTGTCAAAATTATGAGGAGCATGAAACAGTCTGAAAAATAGGAGGAGCATGAAACAGTGTTGAAAAACATGAAGAGCCTGAAAAGGTGTGAAAAATATGAAGAGCTTCAAAATGTGTCAAAAATATGAGGAGCATGAAACGGTCTGAAAAATAGGAGGAGCATGAAACGGTGTTCAAAAACATGAAGAACCTGAAAAGGTGTGAAAAATATAAAGAGTTACTAAAGGTGTCAAAAATATGAGGAGCATGAAACGGTCTGAAAAATAGGAAGACCATGAAACGGTGTTCAAAAACATGAAGAGCCTGAAAGGTGGGAAAATTATGAAGAGATTCAAAAGGTGTGAAATACATGAGGAGCATGAAAGGGTCTGAAAATTAGGAGGAGCATGAAGAAGTGTTTAGTAACATGAAGAGCCTGAAAAGGTATGAAAAATATGGAGAGCTTCAAAAGGTGTGAAATACATGAGGAGCATGAAACGGTCTGAAAAATAAGAGGAGCATGAAGTGGTGTGGAAAAAGCTGAAGAGCCTGAAAAGTTGTGAAAAATATGAAGAGCTTCAAAAGGTGTCAAAAATATGAGGAGCATGAAACGGTCTGAAAAATAGGAGGAGCATGAAACGCTGATCAAAAACATGTAGAGCCTGAAAAGGTGTGAAAAATATGAAGAGCCTCAAAACGTGTCAAAAATATGAGGAGCATGAAACGGTCTGAAAAATAGGAGGAGCATGAAATGTTGTTGAAAAACTTGAAGAGCCTGAAAACTTGTGAAAAAATATGAAGAGCTTCCAAAGGTGTCAAAAATCAGATGAGCATGAAACGGTCTGAAAAATAGGATGAGCATGAAGCGGTGTTGAAAATCATGAAGAGCCTGAAAAGGTGTGAATAATATATAGAGCTTCAAATATGTGAAAATACGAAGAGCTTCAAAAGCTGTCAAAATAAGATGTTCATGAAACGGTCTGAAAATTAGGAGGAGCATGTAGTGGTTTTGAAAAATATGAAGAGCCTGAAAAGGTGTGAAATATATGAAGAGCTTCAAAAGGAGTGAAAATATGAAGAGCTTCAAAAGCTGTCAAAATGAGATGAGAATGAAACGGTCTGAAAATTAGGAGGAGCATGAAACGGTGTTCAAACAAATGAAGAGCCTGAAAAGGTGTGAAAAATAAGAAGAGCTTCAAAAGTTGTGAAATACATGAGGAGCATGAAACTGTGTGTAAAATAGGAGGAGCATGAAGTGGTGTTCAAAAACATGAAGAGCCTGACAAGGTGTGAAAAATATAAAGAGCTTCAAAAGGTGTGAAATACATGAGAGGAATGAAACTGTCTGAAAAATAGGAGGAGCATGAAGTGGTTGTGAAAAACATGAAGAGCCTGAGAAGTTGTGAAAAATATAAAGAGCTTCTAAAGGTGTCAAAAATATGAGGACAATGAAACGCTCTGGAAAATAGGAGTAGCATGAAGTGGTGTTGAAAAAGATGAAGAGCCTGAAAAGGTGTGAAAAATTTGAAGAGCTTCAAAAGGTGTCAAAATTATGAGGAGCATGAAACGGTCTGAAAAATAGGAGGAGCATGAAGTGGTGTTGGAAAACATGAAGAGCCTGAAATGATGTGAAATATATGAAGAGGTTCAAAAGGTGTGAAAAATATGAGGAGGTTCAAAAAGGGTCAGAAATATGAGGAGCATGAAACGGTCTGAAAAATACGAGGAGCATGAAAAGGTGTTCAAAAACATGAAAAGCCTGAAAAGGTGTGAAAAATATGAAGAGCTTCAAAAGGTGTGAAATACATGAGAGGAATGAAACTGTCTGAAAAATAGGAGGAGCATGAAGCGGTTGTGAAAAACATGAAGAGCCTGAAAAGTTGTGAAAAATATGAAGAGTTTCTAAAGGTGTTAAAAATATGCGGAGCATGAAACGGTCTGAAAATTAGGAGGAGCATGAACTGTTGTTGAAAAACATGAAGAGGCTGAAAAGGTGTGAAAAATATGAAGAGCTTCAAAAGGTGTGAAAAATATGAGGAGCATGATACGGTCTGAAAAATAGGAGGAGCATGAAGCGATGTTCAAAAACATGAAGAGCCTAAAAAGGTGTGAAAAATATGAAGAGCTTCAAAAGATTTCAAAAATATGAGGAGCATGAAACGGTCTTAAAAATACGAGGAGGATGAAGCGGTGTTCAAAAACTTGAAGAGCCTGAAAAGGTGTGAAAAATATGAAGAGACTCAAAAAGTGTCAAAAATATGAGGAGTATGAAACGTTATGATAAATAGCAGGAGCATGAAGCGGTGTTGAGAAACATGAAGAGCGTGAAAAGGTGTGAAAAATATGAAGAGCTTCAAAAGGGGTCAAACATATGAGGAGCATGAAACGGTCTGAAAAATAGGATGAGCATGAAACGGTTTTTTAAAAGATGAAGAGCATGAAAAGGTGTGAAAAATATGAAGAGCTTCAAAATGTGTAAAAAATTTGAGGAGCATGAAACGGTCTGAAAAATAGGAGGAGCATGAAGCGGTCCTCGAAAACATGAAGAGCCTGAAAAGGTGTGAAAAATATGAAGAGCTTCAAAATGTGTCAAACACATGAGGGGGATGAAACAGTCTGAAAAATAGGATGAGCATGAAACGGTTTTTTAAAAGATGAAAAGCATGAAAAGGTGTGAAAAATATGAAGAGCTTCAAAATGTGTAAAAAATTTGAGGAGCATGAAATGGTCTGGAAATTAGGAGGAGCATGAAGCGGTGTTCAAAAACATGAAGAGCCTGAAAAGGTGTGAAAAATATGAAGAGCTTCAAAAGGCGTGAAAAATATGAGGTGCATGAAACGGTCTGAAAAACAGGAGAAGCCTGAAGGGGTGTTGAAAAACATGAAGAGCCTGAAAAGGCGTGAAAAATATGAAGAGCTTCAACATGTGTCAAGTATATGAGGTGCATGAAACAGTCTGAAAAATATGAGGAGCATAAAACGGTGTTGAAAAACATGAAGAGCATGAAAAGGTGTGTAATATATGAAGAGCTGCAAAAGGTGTATGAAACGGTATGAAAAATAAGAGGAGCATGAAGCGGTGTTGAAAAACATGAAGAGCCTGAAAAGGTGTGAAGAATCTGAAGAGCTTCAAAAGGTGTCAAAAATATGAGGAGCATGAAACAGTCTGAAGAATAGTAGGAGTATGAAACTGTGTTCAAAAACATGAAGAGCCTGAAAAGGAGTGCAAAATATGAAGAGCTTCAAAAGGTGTAAAATATATTAGGAGCATGAAACGGTCTGAAAAATAGGAGGAGCATGAAGCGGTGGTCAAAAATAAGAAGAGCCTGAAAAGGTGTGAAAAATATGAAGAGATTAAAAAGGTGTGAAAAATATGAGGAGCAGGAAACGGTCTGAAAAATAGGAGGAGCAGGAAGCGGTGTTGAAAAACATGAAGAGCCTGAAAAGGTGTGAAAAATATGAAGAGCTTCAAAAGGTGTCAAAAATATGATAGCATGAACGGTCTGAAAAACACTAGGAGCATGAAGCGGCATTGAAAAACATGAAGAGCCTGAAAAGGTGTGAAAAATATGAAGAGCTTCAAAATATTTCAAAAATATGAGGGGCATGAACGGTCTAAAAAATAGGAGGAGCATGAAGCTGTGTTCAAAAACATGAAGAGACTGAAAAGGTGTGAAAAATATGAAGAGCTTCAAATCGTGTGAAAAATATGAGGAGCATGAAACAGTCTGAAAAATAGGAGGAGCATGATGCGGTGTTGAAAAACATGAAGAGCCTGAAAAGGTGTGAAAAATATGAAGAGCTTCAAAACGTGTGAAAGTATGAGGAGCATGAAAAGTTCTGAAAAATAGGAGGAGCATGAAGCAGTGTTGAACAACATGAAGAGCTTGAAAAGGTGTGAAAAGTATGAAGAGCTTCAAAAGGTGTCAAAAATATGAGGAGCATGAAACAGTCTGAAAAATACATGGAGCATGATGCGGTGTTGTAAAACATGAAGAGCCTGAAAAGCTGTGAAAAATATGAAGAGCTTCGAAAGGTGTCAAAATATGAGGAGCATGAAATAGTCTGAAAAATAGGAGGAGCATGAAACGGTGTTGAAAAACATGAAGAGCCTGAATAGTTTTGAAAAATAGGAAGAGCTTCAAAAGGTGTGAAATACATGAGGAGAATGAAACGGTCTGTAAAATAGAAGGAGCATGAAGCGGTGTTTAAAAACATGAAGACCCTGGAAAGGTGCGAAAAATATGAAAAGCTTCAAAAGATTTGAAAAATATGAGGAGCATGAAAAGGTCTGAAAAATAGGAGGAGCATGAAGCGGTGTTTAAAAACATGAAGATTCTGAAAAGGTGTGAAAAATATGAAGAGCTTCAAAAGATTTGAAAAATATGAGGAGCATGAAAAGGTCTGAAAAATAGGAGGAGCATGAAGCGGTGTTTAAAAACATGAAGATTCTGAAAAGGTGTGAAAAATATGAAGAGCTTCAAAAGGTGTGAAAGATATCACGAGCTTCAAAAGGTGTCAAAAATGAGATGAGCATGAAACGGTCTGAATAATAGGAGTAACATGAAGTGGTGTTGAAAAACATGAAGAGACTGAAAAGGTGTGAAAAATATGAAGAGCTTCAAAAGGTGTGAAAATTATGAACAGCTTCAAAAGCTGTCAAAATTGAGATGAGCATGAAGCGGTCTGAAAAACAGGAGGAGCATGAAGTGGTGTTGAAAAACAAGAAAAGCCTGAAAAAGTGTGAAATATATGAAGAGGTTCAAAAGGTGTGAAAAATATGAGGAGCTTCAAAAGGTGTCAAAAATTAGATGAGAATGAAACGGTCTGAAAAAAAAGAGGGGCATGAAGTGGTGTTGAAAAAAATGAAGAGCCTGAAAAGTTGTGAAAAATATTAAAAGCTTCAAAAGGTGTCAAAAATATGAGGAGCATGAAACTGTCTCAAAAATAATAGGAGCATGAAGCGGAGTTCAAAAACAAGAAGAGCTTGAAACTGTGTGAAAAATATGAAGAGCTTCAAAAGGTGTCAAAAATATGAGGAGCATGAAACGGTCTGAAAAATAGGAGGACCATGAAGCTGTGTTAAAAAACAGGAAGAGCCTGAAAAAGTGTGAAAAAAATGAGGAGCTTCAAAAGGTGTGAAATACATGAGGAGCATTAAACGGTCTGAAAAATAGGAGGAGCATGAAGCGGTGTTCAAAAACATGAAGAGCCTGAAAAGGTGTCAAAAATATGAAGAGCTTCAAAAGGTGTCAAAATATTAGGAGCATGAAACGACTGAAAAATAGTAGGAGCATGAAGCGGTGTTGAAAAACATGAAGAGCCTGAAAAGATGTGAAAAATATAAAGAGCTTCAAAAGGTGTCAAAAATATGTGGAGCATGAATCGGTCTAAAAAATAGCAGGAGCATGAAGCGGTGTTCAAAAACATGAAGAGCATGAAAAGGTGTGAAAAATATGAAGAGCTTCAAAAGGTGTGAAAAATATGAGGTGCATGAAACGGTCTAAACAATAGGAGGAACATGAAACTATCTGAAAAATAGAGGAGCAAAAAGCGGTGTTAAACAACATGAAGAGCCTGAAAAGGTGTGAAATATATGAAGAGCTTCAAAAGGTGTCAAATATATGAGGAGCATAAAACAGTCTGAAAAATAGGAGGAGCATGAAGCGGTGTTCAAAACATGAAACCCTGAAAAGGTGTGAAAAATATGAAAAGCTTCAAAAGGTTTCAAAAATACGAGGAGCATGAATCGGTCTGAAAAATAGGAGGAGCATGAAGCGGTGTTCAAAAACATGAAGAGCCTGAAAAGGTGTGAAAAATATGAAGAGCTTCATAATGTGTCAAAAATATGAGGTTCATAAAACGATGTGAAAAATAGGAGGAGCATGAAGCGGTGTTGAAAAACATGAAGAGCCTGAAAAGGTGTGAAAAATATGAAGAGCTTCAAGGGTGTTAAAATTATGAGGAGCATAAAACGGTCTGAAAAATAGGAGGAGCATGAAGCGGTGTTGAAAAACATGAAGAGCCGTAAAAGGTTTGAAATATATGAAGAGATTCAAAGGTGTCAAAAATATGAGGAGAATGAAACAGTCTGAAAAATAGGAGGAGAATGAAGCAGTGTTGAAACACATGAAGAGCCTGAAAAACTGTGAAAAATCTGAAGAGCTTAATAAGGTGTCAAAATTATGAGGAGCATGAAACGGTGGGAAAAATAGGAGGAGCATGAAGCGGTCCTCAAAAACATGAAGAGCCTGAAAAGGTGTGAATAATATGAAGAGCTTCAAAAGGGGTCAAATATATGAGGAGCATGAAACGGTCTGAAAAATAGGATGAGCATCAAACGGTTTTTTAAAAGATGAAGAGCATGAAAAGGTGTGAAAAACATGAAGAGGTTCAAAATGTGTAAAAAATTTGAGGAGCATGAAACGGTCTGAAAAATAGGAGGAGCATGAAACGGTCCTCAAAAACATGAAGAGCCTGAAAAGGTGTGAAAAATATGAAGAGCTTCAAAAGTTGTCAAACATATGAGGAGCATGAAACGGTCTGAAAAATAGGAGGAGCATGAAGCGGTGGTCAAAAACATGAAGAGCCTGAAAAGATGTGAAAAATATGAAGAGCTTTAAAAGGTGTCAAAATATGAGGAGCATAAAACGGTCTGAAAAATAGGAGGAGGATGAAGCAATGTTGAAAAACATGAGGAGCCTGAAAAGGTGTGAAATATGTGAAGAGCTTCAAAAGGTGTCAAAAATATGAGGAGCATGAAACCGTCTGAAAAATAGGATCAGAATGAAACGGTTTTGAAAAAGATGAAGGGCATGAAAAGGTGTGAAAAATATGAAGAGCTTCAAAAGGTGTCAAAAATATGAGAAGCATGAAACGGTATGAAAAATAAGAGGAGCATGAAGCGGTGTTGAAAAACATGAAGAGCCTGAAAAGGTGTGAAGAATCTGAAGAGCTTCAATAGGTGTCAAAAATATGAGGAGCATGAAACAGTCTGAAAAATAGTAGGAGTATGAAACTGTGTTCAAAAACATGAAGAGCCTGAAAAGGAGTGCAAAATATGAAGAGCTTCAAAAGGTGTAAAATATATGAGGAGCATGAAACGGTCTGAAAAATAGGAGGAGCATGAAGCGGTGGTCCAAAACATGAAAGCTTGAAAAGGTGTGGAAAATATGAAGAGCTTCAAAAGGTGTGAACAATATGAAAAGCTTCAAAATGTGTCAAAAATGACATGAGCATGAAACGGTCTGAAAAATAGCAGGAGAATGTAGTGGTGTTGAAAAACATGAACAGCCTAAAAATGTGTGAAATATATGAGGACCTTCAAAAGGTGTCAAAAATATGAGGAGTATGAAACCGCCTGAAAACTAGGAGGAGTATGAAGCGGTGTTCAAAAACATGAAGAGCCTGAAAAGGTGTGAAAAATAAGAAGAGCTTCAAAAGGTGTCAAAAATATGAGGAGCATGAAATGATCTGAAAAATAGGAGGAACATGAAACGGTCTGAAAAATAGGAGGAGCATGAAGCGGTCTCCAAAAACCTGAAGAGCCTTAAAGGTGTGAAATATATGAAGAGTTTCAAAAGGTGTCAAAAATGAGATGAGCATGAAACGGTCTGATAAATAGGAGGAGCATGAAACGGTGATCAAAAACATGAAGAGCCTGAAAAGGTGTAAAAAATATGAAGAGTTCAAAAGGTGTCAAAAATATGAGGAGTGTGAAACTGTGTTGAAAAACATGACAAGAATGAAAAGGTGTGAAAAATATGAAGATCTTCAAAACGTGTCAAAATTTGAGAAGCATGAAATGGTCTCAAATATATGAGGAGCATGAAACGGTGTTGAAAAAACAGGAAGAGCATGAAAAGTTGTGAAAAATATGAAGAGCTTCAAAATGTACCAAAAATATGAAGAGCATGAAATGGTCTGAAAAAGAGGAGGATCATGAAGCAGTTTTGAAAAATATGAAGAGCCTGAAAAGTTATGAAATATATGAAGAGCTTCAAAAGGTGTCAAAATATGAGGAGCATGAAACGGTCTGAAAAATAGGAGGAGCATGAAGCGGTGTTGAAAAACATGAAGAGCCTGAAAAGGTGTGAAAAATATGCAGAGCTTCAAAACGTGTCAAAAATAAAGGAGTGTGAAACGGTCTGAAAAGTAGGAGCAGCATGAAACCGTGTTTAATAACATCAAGAGCCTGAAAAGGTGTGAAAAATATGAAGAGCTTCAAAAGGTGTGAAATACATGAGGAGCTTGAAACGGTCTGAAAATAGTAGGAGCATGAAGCGGTGTTCAAAATCATGAAGAGCCTGTAAAGGTGTGAAAAATATGAAGAGCTTCAAAAGGTGTCAAAAATATGAGGAGCATGAAACGATCTGAAAAATAGGAGGAGCGTGAAGCGGTGTTCAAAAACTTGAAGAGCCTGAAAAGGTGTGAAATATATGAGGACTTTCAAAAGGTGTCTACAATAAGAAGAGCATGAAACGGTCTGAAAAATAGAGGAGCATGAAGCGGTGTTCAAAACATGAAGAGCCTGAAAATGTGTGAAACATATGAAGTGCTTCAAAAGGTGTGAAATATATGAGGAGCAAAAACGGTCTGAAAAATAGTAGGAGCATGAAGCGGTGTTCAAAAACATGAATAGCCTGAAAAGTTGTGAAAAATATGAAGACCTTCAAAAGGTGGGAAATACAAGAGGAGCATGAAATGGTATGAAAAATAGGAGGATCATAAAACGGTGTTGAAAAACATGAAGAGCCTGAAAAGGTGTGAAATATATGAAGAGCTTCATAGGGTGTGAAATACATGAGGAGCATGAAACGGTCTGAAAAATAGGAGGAGCATGAAGCAGTCTTCAAAAACATGAAGAGCCTGAAAAAGTGTGAAAAATATGAAGAGCTTCAAAAGGTGTGAAAAATATGAAGAGCTTAAAAAGGTGTCAAAAATATGAGGAGCATGAAACGGTCTGAAATATAGGAGGAGCATGAAACGCTGTTCAAAAACATGAAGAGCCTGCAATGGTGTGAAAAATATGAAGAGTCCCAAAACGTGTAGACAACATGAGAAGCATGAAACGGTCTGAAAAATAGGAGCAGCATGAAATGGTGTTCAAAAACATGAAGATCCTGAAAAGGTGTGAAAAATATGAAGAGCTTCAAAAGGTGTCAAAAATATGAGGAGCATGAAACGGTCTGAAAAATAGGAGGAGCATGAAGCTGTGCTCAAATACATGAAGAGCCTGGGAAGGTGGGAAAAATATGAAGAGCTTCTAAATGTGTGAAAAATATGACGAGCATGAACCGGTCTCAAAAATAGGAGGAGCATGAAGTGGTGTTGAAAAACATGAAGAGCCTGAAAAGGGGTGAAAAATATGAAGAGCTTCAAAAGGTGTCAATAATAAGAGGTGCATGAAACAGTTTGAAATATAGGAGGAGAAAGAAACGATCTGAAAAATAGGAGGAGCATGAAGCGGTGTTGAAAAACAGGAAGAGCCTGAAAAGGTGTGACAAATATAAAGAGATACAAAAGGTGTGAAAAATATGAGGAGCATTAAACGGTCTGAAAAATAGGAGAAGCATGAAACGGTGTTAGAAACATGAAGAGCATGAAAAGGTGTGAAAAAAAGGAAGAGCTTCAAAAGGTGTCAAAAATATGAGGAACATGAAACGTTTTGAAAAATAGAAGGAGCATGAAGCGGTGTGGAAAAAGATGATGAGCCTGAAAAGGTGTGAAAAATATGAAGAGCTTCAAAAGGTGTGAAAAATATGAAGAGCATGAAACGGTCTGAAAAATAGGAGTAGCATAAAGCGGTATTCAAAACCATGAAGAGCCTGAAAAGGTGTGAATAATATGAAGAGCTTCAAAATGTGTCATAAATATGAGGAGCATGAAACCGTCTCAAAATTAGGAGGAGCACGAAGCGGTTTTCAAAAATATGGAGAGCCTGTAAGGTATGAGAAATATGAAGAGCCTCAACAGTTGTCTAAAATATGAAGAGCATGAAACGGTCTGAAAAATAGGAGGAGCATGAAACGGTGTTCAAAAACATGAAGTGCCAGAAAAGGAGTGAAAAATATGAACAGCTTCAAAAGATGTCAAAAATATGAGGAGCATGAAACGGTCTGAAAATAGGAGGAGCATGAAGCGGTGTTGAAAAACATGAAGAGCCTTCAAAGGTGTGAAAAATATGAAGAGCTTCAAAAGTTGTCAAAAATATGAGGAGCATGAAACGTTCTGAAAATAGGAGGAGCATGAAGCGGTGTTGAAAAACATGAAGAGCCTGAAAAGGTGTGAAAAATATGAAGAGTTTCAAAAGGTGTCAAAAATATGAGGAACATGAAACGGTCTGAAAAATAGAAGGCGCATGAAGTGGTGTTTAAAAACATGAAGAGCCTGTAAAGCTGTGAAAAATATGAAGAGCTTCAAAAGGTGTCAAAAATATGAGGAACATGAAACGGTCTGAAAAATAGGAGGAGCATGAAACGGTGTTCAAAAACATGAAGAGTCTGAAAAGGTATGGAAAATATGAAGAGCTTCAAAAGGTGTTAAAAATATGAGGAACCTGAAACGGTCTCAAAAATAGGAGGAGCATGAAACGGTCTGAAAAATAGGAGGAGCATGAAGCGGTGTTGAAAAACATGAAGAGCCTGAAAAGGTGTGAATAACATGAAGAGCTTCAAAAGGTGTGAAAAGTATGAGGAGCATGAAACGGTCGGAAAAATAGAAGGAGCATGAAGCGGTGTTGAAAAACATGAAGATCCTGAAAAGGTGTGAAAAATATGAGGAGCTTCAAAAGGTGTGAAAAATATGAAGAGCTTCAAAATGTGTCAAAAATGAGATGAGCATGAAACGGTCTGAAAAATATGAGGAGATTGAAGTTGTGTTGAAAAACATGAAGAGCCTGAAAAGGTGTGAAATATATGAGGAGCTTGAAAAGGTGTCAAAAATATGAGAAGCATGAAACGATCTGAAAAATAGGAGGTGCATGAAGTGATGTGGAAAAACATGAAGGCCTGAAAAGGTGTGAAAAATATGAGGAGCTTCAAAAGGTGTGAAAAATATGAAGAGCTTCAAAATGTGTCAAAAATGAGATGAGCATGAAACGGTCTGAAAAATATGAGGAGATTGAAGTTGTGTTGAAAAACATGAAGAGCCTGAAAAGGTGTGAAATATATGAGGAGCTTCAAAAGGTGTCAAAAATATGACGAGCATGAAACGGTCTGAACAATAGGAGGAGCATGAAGTGATGTTGAAAAACATGAAGAGCCTGAAAAGGTGTGAAAAATATGAAGAGCTTCAAAAGGTGTCAAATATATGAGGAGCATGAAACGGTCTGAAAAATAGGAGGAGCATGAAGCGTTGTTGAAAAATATGAAGAGCCTGAAAAGTTGTGAAAAATATAAAGAGCTTCTAAAGGTGTGAAAAATATGAGGAGGTTCAAAAAGGGTCAAAAATATGAGGAGCATGAAACGGTCTGAAAAATAGGAGGAGCAAGAAGCGGTGTTCAAAAACATGAAGAGCCTGACAAGGTGTGAAAAATATAAAGAGCTTCAAAAGGTGTGAAATACATGAGAGGAATGAAACTGTCTGAAAAATAGGAGGAGCATGAAGCGGTTGTGAAAAACATGAAGAGCCTGAGAAGTTGTGAAAAATATAAAGAGCTTCTAAAGGTGTCAAAAATATGAGGACAATGAAACGCTCTGGAAAATAGGAGTAGCATGAAGTGGTGTTGAAAAAGATGAAGAGCCTGAAAAGGTGTGAAAAATTTGAAGAGCTTCAAAAGGTGTCAAAATTATGAGGAGCATGAAACGGTCTGAAAAATAGGAGGAGCATGAAGTGGTGTTGGAAAACATGAAGAGCCTGAAATGATGTGAAATATATGAAGAGGTTCAAAAGGTGTGAAAAATATGAGGAGGTTCAAAAAGGGTCAGAAATATGAGGAGCATGAAACGGTCTGAAAAATACGAGGAGCATGAAAAGGTGTTCAAAAACATGAAAAGCCTGAAAAGGTGTGAAAAATATGAAGAGCTTCAAAAGGTGTGAAATACATGAGAGGAATGAAACTGTCTGAAAAATAGGAGGAGAATGAAGCAGTTGTGAAAAACATGAAGAGCCTGAAAAGTTGTGAAAAATATAAAGAGCTTCTAAAGGTGTCAAAAATATGAGGACAATGAAACGGTCTGGAAAATAGGAGGAGCATGAAGTGGTGTTGAAAAACATGAAGAGCCTGAAATGATGTGAAATATATGAAGAGGTTCAAAAGGTGTGAAAAATATGAGGAGGTTCAAAAAGGGTCAAAAATATGAGGAGCATGAAACGGTCTGAAAAATAGGAGGAGCATGAAGCGGTGTTCAAAAACATGAAGAGCCTGAAAAGGTGTGAAAAATATGAAGAGCTTCAAAAGGTGTCAAGTATATGAGGAGCATGAAACGGTAGGAAAAATAGGAGGAACATGAAGCGGTGTTCAAAAACATGAAGAGCCAGAACAGGTTTGAAATATCAGAAGAGCTTCAAAGGGTGTCAAAATTATGAGGAGCATGAAACAGTCTGAAAAATAGGAGGAGCATGAAACAGTGTTGAAAAACATGAAGAGCCTGAAAAGGTGTGAAAAATATGAAGAGCTTCAAAAGGTATGAAAAATATGAAGAGCTTCAAAAGGTGTCAAAAAAGAGATGAGCATGAAACGGTCTGAAAAATAGGTGGAGCATGAAGTTGTGTTCAAAAAAATGAAGAGCCTGAAATGGTGTGAAATATATGAAGATTTCAAAAGGTGTCAAAAATATGAGGAGCATGAAACGGTCTAAAATATATATTAGGAGCATGAACCGGTGTTCAAAAACATGAAGGCCTGAAAAGGTGTGAAAAATATGAGGAGCTTCAAAAAGTGTGAAAAATATGAAGAGCTTCAGATGTGTCAAAAATGAGATGAGCATGAAACGGTCTGAAAAATATGAGGAGATTGAAGTTGTGCTGAAAAACATGAAGAGCCTGAAAAGGTGTGAAATATATGAGGAGCTTGAAAAGGTGTCAAAAATATGAGAAGCATGAAACGATCTGAAAAATAGGAGGTGCATGAAGTGATGTTGAAAAACATGAAGGCCTGAAAAGGTGTGAAAAATATGAGGAGCTTCAAAAGGTGTGAAAAATATGAAGAGCTTCAGATGTGTCAAAAGTGAGATGAGCATGAAACGGTCTGAAAAATATGAGGAGATTGAAGTTGTGCTGAAAAACATGAAGAGCCTGAAAAGGTGTGAAATATATGAGGAGCTTCAAAAGGTGTCAAAAATATGACGAGCATGAAACGGTCTGAACAATATGAGGAGCATGAAGTGATGTTGAAAAACATGAAGAGCCTGAAAAGGTGTGAAAAATATGAAGAGCTTCAAAAGGTGTCAAATATATGAGGAGCATGAAACGGTCTGAAATATAGGAGGAGCATGAAGCGTTGTTGAAAATATGAAGAGCCTGAAAACATGTGAAAAATATGAGGAGCTTCAAAAGGTGTGAAAAATATGAAGAGCTTCAAAAGATGTCAAAAATGAGATGAGCATGAAACGGTCTGAAAAATAGGAGGAGCAAGAAGTGGAGTTGAAAACCATGAAGAGCATGAACAGGTGTAAAATATATGAGGAGCCTCAAAATGTGTCAAAAATATGAGGAGCATGAACGTTCTGAAAAATAGGAGGTGCATGAATTGGTGTCGAAAAACATGAAGAGCATGAAAAGGTGTGAAAAATATGAACAGCTTCAAAAGGTGTCAAAAATATGAGGAGCATGAAACGGTCTAAAAAATAGGAGAATCATGCAGCGGTGTTGAAAAACATGAACAGCCTGAAAAGGTGTGAAAAATATGAAGTGCTACAAAAGGTGTCAAATATATGAGTAGCATGAAATGGTCTGAAAAATAGGAGCAGCATGAAACGGTTTTGAAAAACATGAAGAGTCTGAAAAGGTGTGAAAATTAGGAAGAGCTTCAAAAGGTGTCAAAAATATGAGGAGCATGAAACAGTCTGAAAAATAGGATGAGCATGAAATGGTTTTGAAGAATATGAAGAGCATGAAAAGGTGTGAAAAATATGAAGAGCTTCAAAAGGTGTCAAAAATATGAGAAGCATGAAATGAGTGAAAAAAAGGAGGAGCATGAAGAGGTGTTGAAAAACATGAAGAGCATGAAAAGGTGTGAAAAATATGAAGAGCTTCAAAAGGTGTCACATATATGAGGACCATGAAACGGTCTGAAAAATAGGAGGAGCATGAAGCATTGTTTAAAAACATGAAGATCCTGAAAAGGTGTGGAAAAATATGAAGAGCTTCAAAAGGTGTCAAAAATATGAGGAGCATGAAACAGTCTGAAAAATAGGATGAGCATGATACGGTTTTGAAAAAGATGAAGAGCATGAAAAGGTGTGAAAAATAAGAAGAGCTTCAAAAGGTGTCAATAATATGAGCATGAAACGGTCTGAAAAATAGGAGGAGCCTGAAGCTTTGATGAGAAACATAAAGAGCCTGAAACGGTGTGAAAAATATGAAGAGCTTCAAAAAATGTCAAAAATATGAGGAGCATGAAACAGTCTGAAAAATAAGATGAGCATGAAATGATTTTGAAGAAGATGAAGAGCATGAGAAGGTGTGAAAAATATGAAGAGATTCAAATGTGCCAAAAATATGAGGATCATGAAACAGTCTGCAAAATAGGATGAGCATGAAATGGCTTTGAAGAAGATGAAGAGAATGAAAATGTGTGAAAAATATGAAGAGCTTCAAAAGGTGTCAAAAATATGAGAAGCATGAAATGACTAATAAATAGGAGGAGCACAAAGCGGTGTTGAAAAACATGAAGAGCCTGACAAGGTGTGGAAAATATGAAGAGCTTCAAAACGTGTCAAAAATATGAGGAATCTGAAAGTGTCTGAAAAATAGGAGGTGCATGAAGCGGTGTTCAAAAACATGAAGAGCCTGAAAAATTGTGAAAAATATGAAGAGCCTCAAAAAGTGTCAAAAATATGAGGAGAATGAAAAGTTTTGAAAAATAGGAAGAGCATGAAGCAGTGTTTAAAAACATGAAGATCATGAAAAGGTGTGAAAAATATGAAGATCTTCAAAAGGTGACAAAAATATGTGAAGCATGAAACGGTCTGAAAAATAGGAGGAGAATGAAATGGTTTTGAAAAAGATGAAGATCCTGAAATTGTTTGAAATATGTGAAGAGCTTCAAAAGGTGCCAAAAATATGAGGAATCTGAAACGGTGTGAAAAATAGGAGGTGCATGAAGCAGTGTTCAAAAATATGAAGAGCCTGAAAAATTGTGAAAAATAGGAATAGCTTCAAAAAGTGTCAAAAATATGAGGAGAATGAAAAGCTCTGAAAAATAGGAAGAGCATGAAGCGGTGTTTAAAAACATGAAGATCCGGAAAAGGTGTGAAAAATATGAAGTGCTTCAAAATTTGTCAAAAATATGAGGAGCATGACACAGTCTGAAAATTAGGATGAGAATGAAACTGTTTTGAAAAAGATGAAGAGCAAGAAAACGTGTGAAAATTATGAAGAGGTTCCAAAGTTATCAAAAATATGAGAAGCATGAAACGGTATGAAAATAGAAGCAGCATGAAGCGGTGTTGAAAAACATGAAATCTGAAAAGGTGTGAAAAATATGAAGAGCTTCAAAAAGTGTCAAAAATATGAGGAGCATGAAACAGTCTGAAAAATAGGATGAGCATGAAATGGTTTTGAAGAAGATGAAGAGCATGAGAAGGTGTGAAAAATATGAAGAGATTCAAATGTGCCAAAAATATGAGGAGCATCAAACAGTCTGCGAAATATGATGAGCATGAAATGGTTTTGAAGAAGATGAAGAGAATGAAAATGTGTGAAAAATATGAAGAGCTTCAAAAGGTGTCAAAAATATGAGAAGCATGAAATGACTGAAAAATAGGAGGAGCACAAAGCGGTGTTGAAAAACATGAAGAGCCTGAAAAGGTGTGAAAATATGAAGAGCTTCAAAAGGTGTCAAAAATATGAGAAGCATGAAATGACTGAAAAATAGGAGGAGCACAAAGCGGTGTTGAAAAACATGAAGAGCCTGAAAAGGTGTGAAAAATATGAAGAGCTTCAAAAGTTGTCAAAAATATGAGGAGCAAGAAACAGTCTGAAAATTAGGATGACAATGAAACTGTTTTGAAAAAGATGAAGAGCATGAAAAGGTGTGAAAAATACGAAGAGCTTCAAAAGGTGTCAAAAATATGAGGAGCATGAAACGGTCTGAAAAATAGGAGGAGCATGAAGCGGTGGTCAAATACATGAAGAGCATGAAAAGGGGTGAAAAATATGAAGAACTTCAAAAGGTGTCAAAAAGATGAGAAGCATGAAATGACTGAAAAATAGGAGGAGCATTAAGCGGTGCTGAAAAACATGAAGAGCCTGAAAAGGTGTGAAAAATATGAAGAGCTTCAAAAGGTACCAAAAATATGAGGAGCATGAAACAGTCTGAAAAATAGGAGGAGCAAGAAGCAGTGTTTAAAAACATGAAGATCCTGAAAAGCTTTGAAAAATATGAAGAGCTTCAGACGGTGTCAAAAATATGAGGCGCATGAAAAGGTCGGAAAAATAGGAGGAGCATGAAGCGGTGGTTAAAAGATGAAGACCTTAAAAGGTGTAAATAATATGAAGAGATTCAAAAGTTGTCAAAAATATGAGGAGCATGAAACAGTCTGAAAAATAGGATGAGCATGAAATGGTTTTGAAGAAGATGAAGAGCATGAGAAGGTGTGAAAAATATGAAGAGATTCAAATGTGCCAAAAATATGAGGAGCATCAAACAGTCTGCGAAATATGATGAGCATGAAATGGTTTTGAAGAAGATGAAGAGAAGGAAAATGTGTGAAAAATATGAAGAGCTTCAAAAGGTGTCAAAAATATGAGAAGCATGAAATGACTGAAAAATAGGAGGAGCACAAAGCGGTGTTGAAAAACATGAAGAGCCTGAAAAGGTGTGAAAATATGAAGAGCTTCAAAAGGTGTCAAAAATATGAGAAGCATGAAATGACTGAAAAATAGGAGGAGCACAAAGCGGTGTTGAAAAACATGAAGAGCCTGAAAAGGTGTGAAAAATATGAAGAGCTTCAAAAGTTGTCAAAAATATGAGGAGCAAGAAACAGTCTGAAAATTAGGATGACAATGAAACTGTTTTGAAAAAGATGAAGAGCATGAAAAGGTGTGAAAAATACGAAGAGCTTCAAAAGGTGTCAAAAATATGAGGAGCATGAAACGGTCTGAAAAATAGGAGGAGCATGAAGCGGTGGTCAAATACATGAAGAGCATGAAAAGGGGTGAAAAATATGAAGAACTTCAAAAGGTGTCAAAAAGATGAGAAGCATGAAATGACTGAAAAAGAGGAGGAGCATGAAGCGGTGCTGAAAAACATGAAGAGCCTGAAAAGGTGTGAAAAATATGAAGCGCTTCAAAAGGTACCAAAAATATGAGGAGCATGAAACAGTCTGAAAAATAGGAGGAGCAAGAAGCAGTGTTTAAAAACATGAAGATCCTGAAAAGCTTTGAAAAATATGAAGAGCTTCAGACGGTGTCAAAAATATGAGGCGCATGAAAAGGTCGGAAAAATAGGAGGAGCATGAAGCGGTGGTTAAAAGATGAAGACCTTAAAAGGTGTAAATAATATGAAGAGATTCAAAAGTTGTCAAAAATATGAGGAGCATGAAACATTCTGAAAAATAGGATGAGAATGAAACGGTTCTGAAAAACAGGAAGAGCATAAAAAGGTGTGAAAAATATGAAGAGCTTCAAAAGTTGTCAAAAATATGAGGAGCATGAAACAGTCTGAAAAATAGGAAGAGCATGAAACTGTGTTCAAAAACATGAAGAGCCTGAAAAGGTGTGAAAAATATGAAGAACTTCAAAAGGTGTCAAAACTATGATTAGCATGAAACAGTCTGAAAAATATAATGAGCACGAAATTGTTTTGAAGAATATGAAGAGCATGAAAAGTTGTGAAAAATATGAAGAGCTTCAAAAGGTGTCAAAAATATGAGAAGCATGAAATGAGTGAAAAAAAGGAGGAGCATGAAGCGGTGTTGAAAATCATGAAGAGCATGAAAAGGTGTGAAAAATATGAAGAGCTTCAAAAGGTGTGAAATACATGAGGAGCATGAAACGGTCTGAAAAATATGAGGAGCATGAAGCGTTGTTCAAAAACATGAAGAGCCTCAAAACTTGTCAAAAATATGAGGACCATGAAACGGTCTGAAAAATAGGAGGAACATGAACTGGTGTTGAAAAACATGAAGAGCCTGAAAAGGTTTGAAATATATGAAGAGCTTCAAAAAATGTCAAAAATATGAGGAGCAAGAAACGGTCTGAAAAATAGGAGGAGCATGAAGCTGTGTTCAAAAACCTGAAGAGCCTGAAAAGTTGTGGAAAATATGAAGAGCTTCAAAAGCTGTCAAATATATGAGGAGCATGAAACGGTCTCAAAATTAGGAGGAGCATGAAACGGTCTGAAAAATAGGAGGAGCATGAAGCTGTGTTCAAAAACATGAAGAGCCTGAAAAGGTGTGAAAAATATGAAGAGCTTGAAAATGTGAGAAAAATATGAGGAGAATGAAACGGTCTGAAAAATAGGAGAACTGTGAAGCGGTTTTTAAAAACATGAAGAGCCTTAAAATGTGTGAAAAATATGAAGAGCTTCAAAAGCTGTCAAAAAAATGAGGAACATGAAACGGTCTGAAAAATAGGAGGAGCATGAAGTGGTGTTGAAAAACATGAAGAGCCTGAAAAGGTGTGAAAAATATGAAGAGCTTCAAAAGTTGTCAAAAATATGAGGAGCATGAAACGGTCTGAAAATGGGAGGAGCATGAAACGGTCTGAAAAATATGAGGAGCATGAAACTGTGTTGAAAAAAGAGAAGAGCCTGAAAAGGTGTGAAAAATAGGAGGAGCTTCAAACGGTTTCAAAAATATGAGGAGCATGAAACGCTCTGAAAAATAGGAGGAGCATGAAGCGGTCTCAAAAATATGAGGAGCATGAAACGGTCTGCAAAATAAGAGGATCATGAAGCGGTGTTGAAAAACATGAACAGCTTCCTTATCCATTCATCTGCTGATGGGCATCTAGGTTGCTTCCATGTCCTGGCTGTTATAAACAGTGCTGCGATGAACATTGGGGTGCACGTGTCTCTTTCAGATCTGGTTTCCTCAGTGTGTATGCCCAGAAGTGGGATTGCTGGGTCATATGGCAGTTCTATTTCCAATTTTTTAAGAAAACTCCACACTGTTTTCCATAGCGGCTGTACTAGTTTGCATTCCCACCAACAGTGTAAGAGGGTTCCCTTTTCTCCACACCCTCTCCAGCATTTATTGCTTGTAGACTTTTGGATAGCAGCCAACCTGACTGGCGTGTAATGGTACCTCATTGTGGTTTTGATTTGCATTTCTCTAATAATGAGTGATGTTGAGCATCTTTTCATGTGTTTGTTAGCCATTTGTAAGTCTTCTATGGAGAAATGTCTGTTTAGTTCTTTGGCCCATTTTTTGATTGGGTCATTTATTTTTCTGGAATTGAGCTGCAGGAGTTGCTTGTATATTTTTGAGATTAATCTTTTGTCTCTTTCTTCATTTGCTATAATTTTCTCCCAATCTGAGGGCTGTCTTTTCACCTTACTTATAGTTTCCTTTGTAGTGCAAAAGCTTTTAAGTTTCATTAGGTCCCATTTGTTTAGTTTTGCTTTTACTTCCAATATTCTGGGAGGTGGGTCATAGAGGATCTTGCTTTGATTTATGTCGGAGAGTGTTTTGCCTATGTTCTCCTCTAGAAGTTTTATAGTTTCTGGTCTTACATTTAGATCTTTAATCCATGAACGGATAAGGAAGCTGTGGTACATATACACCATGGAATATTACTCAGCCATTAAAACGAATTCATTTGAACCAGTCCTAATGAGATGGATGAAGCTGGAGCCCCTTATACAGAGTGAAGTAAGCCAGAAAGATAAAGAACATTACAGCATACTGACACATGTATATGGAATTTAGAAAGGTGATAACGATAAACCTATATGCAGAACAGAAAAAGAGACACAGAAATACAGAACAGAATTTTGAACTTTGTGGGAGAATGTGAGGGTGGGATATTTCAAAAGAACAGCATGTATACTATCTATGGTGAAACAGATCACCAGCCCAGGTGGGATGCACGAGACAAGTGCTCCGGCCTGGTGCACTGGGAAGACCCAGAGGAATCGGGTGGAGAGGGAGGTGGGAGGGGGGATCGGGATTGGGAATACATGTAAATCCATGGCTGATTCATATCAATGTATGACAAAACCCACTGGAAAAAAAAAAGAAAAAAAAAGAAAAACATGAACAGCCTGAAAAGGTGTGAAAAATATGAAGAGTTTCAAAAGGTGTGAAATACATGAGGAGCATGAAACGGTCTGAAAAATAGGAGGAGCATCAAGCGGTGTTCAAAAACATGAAGAGCTTGAAAAGGTGTGAAAAATATGAAAAGCTTCAAAAGGTGTCAAAAATGAGGTGAGCAGGAAACGGTCTGAAAATTAGGAGGGGCATGAAGCGGTGTTGAAAACATTAAGAGCCTGAAAAGGTGTGAGAAATATGAAGAGCTTCAAAATGTGAGAAATATGAAGAGCTTCAAAAGATGTGAAAAATATGAAGAGCTTCAAAAGGTGTCAAAAAAGAGATGACCATGAAACGGACTGAAAAATAGGAGGAGCAAGAAGCGGTGTTGAAAATCATGAAGAGCCTGAAAAGGTGTGAAAAATACGAAGAGCGTCAAAGGGTGTCAAAAATATGAGGAGCATCAAACGGTTTGAAAAATAGGAGGAACATGAAGTGGTGTTGAAAAACATGAAGAGCCTGAAAAGGTGAGAAAAATATGAAGAGCTTCAAAATGTGTGAAATACATGAGGAGCATGAAACGGTCTGAAAAATAGGAGGACCATGAAGCCATGTTGAAAAACATGAAGAGGCTGAAAAGGTGTGAAAAATATGAAGAACTTCAAAAGGTGTGAAAAATATGAGGAGCATGAAACGGTCTGAAAAATAGGAGGAGCATGAACCGGTGTTCAAAAACATGAAGAGCCTGAAAAGGGGAGAAAAATATGAAGAGTTTCAAAAGGTGTCAAAAATATGAGCAGCATGAATCGGTGTTCAAAAACATGAAGAGCCCGAAAAAGTGTGAAATATGAAGAGCTTCAAAAGGTGTCAAAAATATGAGGAGCATGAAACGGTCTGAAAAATAGAAGGAGCATGATGCGGTGTTCAAAAACATGAAGCCTGAAAAGTTGTGAAAAATATGAAGAGTTTCAAAAGGTGTCAAAAATATGAAGAGCATGAAACGGTCTGAAAAATAGGAGGAACAAGAAGCGGTGTTGAAAAACATGAAGAGCCTGAAAACGTTTCAAAAACATGAAGAGCTTCAAAACATGTGAAAAATATGAAGAGCTTCAAAAGGTGTCAAAAATGAGATGAGCATGAAACGGTCTGAAAAATTGGAGGAGGATGAAGTGGTTTTGAAAAACATGAAGAGCCTGAAAATGTGTAAAATATATGAAGAGCTTCAAAAGGTGTCAAAAATATGAGGAGCATGAAACGGTCTGAAATAGAGGAGGAGCATGAAACGGTGTTCAAACACATGAGGAGCCTGAAAAGGTCTGAAAAATATGAACAGCTTTAAAAGGTGTGAAAAATATGAGGAGCTTCAAAAGGGGTGAAAAATAAGAGGAGAATGAAAGGGTCTGAAAAATAGGAGAAGCATGAAGTGGTGTGGAAAAACATGAAGAACCTGAAAAGGTGTGAACAATATGAAGAGCTTCAAAAGATGTGAAATACATAAGGAGCATGAAACGATCTGAAAAATTGAAGGAGCGTGAAGCTGTGTTGAAAAACATGAAGAGCCTGAAAAGGTGTGAAAAATATGAAGAGTTTCAAAAGGTGTCAAAAATATGAAGAGCATGAAACGGTCTGAAAAATAGGAGGAACAAGAAGCGGTGTTGAAAAACATAAAGAGCCTGAAAACGTTTCAAAAACATGAAGAGCTTCAAAACATGTGAAAAATATGAAGAGCTTCAAAAGGTGTCAAAAATGAAATGAGCATGAAACGGTCTGAAAAATTGGAGGAGGATGAAGTGGTTTTGAAAAACATG
The DNA here is from genome assembly GCF_033118175.1 of Dama dama. Lineage (NCBI taxonomy): Eukaryota > Metazoa > Chordata > Mammalia > Artiodactyla > Cervidae > Dama > Dama dama. The sequence continues at coordinate 1,957,215 of NW_026870910.1, forward strand.
AAGAACCTGAAAATGTGTAAAATATATGAAGAGCTTCAAAAGGTGTCAAAAATATGTGGAGCATGAAACGGTCTGAAATAGAGGAGGAGCCTGAAACGGTGTTCAAAAACATGAGGAGCCTGAAAAGGTCTGAAAAATATGAACAGCTTTAAGGTGTGAAAAATATGAGGAGCTTCAAATGGTGTGAAAAATAAGAGGAGAATGAAAGGGTCTGAAAAATAGGAGAAGCATGAAGTGGTGTGGAAAAACATGAAGAACCTGAAAAGGTGTGAACAATATGAAGAGCTTTAAAAGATGTGAAATACATAAGGAGCATGAAACGATCTGAAAAATTGAAGGAGCGTGAAGCTGTGTTGAAAAACATGAAGAGCCTGAAAAGGTGTGAAAAATATGAAGAGCTTCAAAATTTGTCAAAAATATGAGGAACAGGAAACGGTCTGAAAAATAGGAGGAGCATGAAATGATGTTGAAAAACATGAAGAGCCTGAAAACGTGTGAAAAATATGAAGAGCCTCAAAAACTGTCAAAAATATGAGGAGCATGAAATGGTCTGAAAAATAGGAGGAGCATGAAGCGGTGTTGAAAAACATGAAGAGCCTGAGAAGGTGTGAAAAATACGAAGAACTTCAAAAGGTGTGAAAAATATGAAGAGCTTCAAAAGGTGTGAAACACATGAGAAACATGAAACGGTCTGAAAAATAGGAGGAACATGAAGCGGTGTTCAAAAACATGAAGAGCCTGAAAAGGTGTGAAATACATGAAGAGATTCAAAAGGTGTCAAAAATATGAGGAGCATGAAACGGTCTGAAAAATAGGAGGAGTATGAAGCGGTGTTGAAAAACATTAAAAGCCTGAAAAGGTGTGAAAAATATGAAGAGCTTCAAAATGTGTGAAATACATGAGGAGCATGAAACGGTCTGAAAAATAGGAGGACCATGAAGCCATGTTGAAAAACATGAAGAGGCTGAAAAGGTGTGAAAAATATGAAGAACTTCAAAAGGTGTGAAAAATATGAGGAGCATGAAACGGTCTGAAAAATAGGAGGAGCATGAACTGGTGTTCAAAAACATGAAGAGCCTGAAAACGTGTGAAAAATATGAAGAGCTTCAATAGGTGTCAAAATATGAGGAGCATGAAACGATCTGAAAAATAGGAGGAGCATGAAGCGCTGTGGAAAAACATGAAGAGCCTGAAAATGTGTGAAAAATATGAAGAGCTTCAAAAGGTGTCAAAAAATTGATGAGCATGAAACGGGCTGAACGATAGGAGGAGCATGAAGTGGTGTTGAAAAACCTGAAGTGCCTGAAAAGGTGTGAAATATATGAAGAGCTTCAAAAGGTGTGAAAAATATGAGTAGCTTCAAAAGGTGTCAAAATATAAGGAGCCTGAAACGGTCTGAAAAATAGGAGGAGCATGAAGTGGTGTTGAAAAGTATGAAGAGACTGAAAAGGTGTGAAATATATGAGGAGCTTCAAAAGGTGTCAAAAATAGGAAGAGCATGATACCGTCTGAAAAATAGAGAAGCATGAAGTGGTGTTGAAAATCATGAAGAGCCTATAAAGATGTGAAAAATATGAAGAGCATCAAAAGGTGTCAAAAATATGAGGAACATGAAAAGGTCTGAAAAGTAGGAGGAGCATGAAGCTGTGTTAAAAAATATGAGAGCCTGAAAAGGTGTGAAAAATGTGAAGAGCTTCAAAAGGTGTCAAAAATATGAGGAGCATGAAACGGTCTGAAAAATAGGAGGAGCATTAATCGTTGTTGAAAAACATGAAGAGCCTGAAATAGTGTGAGAAATATGAAGAGCTTCAAAATGTGTCAGAAATGAGAGGAGCATGAAACGGTCTGAAAAATAGGAGGAGCATGAAGCGGTGTTCAAAACATGAAGAGCCTGAAACACTGTGAAAAATATGAAGAGCTTCAAAAGGTGTGAAAAATATGAAGAGCTTCAAAAGGTGTCAAAAATAGGAGGAGCATGATACGGTCTGAAAAATAGGAGGAGCATTAAACAGTGTTAAAAATATGGAGAGCCTGAAAAGGTGTGAAAAATATGAAGAGCTTCAAAAGGTGTCAAAAATATGAAGAGCCTCAAAAGGTGTCAAAAATATGAGGAGCATGAAACGGTCTGAAAAATAGGAGGAGCATGAAGCGATGTTGAAAAACATGAAGAGCCTTAAATATGTGTGAAAAATATGAAGAGCTTCAAAACGTGTCAAATATATGAGGAGCACGAAACGGTCTGAAGAATAGGAGGAGCATGAAGCGGTGTTCAAAAACATGCAGAGCCTGAAAAGGTGTGAAAAATATGAAGAGCTTCAAAGGGTGTCAAAAATATGAGGAGCATGAAACGTTCTGAGAAATAGGAGGAGAATGAAGCGATGTTCAGAACCAAGAAGAGACTGAACAGGTGAGAAAAATATCAAGAGCTTCAAAAGGTGTGAAAATATGAAGAGCTTCAAAAGGTGTGAAAATGTTAGGAGCATGAAACGGTCTGAAATATAGGAGGAGCATGAAGCGGTGTTCAAAAACATGAGGAGCCTGAAAAGGTGGAAAAATATGAAGAGCTTCAATAGGTGTGAAAATATTAGGAGCATGATACGGTCTGAAAAATAGGAGGAGGCTGAAGCGGTGTTCAAAAACTTGAAGAGCCTGAAAAGGTGTGAAAACCATGAAGAGCTTCAAAAGGTGCCAAAAATATGAGGAGCATGAAACGGTCTGAAAAATAGGAGGAGCATGAAGCGGTGTGAAAAAAATGAAGATCCTGAAAAGGTGTGAAAAATAAGAGGAGCTTCAAAAGGTGTCAAAAATATGAAGAACATGAAACGGTCTGAAAAATAGGAGGAGCATGAAGTGGTGTTGAAAAGCATGAAGAGCCTGAAAAGGTGTGAAAAATATGAAGAGCTTCAAAAAGTGTGAAAAATATGAGGAGCATGAAACGGTCTGAAAAATAGGAGGAGCATGAAATGGTGTTCAAAACCATGAAGAGCCTGAAAAGGTGTGAAAAATATGAAGAGCTTCAAAAGGTGTGAAAAATATGAGGAGCATGAAAAGGTCTGAAAAAAAAAGAGGAGCATGAAGTGATATTGAAAAACATGAAGAGCCTGAAAAAGTGTGAAATAAATGAAGAGCTTAAAAAGGTGTCAAAAATATGACGGGCATGAAACGGTCTGAAAAAAAAAAAGGAGCATAAGGTTGTGTTGAAAAACATGAAGAGCCTGAAAATGTATGAAGTATATGAAGAGCTTCAAAAGGTATCAAAAATATGAGGAGCATGAAACGGTCTGAAAAATAGGAGGAGCATGAAATGGTGTTGAAAAACATGAAGAGCGTGAAAAGTTTTGAAAAATATAAAGAGCTTCAAAAGCTGTCCAAAATATGAGGAGCATGAAACGGTCTGAAAAATAGGAGAAGCATGAGTGGTGTTGAAATACATGAAGAGCCTGAAAAGGTGTGAAATATATGAAGAGCTTCAAAAAGTGTCAAAAATATGAGGAGTATGAAACAGTCTGAAAAATAAGAGGAGCATGAAGTGTTGTTGAAAAACATGAAGAGCCTGAAAAGATGTGAAAAATATGAAGAGCTTCAAAAGGCGTCAAAAATAGGAGTAGCATGAGACGGTGTTCAAAAACATGAAGAGCCTGAAAAGGTGTGAAAAATATGAAGAGCTTCCAAAGGTGTGAAAAATATGAGGAGCATGAAAAGGTCTGAAAAAAAAAGACGAGCATGAAGTGGTATTGAAAAACATGAAGAGCCTGAAAATGTGTGAAATATATGAAGAGCTTCAAAAGGTGTCAAAAATATGACGAGCATGAAACGGTCTGCAAAATAGGAGAAGCATGAAATGGTGTTCGAAAACATGAAGAGCCTGAAAAGGTGTGAAAAATATGAAGAGCTTCAAAAGTTGTCAAAAATATGAGGACCTAAAAATGGTCTGAAAAAAAGGAGGAGCATGAACTGGTGTTAAAAAAACATGAAGAGCCTGAAAAGCTGTGAGAAATATGAAGAGCTGCAAAAGGTGTGAAAAATATGAAGAGCTTCAAAAGGTGTCAAAAATATGAGGAGAAAGAAACGGTCTATAAAATAGGAGGAGCAAGAAGTGGTGTTGAAAACATGAAGAGCCTGAAAAGGTGTGAAAAATATGAAGAGCTTCAAAACGTGTCAAAAATATGAGGTGCATGAAACAGTCTGAAAAATAGGAAAAGCATGACGCGTTGTACAAAAACATGAAGAGCCTGAAAACGTGTGAAAAATATGAGGAGCATGAAACGGTCTTAAAAATATGTGGTGCATGAAGCGGTGTTCAAAAACATGAAGAGCCTGACAAGGTGTGAAAAATATGAAGAGGTTCAAAAAGTGTCAAAAATATGAGGAGTATGAAACGGTATGATAAATAGCAGGAGCATGAACCGGTGTTGAAAAACATGAAGAGTCTGAAATCGTGTGAAAAATATGAAGAGCTTCAAAAATGTGAAAAATATGAAGAGCTTCAAAAGGTGTGAAAATATTAGGAGCATGAAACGGTCTGAAATATAGGAGGAGCATGAAGCGGTGTTCAAAAACATGAGGAGCCTGAAAAGGTGTGACAAACATGAAGAGCCTGAAAAGGTGTGAAATATATGAAGAGGTTCAAAAGGTGTGAAAAATTTGAAGAGCTTCAAAAATTGTCAAAAATATGAGGAGCAAGAAACGATCTGAAAAATAGGTGGAGAAGGAAGTGGTGTTGAAAAACATGAAGAGACTGAAAAGGTGTGAAAATATGAAGACCATCAAAAGGTGTCAAAATTAGGAGTAGCATGAAACGGTGTTCAAAAACATGAAGAGCCTGAATAGGAGTGAAAAATATGAAGAGCTTCAAAAGGTGTCAAAAATATGAGGAGCATGATGGTCTGAAAAATAGGAAGAGCATGAGTGGTGTTGAAATACATGAAGAGGCTGAAAAGGTGTGAAATATATGAAAAGCTTCAAAACGTGTCATAAATATGAGGTGTATGAAACAGTCTGAAAAATAGGAGGAGCATGAAGCGGTGTTCAAAACCATGAAGAGCCTGAAAAGGTGTGAAATATATGAAGAGCTTCAAGGGTGTCAAAAATATGAGGAGCATGATACAGTCTGAAAAATAGAAGGAGCATGAAACGGTGTTGAAAAACATGAAGAGCCTGAAATAGTGTTAAAAACATGAAGAGCCTGAAAAGGTGTGAAAAAGATGAAGAGCCTCAAAAGGTGTGAAATATATGAAGAGCTTCAAAAGGTATAAAAATATGAGAAGCATGAAACGATCTGAAAAATAGGTGGAGCAAGAAGTGGTGTTGAAAAACATGAAGCGCATGAAAATGTGTGAAAAATATGAAGAGCTTCGAAGGTGTCAAAAATATGAGGAGCATGAAAACGTCTGAAAAATAGGAGGAGCATGAAGCGGTGTGAAAAACTTGAAAGAGCCTGAAAAGCTGTGAAAAAAATGAAGAGCTTCAAAAGGTGTCAAAAATTTGAGGAGCATGAAACGGTCTGAAAACTAGGAGGAGCATGAAGCAGTGATGAAAAACATGAAGAGCCTGAAAAGGTGTGAAATATATGAAGAGCTTCAAAAGGCGTCAAAAATAGGAGGAGCATGAAAAGCTCTGAAAAATAGGAGGAGCATGAGGCGGTGTTGAAAAACATGAAGAACCTGAAATGGTGTGAAAAATATGAAGAACTTAAAAACGTGTCAAAAATAGGAGGAGTTTCAAAGGGTCCAAAAAAAGGAAGAGCATGAAGGGTTGTTGCAAAACATGAAGAGCCTGAAAAGGTGTGAAAAACATGAAGAGCCTGAAAAGGTGTAAAAATATGAAGAGCTTCAAAAAGTGTCAAAAATATGAGGAGCATGAAACGATCTGAAACATAGTAGGAGCATGCAGCATTGTTCAAAAACATGAAGAGCCTGAAAGGGTGTGAAATATATGAAGAGCTTCAAAAGGTGTCAAAAATATGAGGAGTATGACATGGTCTTAAAAATAGGAGGAGCATGAAGCGGTGTTGAAAAACATGAAGAGCCTGAAACGGTGTGAAATATATGAAGAGCTTCACAAGGTGTCAAAAATATGAGGAGCATGAAACGGTCTGAAAAATAGGAGGAGCATTAAACAGTGTTGAAAAATATGGAGAGCCTGAAAAGGTGGGAAATATATGAGGAGCTTCAAAACGTGTGAAAAATATGAAGAGCTTCAAAAGGTGTGAAAAATATGAGGAGCATGATACGGTCTGAAAAATAGGAGGAGCATTAAACAGTGTTAAAAATATGGAGAGCCTGAAAAGGTGTGAAAAACATGAAGAGCCTGAAAAGGTGTAAAAATATGAAGAGCTTCAAAAAGTGTCAAAAATATGAGGAGCATGAAACGATCTGAAACATAGTAGGAGCATGCAGCATTGTTCAAAAACATGAAGAGCCTGAAAGGGTGTGAAATATATGAAGAGCTTCAAAAGGTGTCAAAAATATGAGGAGTATGACATGGTCTTAAAAATAGGAGGAGCATGAAGCGGTGTTGAAAAACATGAAGAGCCTGAAAAGGTGTGAAATATATGAAGAGCTTCACAAGGTGTCAAAAATATAAGAAGCATGAAACGGTCTTAAAAATAAGAGGAGCATGAAACGGTGTTGAAAAACATGAAGAGCCTGAAAATGTGTGAAAAATATGAAGAGCTTCAAAAGGTGTCAAAAATAGAAGGAGCATGAAGCGGAGTTGAAAAACATGAAGAGCTTCAAAATGTGTCAAAAACTGAGGAGCATGATACGGTCTCAAAAATAGGAGGAGCATGAAGCGGTGTTGAAAAACATGAAGAGCCTGGAAAGGTGTGAAATATATGAAGAGATTCAAAAGTGTCACAAATAGGAGGAACATGAAACGGTCTGAAAAATAGGAGGAGCATGAAGTGGAGTTGAAAAAAATGAATAGCCTGAAAAGGTGTGAAAAATATTAGGAGCATGAAACAGTCTGAAAATAGGAGGAGCATCAAATGGTGCTGAAAAACATGGAGAGCCTGAAAAGGTTTGAAAAATATGAAGATCTTCAAAAGGTGTCAAAAATATGAGGAGCATGAAATGCTCTGAAAAATAGGAGGAACATGTAATGTTGTTGAAAACCACGAAGAGCCTGAGGAGTGAAATACATGAAGAGCTTCAAAAGGTGTCATATATATGAGAAGCATGAAATGGTGTTCAAAAACATGAAGAGCCTGAAAATGTGTGAAAAATATGAGGAGCATGAAACGGTCTTAAAAATATGTGGAGCATGAAGCGGTGTTTAAAAATATGAAGAGCCTGACAAGGTGTGAAAAATATGAAGAGCTTCAAAAGGTGTCAAATATATGAGGAGGATGAAACTGTCTGAAAAATAAGAGGAGTATGAAACGGTGTTCAAAGTCATTAAGAGCCTGAAAAGGTGTCAAAATTATGAGGAGCAGGAAACAGTCTGAAAATAGGAGGAGCATGAAACGGTGTTGAAAAACATGAAGAGCATGAAAAGGTGTGAAAAATATGAAGAGCTTCAAAAGGTGTCAAATAGGAGTAGCATGAAACGGTGTTCAAAAACAAGAAGAGCCTGAAAAGGTGTGCAAAATTTGAAGAGCTTCAAAACGTGTGAAAATATGAGGTGCATGAAACGGTCCGAAAAATAGGAGGAGCATGAAACGGTCTTGAAAAACATGAAGAGCATGAAACGGTCTGAAAAATAGGAGGAGCATGAAATGGTGTTCAAAAACATGAAGATCCTGAAATCATGTGAAAAATATGAAGCGCTTCAAAAGGTGTCAAAAATATGAGGAGCATGAAACGGTCTGAAAAATAGGAGGAAAATGAAACGGTGTTCAAAATCATTAAGAGCCTGAAAAGGTGTGCCAAATATGAAGAGCTTCAAAAGTTGTCAAAAATATGAGGAGCATGAAACGGTCTGAAAACTAGGAGGGGCATGAAGCGGTGTGTAAAAACATGAAGAGCCTGAAAAGGTGTGAAAAATATGAAGAGCTTCAAAAGTTGTTAAATATATGAGGAGCATGAAACGGTCTGAAAAATAGGAGGAGCATGAAGCGGTGTTGAAAAATATGAAGAGCCTGAAAAGGTGTGAAAAATATGAAGAGTTTCAAAACATGTAAAAATATGAGGAGCATGAAACCGTGTTCAGAAACATGAAGAGCCTGAAATGGTGTGAAAAATATGAAGAGCTTCAAAAGGTGTCAAAAATATGAGGAGCATGAAGCGTTCTGAAAAATAGGAGGAGCATGAAACGGTGTTGAATAAGACGAAGAGCCTAAAAAGGAGTGAAAAATATGAAGAGCTTCAAAAGGTGTCAAATATATAAGGAGCATGAAACGGTCTGAAAAATAGGAGCAGCCTGAAACGGTGTGGGAAAACATGAAGAGACTGAAAATGTGTGAAAAATATGAAGAGCTTCATAAGGTTTCAAAATTATGATGCGCATGAAACTGTCTTAAAAATAGGAAGAGCATGAAGCGGTGTTGAAAAACATGAAGAGCCTGAAAAGGTGTGAAATATATGAAGAGCTACAAAATGTGTCAAAAATATGAGGAGCATGAAGCGTTCTGAAAAATAGGAGGAGCATGAAACGGTGTTGAAAAACACGAAGAGCCTAAAAAGGAGTGAAATATATGAAGAGCTTCAAAAGAAGTCAAAATATAAGGAGCATGAAACGGTCTGAAAAATAGGAGGAGCATGATGCGGTGTTGAAAAACATAAAGAGCCTGAAAAGGTGTGAAATATATGAAGAGGTTCAAAAGGTGTCAAAAATAGGAGGAGCATGAAACAGTTTGAAAAATAGGAAGAGCATGAAATGGTGTTGAAAAACATGAAGAGCCTGAAAAGGTGTGAATAATATGAAGAGCTTCAAAAGGAGTCAAATATATGAGGAGCATGAAACTGTCTGAAAAATAGGAGGAGCATGAAACGGTCTGAAAAATAGGAGGAGCTTGAAACGGTGTTGCAAAACATGAAGAGCCTGAAAAGGTGTGAAATATATGAAGAGCTTCAAAAGTTTTCAAAAGTATGAGGAGCATGATACGGTCTGAAAAATTGGAGGAGCATGAAGCGGTGTTGAAAAGTGAAGAGCCTGAAAAGGTGTGAAAAACATGAAGCGCTTCAAAAGTTGTCAAAAATATGAGGAACATGAAACGGTCTGAAAAATAGGAGGAGCAAGAATCGGTGTTGAAAAAAAGAAGAGCCTGAAAAGTTGTGAAATATATGAAGAACTTCAAAACGTGTCAAATATATGAGGAGCATGAAACGGTCTGAAAAATAGGAGCAGCATGAAGCGGTGTTAAAAAACATAAACAGCCTGAAAAGGTGTGAAATATATGAAGAGCTTCAAAAGGTGTCAAAAATATGAGGAGCATAAAACGCTCTGAATATTAAGGGGAGCATGAAACGGTCTTCAAAAACATGAAGAGCCTGAAAAGGTGTTAAAAATATGAAGAGCTTCAAAACTTGTCAATAATATAATGAGAATGAAACGGTCTGAAAAATAGGAGGAGCATGAAGCGGTGTTGAAAAACATGAAAAGCCTGAAATGGTGTGAAAAATAAGAAGAGCTTCAAAAGGTGTCAAAAATATGAGGAACATGAAACGGTCTGAAAAATAGGAGGAGCAAGAATCGGTGTTGAAAAAAAGAAGAGCCTGAAAAGCTGTGAAATATATGAAGAACTTCAAAAGGTGTCAAATATATGAGGAGCATGAAACGGTCTGAAAAATAGGAGCAGCATGAAGCGGTGTTAAAAAACATAAACAGCCTGAAAAGGTGTGAAATATATGAAGAGCTTCAAAAAGTGTCAAAAATATGAGGAGCATAAAACGCTCTGAATATTAGGGGGAGCATGAAACGGTCTTCAAAAACATGAAGAGCCTGAAAAGGTGTTAAAAATATGAAGAGCTTCAAAACTTGTCAATAATATAATGAGAATGAAACGGTCTGAAAAATAGGAGGAGCATGAAGCGGTGTTGAAAAACATGAAAAGCCTGAAAAGGTGTGAAAAATAAGAAGAGCTTCAAAAGGTGTCAAAAATATGAGGAGCATGAAACGTTCTGAAAAATAGGAGGAGCATGACGCGGTGTTGAAAAACATGAGGAGCCTGAAAAGGTGTGAAATATATGAAGAGCTTCAAAAGGTGTCAAAAATATGAGGAACATGAAACAGTCTGAAAATTATGAGGAGCATGAAACGGCATTCAAAAACATGAAGAACCTGAAATGGTGTGAAAAATATGAAGAACTTAAAAACGTGTCAAAAATAGGAGGAGTTTCAAAGGGTCCGAAAAATAGGAAGAGCATGAAGGGGTGTTGCAAAACATGAAGAGCCTGAAAAGGTGTGAAAAACATGAAGAGCCTGAAAAGGTGTAAAAAATATGAAGAGCTTCAAAAAGTGTCAAAAATATGAGGAGCATGAAACGATCTGAAACATAGTAGGAGCATGCAGCATTGTTCAAAAACATGAATAGCCTGAAAGGGTGTGAAATATATGAAGAGCTTCAAAAGGTGTCAAAAATATGAGGAGCATGACATGGTCTGAAAAATAGGAGGAACATGAAGTGGTGTTGAAAAACATGAAGAGCCTGAAAAGGTGTGAAATATATGAAGAGCTTCACAAGGTGTCAAAAATATAAGAAGCATGAAATGGTCTTAAAAATAGGAGGAGCATGAAACGGTGTTGAAAAACATGAAGAGCCTGAAAATGTGTGAAAAATATGAAGAGCTTCAAAAGGTGTCAAAAATAGAAGGAGCATGAAGCAGAGTTGAAAAACATGAAGAGCTTCAAAATGTGTCAAAAATATGAGGAGCATGATACGGTCTCAAAAATAGGAGGAGCATGAAGCGGTGTTGAAAAACATGAAGAGCCTGGAAAGGTGTGAAATATATGAAGAGATTCAAAAGTGTCACAAATAGGAGGAACATGAAACGGTCTGTAAAATAGGAGGAGCATGAAGTGGAGTTGAAAAAAATGAATAGCCTGAAAAAGTGTGAAAAATATTAGGAGCATGAAACAGTCTGAAAATAGGAGGAGCATCAAATGGTGCTGAAAAACATGGAGAGCCTGAAAAGGTTTGAAAAATATGAAGAGCTTCAAAAGGTGTCAAAAATATGAGGAGCATGAAATGGTCTGAAAAATAGGAGGAGCATGTAATGTTGTTGAAAACCACGAAGAGCCTGAAGAGGAGTGAAATACATGAAGAGCTTCAAAAGGTGTCATAAATATGAGAAGCATGAAATGGTGTTCAAAAACATGAAGAGCCTGAAAATGTGTGAAAAATATGAGGAGCATGAAACAGTCTTAAAAATATGTGGAGTATGATTTTTTTAATATGTTGTTGGATTCTGTTTGCTAGAATTTTGTTAAGAATTTTTGCATCTATGTTCATCAGTGATATTGGCCTGTAGTTTTCTTTTTTTGTGGCATCTTTGTCTGGTTTTGGAATTAGGGTGATGGTGGCCTCATAGAATGAGTTTGGAAGCTTACCTTTTCTGCAATTTTCTGGAAGAGTTTGAGTAAGATAGGTGTTAGCTCTTCTCTAAATTTTTGGTAGAATTCGGCTGTGAAGCCATCTGGTCCTGGGCTTTTGTTTGCTGGAAGATTTTTGATGACAGTTTCGATTTCCTTGCTTGTGATGGGTCTGTTAAGATCTTCTATTTCTTCCTGGTTCAGTTTTGGAAAGTTATACTTTTCTAAGAATTTGTCCATTTCATCCAAGTTGTCCATTTTATTGGCATAGAGCTGCTGGTAGTAGTCTCTTACGATCCTTTGTATTTCAGTGTTGTCTGTTGTGATCTCTCCATTTTCATTTCTAATTTTGTTAATTTGGTTCTTCTCTCTTTGTTTCTTAATGAGTCTTGCTAATGGCTTGTCAATTTTGTTTATTTTTTCAAAAAACCAGCTTTTAGCTTTGTTGATTTTTGCTATGGTCTCTTTAGTTTCTTTTGCATTTATTTCTGCCCTGATTTTTAAGATTTCTTTCCTTCTGCTAACTCTGGGGTTCTTCATTTCTTCCTTCTCTAATTGCTTTAGGTGTAGAGTTAGGTTATTTAATTGGTTTTTTTCCTGTTTCTTGATGTAAGCCTGTAATGCTATGAACCTTCCCCTTAGCACTGCTTTTACAGTGTCCCATAGGTTTTGGGTTGTTGTGTTTTCATTTTCATTCATTTCTATACATATTTTGATTTCTTTTTTGATTTCTTCTATGATTTGTTGGTTATTCAGAAGCGTGTTATTTAGCCTCCATATGTTTGAAGTTTTAACAATTTTTTCCCTGTAATTGAGATCTAATCTTACTGCACTGTGGTCAGAAAAGATGACTGGAATGATTTCAATTTTTTTGAATTTTCCAAGACCAGATTTATGGCCCAGGATGTGATCTATTCTGGAGAATGTTCCGTGTGCACTTGAGAAAAAGGTGAAGTTGATTGTTTTGGGGTGAAATGTCCTATAGATATCAATTAGGTCTAGCTGGTCCATTGTGTCATTTAAGGTTTGTGTTTCCTTGTTAATTTTCTGTTTAGTTGATCTATCCATAGTTGTGAGTGGGGTATTAAAGTCTCCCACTATTATTGTGTTACTATTAATTTCCTCTTTCATACTTGTTAGCGTTTGCCGTACATATTGCGGTGCTCCTATGTTGGGTGCATATATATTTATAATTGTTATATCTTCTTTTTTGATTGATCCTTTGATCATTATGTAGTGTCCTTCTTTGTCTCTTTTCACTTCCTTTATTTGAAAGTCTATTTTATCTGATATGAGTATTGCGACTCCTGCTTTCTTTTGGTCTCCGTTTGCATGAAATATTTTTTTCCAGCCCTTCACTTTTAGTCTGTATGTGTCTCTTGTTTTGAGGTGGGTCTCTTGTAGACAGCATATATAGGGGTCTTGTTTTTGTATCCATTCAGCCAATCTTTGTCTTTTGGTTGGGGCATTCAACCCATTTACATTTAGGGTAATTATTGATAGGTGTGGTCCCGTTGCCATTTACTTTGTTGTTTTGGGTTCACATTTATAAAACCTTTCTGCATTTCCTGTCTAGAGAAGATCCTTTAGCATTTGTTGAAGGGCTGGTTTGGTGGTGCTGAATTCTCTCAGCTTTTGCTTATCTGTAAAGCTTTTGAATTCTCCTTCATATCTGAATGAGATCCTTGCTGGATACAGTAATCTAGGTTGTAAGTTATTCTCTTTCATTACTTTCAGTACGTCCTGCCATTCCCTTCTGGCCTGGAGGGTTTCTATTGATAGATCAGCTGTTATCCTTATGGGAATCCCTTTGTGTGTTATTTGTTGTTTTTCCCTTGCTGCTTTTAATATCTGTTCTTTGTGTTTGATCTTTATCCCAGGAATGCAAGGATTCTTTAATATCCGCAAATCAATCAATGTAATACACCACATTAACAAATTGAAAGATAAAAACCATATGATTATCTCAATAGATGCAGAGAAAGCCTTTGACAAAATTCAACACTCATTTATGATTAAAACTCTCCAAAAAGCAGGAATAGAAGGAACATACCTCAACATAATAAAAGCTATATATGACAAACCCACAGCAAGCATCACCCTCAATGGTGAAAAATTGAAGGCATTTCCCCTGAAATCAGGAACAAGACAAGGGTGCCCACTCTCACCACTACTATTCAACATAGTGTTGGAAGTGCTGGCCACAGCAATCAGAGCAGAAAAAGAAGTAAAAGGAATCCAGATAGGAAAAGAAGAGGTAAAACTCTCACTGTTTGCAGATGACATGATCCTCTACATAGAAAACCCTAAAGATTCTACCAGAAAATTACTAGAGCTAATCAATGAATATAGTAAAGTTGCAGGATATAAAATTAACACACAGAAATCCCTTGCATTCCTATATACTAACAATGAAAAAAACAGAAAGAGAAATTAAGGAAACAATACCATTCACCATTGCAACAAAAAGAATAAAATACTTAGGAGTATATCTACCTAAAGAAACAAAGGACCTATACATAGAAAACTATAAAACACTGATGAAAGAAATCAAAGAGGACACAAACAGATGGAGAAACATACCGTGCTCATGGATTGGAAGAATTAATATTGTCAAAATGGCTATTCTACCCAAAGCAGTCTATAGATTCAATGCAATCCCTATCAAGCTACCAACGGTATTTTTCACAGAACTAGACCAAAGAATTTCACAATTTGTATGGAAATACAAAAAACCTCGAATAGCCAAAGTAATCTTGAGAAAGAAGAATGGAGCTGGAGGAATCAACCTGCCTGACTTCAGACTCTACTACAAAGCCACAGTCATCAAGACAGTATGGTACTGGCACAAAGACAGAAATATAGATCAATGGAACAGAATAGAAAGCCCAGAGATAAATCCACGAACCTATGGACACCTTATCTTTGACAAAGGAGGCAAGGATATACAATGGAAAAAAGACAACCTCTTTAACAAGTGGTGCTGGGAAAACTGGTCAACCACTTGTAAAAGAATGAAACTAGAACACTTTCTAACACCATACACAAAAATAAACTCAAAATGGATTAAAGATCTAAATGTAAGACCAGAAACTATAAAACTCCTGGAGGAGAACATAGGCAAAACACTCTCCGACATAAATCACAGCAAGATCCTCTATGACCCACCTCCCAGAATATTGGAAGTAAAAGCAAAACTAAACAAATGGGACCTAATGAAACTTAAAAGCTTTTGCACTACAAAGGAAACTATAAGTAAGGTGAAAAGACAGCCCTCAGATTGGGAGAAAATTATAGCAAATGAAGAAACAGACAAAGGATTAATCTCAAAAATATACAAGCAACTCCTGCAGCTCAATTCCAGAAAAATAAATGACCCAATCAAAAAATGGGCCAAAGAACTAAACAGACATTTCTCCAAAGAAGACATACAGATGGCTAACAAACACATGAAAAGATGCTCAACATCACTCATTATTAGAGAAATGCAAATCAAAACCACAATGAGGTACCATTACACGCCAGTCAGGATGGCTGCTATCCAAAAGTCTACAAGCAATAAATGCTGGAGAGGGTGTGGAGAAAAGGGAACCCTCTTACACTGTTGGTGGGAATGCAAACTAGTACAGCCGCTATGGAAAACAGTGTGGAGATTTCTTAAAAAACTGGACATAGAACTGCCATATGACCCAGCAATCCCACTTCTGGGCATACACACTGAGGAAACCAGATCTGAAAGAGACACGTGCACCCCAATGTTCATCGCAGCACTGTTTATAATAGCCAGGACATGGAAGCAACCTAGATGCCCATCAGCAGATGAATGGATAAGGAAGCTGTGGTACATATACACCATGGAATATTACTCAGCCGTTAAAAAGAATTCATTTGAACCAGTCCTAATGAGATGGATGAAGCTGGAGCCCATTATACAGAGTGAAGTAAGCCAGAAAGATAAAGAACATTATAGCATACTGACACATGTATATGGAATTTAGAAAGGTGATAACGATAACCCTATATGCAGAACAGAAAAAGAGACACAGAAATACGGAACAGACTTTTGAACTCTGTGGGAGAATGTGAGGGTGGGATATTTCAAAAGAACAGCATGTATACTAACTATGGTGAAACAGATCACCAGCCCAGGTGGGATGCACGAGACAAGTGCTCCGGCCTGGTGCACTGGGAAGACCCAGAGGAATCGGGTGGAGAGGGAGGTGGGAGGGGGGATCGGGATTGGGAATACATGTAAATCCATGGCTGATTCATAGCAATGTATGACAAAACCCACTGGAAAAAAAAAATAATAATAAAAATTTAAAAAAAAAAATATGTGGAGCATGAAGCGGTGTTCAAAAACATGAAGAGCCTGACAAGGTGTGAAAAATATGAAGAGGTTCAAAAAGTGTCAAAAATATGAGGAGCATGAAACTGTTCTGAAAAATAGGTGCAACATAAAGCGGTGTTGAAAAACATGAAGGGTCTGAAAATGTGTGAACCATATGAAGAGCTTCAAAAGGTGAAAAAATATGAGGAGCATGAAACGGTCTGAAAAATAGGAGGCGCATGAAGTGGTGTTCAAAAACATGAAGAGCCCGAAAAGGTGTGAAAAATATGAAGAGCTTCAAAAGGGGTCAAATATATGAGGAGCATGAAACTGTCTGAAAAATAAGAGGAGTATGAAACGGTGTTCAAAGTCATTAAGAGCCTGAAAAGGTGTCAAAAATACGAGGAGCAGGAAACAGTCTGAAAATAGGAGGAGCATGAAACGGTGTTGAAAAACATGAAGAGCATGAAAAGGTGTGAAAAATATGAAGAGCTTCAAAAGGTGTCAAATAGGAGTAGCATGAAACGGTGTTCAAAAACATGAAGAGCCTGAAAAGGTGTGCAAAATTTGAAGAGCTTCAAAACGTGTGAAAATATGAGGTGCATGAAACGGTCTGAAAAATAGGAGGAGCATGAAATGGTGTTCAAAAACATGAAGATCCTGAAAACATGTGAAAAATATGAAGCGCTTCAAAAGGTGTCAAAAATATGAGGAGCATGAAACGGTCTGAAAAATAGGAGGAAAATGAAACGGTGTTCAAAATCATTAAGAGCCTGAAAAGGTGTGGAAAATATGAAGAGCTTCAGAAGGTGTGAAAAATATGAGAAGCATGAAGTGGTTATCAAAAACTTGAAGATACTGAACAGGTGTGAAAAATATGAAGAGCTTCAAAAAGTGGCAAAAATATGAGGAGCATGAAATGGTATGAAAAATAGGAGGAGCATGAAACGGTGTTCAAAAACATGAAGAGCCTGAAAAGCTGTGAAAAATATGAGGAGCATGAAACGGTCTGAAAAATAGGAGGAAAATGAAACGGTGTTCAAAATCATTAAGAGCCTGAAAAGCTGTGAAAAATATGAGGAGCATGAAACGGTCTGAAAAATAGGAGGAGCATGAAGTGGTGTTGAAAAACATGAAGAGCCTGAAAATGTGTGAAAAATATGAAGAGCTTCAGAAGGTGTGAATAATATGAGGAGCATAAAGCGGTGTTCAAAAACTTGAAGATACTGAAAAGGTGTGAAAAATATGAAGAGCTTCAAAAGGTGTCAAAAATATGAGGAGCATGAAACGGTCTGAAAAATAGGAGGAAAATGAAACGGTGTTCAAAATCATTAAGAGCCTGAAAAGGTGTGAAAAATATGAAGAGCTTCAAAATGTGTCAAATATATGAGGAGAATGAAACGGTCTGAAAAATATTAGGAGCATGAAACGGTGTTGAAAAACACGAAGAGCCTAAAAAGGAGTGAAAAATATGAGGAGATTCAAAAGGTGTCAAATATATAAGGAGCATGAAACGGTCTGAAAAATAGGAGCAGCCTGAAACGGTGTGGAAAAACATGAAGAGACTGAAAATGTGTGAAAAATATGAAGAGCTTCAAAAGGTTTCAAAATTATGATGCGCATGAAACTGTCTTAAAAATAGGAAGAGCATGAAGCGGTGTTGAAAAACATGAAGAGCCTGAAAAGGTGTGAAATATATGAAGAGCTACAAAATGTGTCAAAAATATGAGGAGCATGAAGCGTTCTGAAAAATAGGAGGAGCATGAAACGGTGTTGAAAAACACGAAGAGCCTAAAAAGGAGTGAAATATATGAAGAGCTTCAAAAGAAGTCAAAAATATAAGAAGCATGAAACGGTCTGAAAAATAGGAGGAGCATGAAGCGGTGTTGAAAAATATGAAGAGCCTGAAAAGGTGTGAAAAATATGAAGAGTTTCAAAACATGTAAAAATATGAGGAGCATGAAACGGTGTTCAGAAACATGAAGAGCCTGAAATGGTGTGAAAAATATGAAGAGCTTCAAAAGGTGTCAAAAATATGAGGAGCATGAAGCGTTCTGAAAAATAGGAGGAGCATGAAACGGTGTTGAATAAGACAAAGAGCCTAAAAAGGAGTGAAAAATATGAAGAGCTTCAAAAGGTGTCAACTATATAAGGAGCATGAAACGGTCTGAAAAATAGGAGCAGCCTGAAACGGTGTGGAAAAACATGAAGAGACTGAAAATGTGTGAAAAATATGAAGAGCTTCATAAGGTTTCAAAATTATGATGCGCATGAAACTGTCTTAAAAATAGGAAGAGCATGAAGCGGTGTTGAAAAACATGAAGAGCCTGAAAAGGTGTGCAAAATTTGAAGAGCTTCAAAACGTGTGAAAATATGAGGTGCATGAAACGGTCTGAAAAATAGGAGGAGCATGAAATGGTGTTCAAAAACATGAAGATCCTGAAAACATGTGAAAAATATGAAGCGCTTCAAAAGGTGTCAAAAATATGAGGAGCATGAAACGGTCTGAAAAATAGGAGGAAAATGAAACGGTGTTCAAAATCATTAAGAGCCTGAAAAGGTGTGGAAAATATGAAGAGCTTCAGAAGGTGTGAAAAATATGAGGAGCATGAATCGTTCTGAAAAATAGGAGGAGCATGAAACGATGTTGAAAAACACGAAGAGCCTAAAAAGGAGTGAAATATATGAAGAGCTTTAAAAGAAGTCAAAAATATAAGGAGCATGAAAAGGTCTGAAAAATAGGAGGAGCATGAAGCGGTGTTGAAAACATGAAAAGCCTGAAAAGTTGTGAAAAATAAGAAGAGCTTCAAAAGGTGTCAAAAATATGAGGAGCATGAAACGGTCTGAAAAATGGGAGGAGCATGAAACGGTGTTGAAAAACATGAAGAGCCTGAAAATGTGTGAAAAATATGAAGAGCTTCAAAAGGTGTCAAAAATAAAAGGAGCATGAAGCGGAGTTGAAAAACATGAAGAGCTTCAAAATGTGTCAAAAATATGAGGAGCATGATACGGTCTCAAAAATAGGAGGAGCATGAAGCGGTGTTGAAAAACATGAAGAGCCTGGAAAGGTGTGAAATATATGAAGAGCTTCACAAGGTGTCAAAAATATAAGAAGCATGAAACGGTCTTAAAAATAGGAGGAGCATGAAACGGTGTTGAAAAACATGAACAGCCTGAAAATGTGTGAAAAATATGAAGAGCTTGAAAAGGTGTCAAAAATAGAAGGAGCATGAAGCGGAGTTGAAAAACTTGAAGAGCTTCAAAATGTGTCAAAAATATGAGGAGCATGATACGGTCTCAAATATAGGAGGAGCATGAAGCGGTGTTGAAAAACATGAAGAGCCTGAAAAGGTGTGAAATATATGAAGAGCTTCACAAGGTGTCAAATATATAAGAAGCATGAAACGGTCTTAAAAATAGGAGGAGCATGAAACGGTGTTGAAAAACATGAAGATCCTGAAAATGTGTGAAAAATATGAATAGCTTCAAAAGGTGTCAAAAATAGAAGGAGCATGAAGCGGAGTTGAAAAACATGAAGAGCTTCAAAATGTGTCAAAAATATGAGGAGCATGATACGGTCTCAAAAATAGGAGGAGCATGAAGCGGTGTTGAAAAACATGAAGAGCCTGGAAAGGTGTGAAATATATGAAGAGATTCAAAAGTGTCACAAATAGGAGGAACATGAAACGGTCTGAAAATTAGGAGGAGCATGAAGTGGAGTTGAAAAAAATGAATAGCCTGAAAAGGTGTGAAAAATATTAGGAGCATGAAACAGTCTGAAAATAGGAGGAGCATCAAATGGTGCTGAAAAACAAGGAGAGCCTGAAAAGGTTTGAAAAATATGAAGAGCTTCAGAAGGTGTCAAAAATATGAGGAGCATGAAATGGTCTGAAAAATAGGAGGAGCATGTAATGGTGTTGAAAACCACGAAGAGCCTGAAGAGGAGTGAAATACATGAAGAGCTTCAAAAGGTGTCATAAATATGAGAAGCATGAAATGGTGTTCAAAAACATGAAAAGCCTGAAAATGGGTGAAAAATATGAGGAGCATGAAACGGTCTTAAAAATATGTGGAGCATGAAGCGGTGTTCAAAAACATGAAGAGCCTGACAAGGTGTGAAAAATATGAAGAGGTTCAAAAAGTGTCAAAAATATGAGGAGCATGAAACTGTTCTGTAAAATAGGTGCAGCATAAAGCGGTGTTGAAAAAAATGAAGGGTCTGAAAATTTGTGAAACATATGAAGAGCTTCAAAAGGTGAAAAAATTTAGGAGCATGAAACGGTCTGAAAAATAGGAGGTGCATGAAGTGGTGTTCAAAAACATGAAGAGCCCGAAAAGGTGTGAAAAATATGAAGAGCTTCAAAAGGGGTCAAATATATGAGGAGCATGAAACTGTCTGAAAAATAAGAGGAGTATGAA
Organism: Dama dama; assembly: GCF_033118175.1. NCBI lineage: Eukaryota > Metazoa > Chordata > Mammalia > Artiodactyla > Cervidae > Dama > Dama dama. Next base: position 1,977,436 of record NW_026870910.1, read on the forward strand.
ACGGTGTTCAAAGTCATTAAGAGCCTGAAAAGGTGTCAAAAATATGAGGAGCAGGAAACAGTCTGAAAATAGGAGGAGCATGAAACGGTGTTGAAAAACATGAAGAGCATGAAAAGGTGTGAAAAATATGAAGAGCTTCAAAAGGTGTCAAATAGGAGTAGCATGAAACGGTGTTCAAAAACATGAAGAGCCTGAAAAGGTGTGCAAAATTTGAAGAGCTTCAAAACGTGTGAAAATATGAGGTGCATGAAACGGCCTGAAAAATAGGAGGAACATGAAACGGTCTTGAAAAACATGAAGAGCATGAAACGGTCTGAAAAATAGGAGGAGCATGAAATGGTGTTCAAAAACATGAAGATCCTGAAAACATGTGAAAAATATGAAGCGCTTCAAAAGGTGTCAAAAATATGAGGAGCATGAAACGGTCTGAAAAATAGGAGGAAAATGAAACGGTGTTCAAAATCATTAAGAGCCTGAAAAGGTGTGAAAAATATGAGGAGCATGAAACGGTGTGAAAAAAAGGTGAGAATGAAGTTGTGTTCAAAGACATGAAGAGCCCGAAAAGTGTGTAAAATATGAAGAGCTTCTAAAGGTGTCAAAAATACGAGGAGCATGAAAAGGTCTGAAAAATAGGAGGAGCATGAAGTGGTGTTGAAAAACATGAAGAGCCTGAGAATGTGTGAAAAATATGAAGAGCTTCAGAAGGAGTGAATAATATGAGGAGCATGAAGCGGTGTTCAAAAACTTGAAGATACTGAAAAGGTGTGAAAAATATGAAGAGCTTCAAAAGGTGTCAAAAATATGAGGAGCATGAAACGGTCTGAAAAATATTAGGAGCATGAAACGGTGTTGAAAACCTGAAGCGCCTGAAAAGGTGTGAAAAATATGAAGAGTTTCAAAACATGTAAAAATATGAGGAACATGAAACGGTCTGAAAAATAGGAGGAGCAAGAATCGGTGTTGAAAAAAAGAAGAGCTTGAAAATTGTGAAATATATGAAGAGCTTCAAAATGTGTCAAATATATGAGGAGCATGAAACGGTCTGAAAAATAGGAGCAGCATGAAGCGTTGTTGAAAAACATAAACAGCCTGAAAAGTTGTGAAATATATGAAGAGCTTCAAAATGTGTCAAAAATATGAGGAGCATGATACGGTCTCAAATATAGGAGGAGCATGAAGCGGTGTTGAAAAACATGAAGAGCCTGAAAAGGAGTGAAACATATGAAAAGCATGAAAAGGTGTGAAATATATGAGGAGCCTGAAACGGTCTGCAAAACAGGAGGAGCATGAATCGGTGTTGAAAAAAATGAAGAGCATGAAAAGGTGTGAAAAATATGAAGAGCTTCAAAAGGTGTCAAAAATATGAGGAGGAAGAAACCTTGTGAAAAAATGAGGGGGAAGAAGTGGTGTCCAAAAACATGAAGAGCCTGAAAAAGTGTGAAAAACATGAAGAGCTTCAAAAGCAGTCAAAAATATGAGGAGGATGAAACAGTCTGAAAAATAGGAGGAGCATGAAACGGTGTTCAAAAATATGAAGAGCCTGAAAAGGTGGGAAAAATATGAAAAGGTTCAAAAGTGTAAAAAATATGAGGAGAAAGAAACGGTCTGAAAAATAGGAGGAGCATGAAACGGTGTTCAGAAACATGAAGAGCCTGAAAAGGTGTGAAATATATGAAGAACTTCAAAAGGTGACAAAAATATGAGGAGCAAGAAACGGTCTAAATAATAGGAGGAGCATGAAGTGGTGTTGAAAAACATGAAGAGCCTGAAAAGGTGTGAAATATATGAAGAGTTTCAAAAGGTGTCAAAAATATGAGGAGCATGACATGGTCTGAAAAATAGGAGGAGCATGAAGCAGTGTTGAAAAACATGAAGAGCCTGAAAAGGTGTGAAAAATATGAAGAGGTTCAAAAAGTGTGAAAAATATGAAGAGCTTCAAAAGGTGTAAAAAACATGAAGAGCTTCAAAAGGTGTGAAAATATGAAGAGTTTCAAAAGGTGTCAAACATATGAGGAGCATGAAACGGTCTGAAAAATAGGAGGAGCATGAAACGGTGTTCAAAACCATGAAGAGACTGAAAAGGTGTGAAATATATGAAGACTTCAAAACGTGTCAAAAATATGAGGAGCATGAAACGGTCTGAAAAATATTAGGACCATGAAACGGTGTTGAAAACCTGAAGCGCCTGAAAAGGTGTGAAAAATATGAAGAGTTTCAAAACATGTAAAAATATGAGGAGCATGAAACGGTGTTCAGAAACATGAAGAGCCTGAAAAAGTGTGAAATATATGAAGAGGTTCAAAAAGTGTCAAAAATATGAGGAACATGAAACGGTCTGAAAAATAGGAGGAGCAAGAATCGGTGTTGAAAAAAAGAAGAGCTTGAAAAGTTGTGAAATATATGAAGAGCTTCAAAATGTGTCAAATATATGAGGAGCATGAAACGGTCTGAAAAATAGGAGCAGCATGAAACGGCATCAAAAACATGAAGAACCTGAAATGGTGTGAAAAATATGAAGAACTTAAAAACGTGTCAAAAATAGGAGGAGTTTCAAAGGGTCCGAAAAATAGAAAGAGCATGAAGGGGTGTTGCAAAACATGAAGAGCCTGAAAAGGTGTGAAAAACATGAAGAGCCTGAAAAGGTATAAAAAATATGAAGAGCTTCAAAAAGTGTCAAAAATATGAGGAGCATGAAACGATCTGAAACATAGTAGGAGCATGCAGCATTGTTCAAAAACATGAAGAGCCTGAAAGGGTGTGAAATATATGAAGAGCTTCAAAAGGTGTCAAAAATATGAGGAGCATGACATGGTCTGAAAAATAGGAGGAGCATGAAGCGGTGTTGAAAAACATGAAGAGCCTGAAAAGGTGTGAAATATATGAAGAGCTTCACAAGGTGTCAAATATATAAGAAGCATGAAACGGTCTTAAAAATAGGAGGAGCATGAAACGGTGTTGAAAAACATGAAGAGCCTGAAAATGTGTGAAAAATATGAAGAGCTTCAAAAGGTGTCAAAAATAGAAGGAGCATGAAGCAGAGTTGAAAAACATGAAGAGCTTCAAAATGTCAAAAATATGAGGAGCATGATACGGTCTCAAAAATAGGAGGAGCATGAAGCGGTGTTGAAAAACATGAAGAGCCTGGAAAGGTGTGAAATATATGAAGAGATTCAAAAGTGTCACAAATAGGAGGAACATGAAACGGTCTGAAAAATAGGAGGAGCATGAAGTGGAGTTGAAAAAAATGAATAGCCTGAAAAAGTGTGAAAAATATTAGGAGCATGAAACAGTCTGAAAATAGAAGGAGCAGCAAATGGTGCTGAAAAACATGGAGAGCCTGAAAAGGTTTGAAAAATATGAAGAGCTTCAAAAGGTGTCAAAAATATGAGGAGCATGAAATGGTCTGAAAAATAGGAGGAGCATGTAATGTTGTTGAAAACCACGAAGAGTCTGAAGAGGAGTGAAATACATGAAGAGCTTCAAAAGGTGATATAAATATGATAAGCATGAAATGGTGTTCAAAAACATGAAGAGCCTGAAAATGTGTGAAAAATATGAGGAGCATGAAACGGTCTGAAAAATAGGAGGAGCATGAATCGGTCTTGAAAAACATGAAGAGCATGAAACGGTCTGAAAAATTGGAGGAGCATGAAATGGTGTTCAAAAACATGAAGATCCTGAAAACATGTGAAAAATATGAAGCGCTTCAAAAGGTGTCAAAAATATGAGGAGCATGAAACGGTCTGAAAAATAGGAGGAAAATGAAACGGTGTTCAAAATCATTAAGAGCCTGAAAAGGTGTGGAAAATATGAAGAGCTTCAGAAGGTGTGAAAAATATGAGAAGCATGAAGCGGTTATCAAAAACTTGAAGATACTGAACAGGTGTGAAAAATATGAAGAGCTTCAAAAAGTGGCAAAAATATGAGGAGGATGAAACGGTATGAAAAATAGGAGGAGCATGAAACGGTGTTCAAAAACATGAAGAGCCTGAAAAGCTGTGAAAAATATGAGGAGCATGAAACGGTCTGAAAAATAGGAGGAAAATGAAACGGTGTTCAAAATCATTAAGAGCCTGAAAAGCTGTGAAAAATATGAGGAGCATGAAACGGTCTGAAAAATAGGAGGAGCATGAAGTGGTGTTGAAAAACATGAAGAGCCTGAAAATGTGTGAAAAATATGAAGAGCTTCAGAAGGTGTGAATAATATGAGGAGCATGAAGCGGTGTTCAAAAACTTGAAGATACTGAAAAGGTGTGAAAAATATGAAGAGCTTCAAAAGGTGTCAAAAATATGAGGAGCATGAAACGGTCTGAAAAATAGGAGGAAAATGAAACGGTGTTCAAAATCATTAAGAGCCTGAAAAGGTGTGAAAAATATGAAGAGCTTCAAAAGGTGTCAAAAATATGAGGAGCATGAAACGGTCTGAAAAATATTAGGAGCATGAAACGGTGTTGAAAAACACGAAGAGCCTAAAAAGGAGTGAAAAATATGAGGAGCTTCAAAAGGTGTCAAATATATAAGGAGCATGAAACGGTCTGAAAAATAGGAGCAGCCTGAAACGGTGTGGAAAAACATGAAGAGACTGAAAATGTGTGAAAAATATGAAGAGCTTCAAAAGGTTTCAAAATTATGATGCGCATGAAACTGTCTTAAAAATAGGAAGAGCATGAAGCGGTGTTGAAAAACATGAAGAGCCTGAAAAGGTGTGAAATATATGAAGAGCTACAAAATGTGTCAAAAATATGAGGAGCATGAAGCGTTCTGAAAAATAGGAGGAGCATGAAACGGTGTTGAAAAACACGAAGAGCCTAAAAAGGAGTGAAATATATGAAGAGCTTCAAAAGAAGTCAAAAATATAAGAAGCATGAAACGGTCTGAAAAATAGGAGGAGCATGAAGCGGTGTTGAAAAATATGAAGAGCCTGAAAAGGTGTGAAAAATATGAAGAGTTTCAAAACATGTAAAAATATGAGGAGCATGAAACGGTGTTCAGAAACATGAAGAGCCTGAAATGGTGTGAAAAATATGAAGAGCTTCAAAAGGTGTCAAAAATATGAGGAGGATGAATCGTTCTGAAAAATAGGAGGAGCATGAAACGGTGTTGAATAAGACGAAGAGCCTAAAAAGGAGTGAAAAATATGAAGAGCTTCAAAAGGTGTCAACTATATAAGGAGCATGAAACGGTCTGAAAAATAGGAGCAGCCTGAAACGGTGTGGAAAAACATGAAGAGACTGAAAATGTGTGAAAAATATGAAGAGCTTCATAAGGTTTCAAAATTATGATGCGCATGAAACTGTCTTAAAAATAGGAAGAGCATGAAGCGGTGTTGAAAAACATGAAGAGCCTGAAAAGGTGTGAAATATATGAAGAGCTACAAAATGTGTCAAAAATATGAGGAGCATGAAGCGTTCTGAAAAATAGGAGGAGCATGAAACGATGTTGAAAAACACGAAGAGCCTAAAAAGGAGTGAAATATATGAAGAGCTTTAAAAGAAGTCAAAAATATAAGGAGCATGAAACGGTCTGAAAAATAGGAGGAGCATGAAGCGGTGTTGAAAAACATGAAGAGCCTGAAAAGGTGTGAAATATATGAAGAGGTTCAAAAGGTGTCAAAAATAGGAGGAGCATGAAACAGTTTGAAAAATAGGAAGAGCATGAAGTGGTGTTGAAAAATATGAAGAGCCTGAAAAAGTGTGAATAATATGAAGAGCTTCAAAAGGAGTCAAATATATGAGGAGCATGAAACTGTCTGAAAAATAGGAGGAGCATGAAACGGTCTGAAAAATAGGAGGAGCATGAAACGGTGTTGCAAAACATGAAGAGCCTGAAAAGGTGTGAATTATATGAAGAGCTTCAAAAGTTTTCAAAAGTATGAGGAGCATGATACGGTCTGAAAAATTGGAGGAGCATGAAGCGGTGTTGAAAAGTGAAGAGCCTGAAAAGGTGTGAAAAACATGAAGCGCTTCAAAAGTTGTCAAAAATATGAGGAACATGAAACGGTCTGAAAAATAGGAGGAGCAAGAATTGGTGTTGAAAAAAAGAAGAGCCTGAAAAGTTGTGAAATATATGAAGAACTTAAAAACGTGTCAAATATATGAGGAGCATGAAACGGTCTGAAAAATAGGAGCAGCATGAAGCGGTGTTAAAAAACATAAACAGCCTGAAAAGGTGTGAAATATATGAAGAGCTTCAAAAGGTGTCAAAAATATGAGGAGCATAAAACGCTCTGAATATTAGGGGGAGCATGAAACGGTCTTCAAAAACATGAAGAGCCTGAAAAGGTGTTAAAAATATGAAGAGCTTCAAAACTTGTCAATAATATAATGAGAATGAAACGGTCTGAAAAATAGGAGGAGCATGAAGCGGTGTTGAAAAACATGAAAAGCCTGAAAAGGTGTGAAAAATAAGAAGAGCTTCAAAAGGTGTCAAAAATATGAGGAGCATGAAACGGTCTGAAAAACAGGAGGAGCATGACGCGGTGTTGAAAAACATGAGGAGCCTGAAAAGGTGTGAAATATATGAAGAGCTTCAAAAGGTGTCAAAAATATGAGGAGCATGAAAAGGTCTGAAGAATAGGAGGAGTAAGAAGCGGTGTTGAAAAACATGAAGAGCCTGAAAAGGTGTGAAATACATGAAGAGCTTCAAAACTGTCAAAAATATGAAGAGCATGAAACGGTCTGAAAAATAGGAGGAGCATGAAGCGGTGTTGCAAAACATGAAGAGCCTGAAAAGGTGTGAAAAACATGAAGAGCCTGAAAATGTGTGAAATATATGAAGAGCTTCAAATGGTGTCAAAAATATGAGGAACATGAAACAGTCTGAAAAATATGAGGAGCATGAAACGGCGTTCAAAAACATGAAGAACCTGAAATGGTGTGAAAAATATGAAGAACTTAAAAACGAGTCAAAAATAGGCGGAGTTTCAAAGGGTCCGAAAAATAGGAAGAGCATGAAGGGGTGTTGCAAAACATGAAGAGCCTGAACAGGTGTGAGAAACATGAAGAGCCTGAAAAGGTGTAAAAAATATGAAGAGCTTCAAAAAGTGTCAAAAATATGAGGAGCATGAAACGATCTGAAACATAGTAGGAGCATGCAGCATTGTTCAAAAACATGAAGAGCCTGAAAAGGTGTGAAATATATGAAGAGCTTCAAAAGGTGTCAAAAATATGAGGAGCATGACATGGTCTGAAAAATAGGAGGAGCATGAAGCGGTGTTGAAAAACATGAAGAGCCTGAAAAGGTGTGAAATATATGAAGAGCTTCACAAGGTGTCAAAAATATAAGAAGCATGAAACGGTCTTAAAAATAGGAGGAGCATGAAACGGTGTTGAAAAACATGAAGAGCCTGAAAATGTGTGAAAAATATGAAGAGCTTCAAAAGGTGTCAAAAATAGAAGGAGCATGAAGCGGAGTTGAAAAACATGAAGAGCTTCAAAATGTGTCAAAAATATGAGGAGCATGATACGGTCTCAAAAATAGGAGGAGCATGAAGCGGTGTTGAAAAACATGAAGAGCCTGGAAAGGTGTGAAATATATGAAGAGATTCGAAAGTGTCACAAATAGGAGGAACATGAAACGGTCTGAAAAATAGGAGGAGCATGAAGTGGAGTTGAAAAAAATGAATAGCCTGAAAAGGTGTGAAAAATATTAGGAGCATGAAACAGTCTGAAAATAGGAGGAGCATCAAATGGTGCTGAAAAACATGGAGAGTCTGAAAAGGTTTGAAAAATATGAAGAGCTTCAAAAGGTGTCAAAAATATGAGGAGCATGAAATGGTCTGAAAAATAGGAGGAGCATGTAATGTTGTTGAAAACCACGAAGAGCCTGAAGAGGAGTGAAATACATGAAGAGCTTCAAAAGGTGTCATAAATATGAGAAGCATGAAATGGTGTTCAAAAACATGAAGAGCCTGAAAATGTGTGAAAAATATGAGGAGCATGAAATGGTCTTAAAAATATGTGGAGCATGAAGCGGTGTTCAAAAACATGAAGAGCCTGACAAGGTGTGAAAAATATGAAGAGGTTCAAAAAGTGTCAAAAATGTGAGGAGCATGAAACTGTTCTGAAAAATAGGTGCAGCATAAAGCGGTGTTGAAAAACATGAAGGGTCTGAAAATGTGTGAAACATATGAAGAGCTTCAAAAGGTGAAAAAATATGAGGAGCATGAAACGCTCTGAAAAATAGGAGGCGCATGAAGTGGTGTTCAAAAACATGAAGAGCCCGAAAAGGTGTGAAAAATATGAAGAGCTTCAAAAGGTGTCAAATATATGAGGAGCATGAAACTGTCTTAAAAATAAGAGGAGTATGAAACGGTGTTCAAAGTCATTAAGAGCCTGAAAAGGTGTCAAAAATATGAGGAGCAGGAAACAGTCAGAAAATAGGAGGAGCATGAAACGGTGTTGAAAAAAATGAAGAACATGAAAAGATGTGAAAAATATGAAGAGCTTCAAAAGGTGTCAAATAGGAGTAGCATGAAACGGTGTTCAAAAACATGAAGAGCCTGAAAAGGTGTGCAAAATTTGAAGAGCTTCAAAACGTGTGAAAATATGAGGTGCATGAAACGGTCTGAAAAATAGGAGGAGCATGAAACGGTCTTGAAAAACATGAAGAGCATGAAACGGTCTGAAAAATAGGAGGAGCATGAAATGGTGTTCAAAAACATGAAGATCCTGAAAACATGTGAAAAATATGAAGCGCTTCAAAAGGTGTCAAAAATATGAGGAGCATGAAACGGTCTGAAAAATAGGAGGAAAATGAAACGGTGTTCAAAATCATTAAGAGCCTGAAAAGGTGTGAAAAATATGAGGAGCATGAAACGGTGTGAAAAAAAGGTGAGAATGAAGTTGTGTTCAAAGACATGAAGAGCCCGAAAAGTGTGTAAAATATGAAGAGCTTCAAAAGGTGTCAAAAATACGAGGAACATGAAAAGGTCTGAAAAATAGGAGGAGCATGAAGTGGTGTTGAAAAACATGAAGAGCCTGAAAATGTGTGAAAAATATGAAGAGCTTCAGAAGGTGTGAATAATATGAGGAGCATGAAGCGGTGTTCAAAAACTTGAAGATACTGAAAAGGTGTGAAAAATATGAAGAGCTTCAAAAGGTGTCAAAAATATGAGGCCATGAAATGGTCTGAAAAATATTAGGAGCATGAAACGGTGTTGAAAACCTGAAGCGCCTGAAAAGGTGTGAAAAATATGAATAGTTTCAAAACATGTAAAAATATGAGGAACATGAAAAGGTCTGAAAAATAGGAGGAGCAAGAATCGGTGTTGAAAAAAAGAAGAGCTTGAAAAGTTGTGAAATATATGAAGAGCTTCAAAATGTGTCAAATATATGAGGAGCATGAAACGGTCTAAAAATAGGAGCAGCATGAAGCGGTGTTGAAAAACATAAACAGCCTGAAAAGTTGTGAAATATACGAAGAGCTTCAAAATGTGTCAAAAATATGAGGAGCATGAAACGTTCTGAAGATTAGGAGGAGCATGAAAAAGTCTTCAAAAACATGAAGAGCCTGAAAAGGTGTGAAACATATGAAAAGCATGAAAAGGTGTGAAATATATGAGGAGCCTGAAACGGTCTGCAAAACAGGAGGAGCATGAATCGGTGTTGAAAAAAATGAAGAGCATGAAAAGGTGTGAAAAATATGAAGAGCTTCAAAAGGTGTCAAAAATATGAGGAGAAAGAAATCTTGTGAAAAAATGAGGGGGAAGAAGTGGTGTCCAAAAACATGAAGAGCCTGAAAAAGTGTGAAAAACATGAAGAGCTTCAAAAGGAGTCAAAAATATCAGGAGGATGAAACAGTCTGAAAAATAGGAGGAGCATGAAACAGTGTTCAAAAACATGAAGAGCCTGAAAAGGTGGGAAAAATATGAAAAGGTTCAAAAGTGTAAAAAATATGAGGAGCAAGAAACGGTCTGAAAAATAGGAGGAGCATGAAACGGTGTTCAGAAACATGAAGAGCCTGAAAAGGTGTGAAATATATGAAGAACTTCAAAAGGTGACAAAAATATGAGGAGCAAGAAACGGTCTAAAAAATAGGAGGAGCATGAAGTGGTGTTGAAAAACATGAAGAGCCTGAAAAGGTGTAATAAATATGAAGAGCTTCAAAAAGTGTCAAAAATATGAGGAGCATGAAACGATCTGAAACATAGTAGGAGCATGAAGCGTTATTCAAAAACATGAAGAGCCTGAAAAGTTGTGAAATATATGAAGAGTTTCAAAAGGTGTCAAAAATATGAGGAGCATGACATGGTCTGAAAAATAGGAGGAGCATGAAGCAGTGTTGAAAAACATGAAGAGCCTGAAAAGGTGTGAAAAATATGAAGAGGTTCAAAAAGTGTGAAAAATATGAAGAGCTTCAAAAGGTGTAAAAAACATGAAGAGCTTCAAAAGGTGTGAAAATATGAAGAGTTTGAAAAGGTGTCAAACATATGAGGAGCATGAAACGGTCTGAAAAATAGGAGGAGCATGAAACGGTGTTCAAAACCATGAAGAGACTGAAAAGGTGTGAAATATATGAAGACTTCAAAAGGTGTCAAAAATATGAGGAGCATGAAACGGTCTGAAAAATATTAGGAGCATGAAACGGTGTTGAAAACCTGAAGCGCCTGAAAAGGTGTGAAATATATGAAGAGTTTCAAAACATGTAAAAATATGAGGAGCATGAAACGGTGTTCAGAAACATGAAGAGCCTGAAAAAGTGTGAAATATATGAAGAGGTTCAAAAAGTGTCAAAAATATGAGGAACATGAAACGGTCTGAAAAATAGGAGGAGCAAGAATCGGTGTTGAAAAAGGAAAAGCTTGAAAAGTTGTGAAATATATGAAGAGCTTCAAAATGTGTCAAATATATGAGGAGCATGAAACGGTCTGAAAAATAGGAGCAGCATGAAGCGGTGTTGAAAAACATAAACAGCCTGAAAAGTTGTGAAATATATGAAGAGCTTCAAAATGTGTCAAAAATATGAGGAGCATGAAACGTTCTGAAGATTAGGAGGAGCATGAAAAAGTCTTCAAAAACATGAAGAGCCTGAAAAGGTGTGAAAAATATGAAGAGCTTCAAAATGTGTCAAAAATATGAGGAGCATGAAATGGTCTGAAAAATAGGAGGAGCATGAAACGGTGTTCAAAAACATGAAGAGACTGAAAAGGTGTGAAACCTATGAAAAGCATGAAAAGGTGTGAAATATATGAGGAGCCTGAAACGGTCTGCAAAACAGGAGGAGCATGAATCGGTGTTGAAAAAAATGAAGAGCATGAAAAGGTGTGAAAAATATGAAGAGCTTCAAAAGGTGTCAAAAAAATGAGGAGGAAGAAACCTTGTGAAAAAATGAGGGGGAAGAAGTGGTGTCCAAAAACATGAAGAGCCTGAAAAAGTGTGAAAAACATGAAGAGCTTCAAAAGGTGTCAAAAATATGAGGAGCATGAAACGGTCTAAAAAATAGGAGGAGCATGAAGTGGTGTTGAAAAACATGAAGAGCCTGAAAAGGTGTAAAAAATATGAAGAGCTTCAAAAGGTGTCAAAAATATGAGGAGCATGAACGGTCTGGAAAATAGGAGGAGCATGAAACGGTGTTCAGAAACATGACGAGCCTGAAAAGTTGTGAAATATATGAAGAGCTTCAAAAGGTGTCAAAATTATGAGGAGCATGACATGGTCTGAAATATAGGAGGAGCATGAAGGAGTGTTGAAAAACATGAAGAGCCTGAAAAGGTGTGAAAAATATGAAGAGGTTCAAAAAGTTTGAAAAATATGAAGAGCTTCAAAAGGTGTCAAAAATATGAGGAGCATGAAACGGTCTGAAAAATAGGAGGATCATGAAGCGGTGTTCAAAAACATGAAGAGCCTGAAAAAGTGTGAAAAATATGAAGAGCTTCAAAAGGTGTAAAAAACATGAAGAGCTTCAAAAGGTGTGAAAATATGAAGAGTTTCAAAAGGTGTCAAACATATGAGGAGCATGAAACGGTCTGAAAAATAGGAGGAGCATGAAACGGTGTTCAAAACCATGAAGAGACTGAAAAGGTGTGAAATATATGAAGACTTCAAAAGGTGTCAAAAATAAGAGGAGCATGAAACGTTCTGAAATATAGGAGGAGCATGAAACGTTTTTCGAAAACATGAAGAGCCTGAAAAGGTGTGAAAAATATGAAGAGCCTCAAAAGGTGTCAAAATTATGAGGAGCTTGAAACGGTCTCAAATATAGGAGGAGAATAAAACGGTGTTGAAAAATATGTAGATCGTGAAAAGGTGTGAAAAATTTGTACAGCCTCAAAAGGAGTGAAAAATATGAGCAGCATGAAATGGTCTGAAAAATAGGAGGACCATGAAACGGTGTTCAAAACCATGAAGAGACTGAAAAGGTGTGAAATATATGAAGACTTCAAAAAGGTGTCAAAAATATGAGGAGCATGAAACGTACTGAAATATAGGAGGAGCATGAAGCGGTGTTCAAAAACTTGAAGAGCCTGAAAATCTGTGAAAAATATGAAGAGCTTAAAAGGTGTCAAAAATATGAAGAGCATGAAATGGTCTGAAAAATAGGAGGAGCATGAAACGGTGTTCAAAAACATGAAGAGCCCTTAAAGGTGTGAAAATCATGAAGAGCCTGAAAAGGTTTAAAAAATATTAAGAGCTTCAAAAGGTGTCTAAAATATGAGGAGCATGAAATGGTCTGAAAAATAGTAGTAGCATGAAGCGGTGTTCAAAAACTTGAAGAGCCTGAAAATCTGTGAAAAATATGAAGAGCTTAAAAGGTGTCAAAAACATGAGGAGCATGAAATGGTCTGAAAAATAGTAGGAGCATGAAACGGTGTTCAAAAACATGAAGAGGCTGAAAGGTATGAAAAATATGAAGAGCTTCAAAAGGTGTCAAAAATATAAGGAGCATGAAACAGTCTAAAAAATAGGAGAAGCAAGAAGCAGTGTTGAAAAACATGAAGAGCCTGAAAAGGTTTGAAAAATATGAAGAGCTTAAAAGGTGTCAAAAATATAAGGAGCATGAAATGGTCTGAAAAATAGGAGGAGCATGAAACGGTGTTCCAAAACATGAAGAGCCTGAAAGGTGTGAAAAATATGAAATGCTTCAAAAGGTGTCAAAAATGTGAGGAGCATGAAAAGATCTGATAAATAGGAGGAGCATGAAGCCGTGTTCAAAAACATGAAGAGCCTGAAAACGTGTGAAAAATATGAAGACCTTCAAAAGGTGTCAAAAACAGGAGGAGCATGAAACGGTCTGAAAAATAGTAGGAGCATGAAACGGTGTTGTAAGACGTGAAGAGCCTGAAAAGGTGTGAAAAATATGAAGAGCTTCAAAAGTTGTCAAAAATATGAGGAGCATGAAACGGCCTGAAAAATAGGACGGGCGTGATACGGTATTCAAAACATGAAGAGCCTGAAATAGTGTGAAAAATATGAAGAGCATCAAAGGGTGTCAAAAATATGAGGAGCATGAAACGGTCTGAAAAATAGTAGAGGCATGAAACGGTGTTGAAAGACGTGAAGAGCCTGAAAAGGTGTGAAAAATATCAAGAGCTACAAAAATGTGTCAAAAATAGGAGGAGCATGAAACAGTCTGAAAAATAGGAGGAGCATGAAACGGTGTTGAAAAACATGAAGAGCCTGAAAAGGTGTGAAAAATATCAAGAGCTTCAAAAATGTGTCAAAAATATGAGGAGTATGAACCGGTCTGAAAAATAGGAGGAGCATGAAACGGTGTTGAAAAACATGAAGAGCATGAAAAGGATTGAAAAATATGAAGAGCTTCAAAAGGTGTGAAAAATAGGAGTAGCATGAAGCGGTGTTCAAAAACTTGAAGAGCCTGAAAATGTGTTAAAAATATGAAGAGCTTAAAAGGTTTCAAAAATATGAGGAACTGAAATGGTCTGAAAAATAGGTTGAGCATGGAAGGGTGTTCAAAAACATGAAGAGCCTGAAAGGTGTGAATAATATGAAGCCTTGAAAACGTAGCAAAAATATGAGGAGCATGAAACGGTCTGAAAAATAGGAGGAGCATGAAGCGCTGTTCAAAATCATGAAGAGCATGAAAACGGGTGAAATATATGAAGAGCTTCAAAAGGTGTGAAAAATATGAAGAGTTTCAATAGGTTTAAAAATGTGAGGAGAAAGAAACGGTCTGAAAAATAGGAGGAGCATGAAAGGTGTTGAAAAACATGAAGAGCCTGTAAAGGTGTAAAAAATATGAAGAGCTTCAAAAAGTGTCAAAAATATGAGGAGCATGAAACAATCTGAAACATAGTAGGAGCATGAAGCGTTGTTCAAAAACATGAAGAGCCTGAAAAGGTGTGAAATATATGAAGAGCTTCAAAAGGTGTCAAAAATATGAGGAGCATGACATGGTTTGAAAAAAATGAGGAGAATGAAGCGGTGTTGAAAAACATGAAGAGCCTGAAAAGGTGTGAAATATATGAAGAGCTTCAAAAGGTGTCAAAAATATAAGAAGCATGAAACGGTCTTAAAAATAGGAGGAGCATGAAACGGTGTTGAAAAACATGAAGAGCCTGAAAATGTGTGAAAAATCTGAAGAGCTTCAAAAGGTGTCAAAAATAGAAGGAGCATGAAGCGGAGTTGAAAAACATGAAGAGCTTCAAAATGTGTCAAAAATATGAGGAGCATGATACGGTCTCAAAAATAGGAGGAGCATGAAGCGGTGTTGAAAAACATGAAGAGCCTGGAAAGGTGTGAAATATATGAAGAGATCCAAAAGTGTCAAAAATATGAGGATCATGAAACGGTCTTAAAAATATGAGGAGCATGTAATGGTGTTGAAAACCACGAAGAGCCTGAAGAGGAGTGAAATACATGAAGAGCTTCAAAAGGTGTCATAAATATGAGAAGCATGAAATGGTGTTCAGAAACATGAAGAGCCTGAAAATGTGTGAAAAATATGAGGAGCATGAAACGGTCTTAAAAATATGTGGAGCATGAAGCGGTGTTCAAAAACATGAAGAGCCTGACAAGGTGTGAAAAATATGAAGAGGTTCAAAAAGTGTCAAAAATATGAGGAGCATGAAACTGTTCTGAAAAATAGGTGCAGCATAAAGCGGTGTTGAAAAACATGAAGGGTCTGAAAATGTGTGAAACAAATGAAGAGCTTCAAAACGTGAAGAAATATGAGGAGCATGAAACGGTCTGAAACATAGGAGGAGCATGAAGGAGTGTTCAAAACATGCAGAGCCTGAAAAGGTGTGAAAAATATGAAGAGCTCCAAAAGTTGTCAAAAATATGAGGAGCAGGAAACGGTCTGAAAAATAGGAGGAGCATGAAACGGTGTTCAAAAACTTGAAGATACTGAAAAGATGTGAAAAATATGAAGAGCTCAAAAGGTGTCAAAATATGAGGATCACGAAACATTCTGAAAAATAAGAGGAGTATGAAACGGTGTTGAACAACATGAAGAGCATGAAAAGGTGTGAAAAATATGAAGAGATTAAAAAGGTGTCAAAATATGAGGAGCATGAAACGGTCTGAAAAATAGGAGGCGCATGAAGTGGTGTTCAAAAACATGAAGATCCCGAAAAGGTGTGAAAAATATGAAGAGCTTCAAAAGGTGTCAAAAATATGAGGAGCATGAAACAGTCTGAAAATAGGAGGAGCATGAAACGGTGTTGAAAAACATGAAGAGCCTGAAAAGGTGTGAAAAAATATGAAGACCTTCAAAACGTGTCAAATATGAGGATCATGAAACGATCTTAAAAATAGGAGGAGCATGAAGCGGTGTTCAAAAACATGAAGAGCCTGAAAAGGTGTGAAATATATGAAGAGCTTCAAAAGGTGTGAAATATATGAGGAGCATGAAACGGTGTGAAAAATAGGAGGAGCATGAAATGGTGTTCAGAAACATGAAGAGCCTGAAAAGCTGTGAAAAATATGAAGAGCTTCACAAGGTGTGAAAAATATGAGGAGCATGAAACGGTCTGAAAAATAGGAGGAGCATGAAACGGTGTTGAAAACATGAAGAGCATGAAAAGGTGTGAAAAATATGAAGAGCTTCAAAAGGTGTCAAAAATATGAGGAGCATGAAACGATCTGAAATATAGGAGTAGCATGAAGTGGTGTTGAAAACCATGAAGAGACTGAAAAGGTTTGAAAAATATGAAGAGCTTCAAAAGGTGTGAAAAATACGAAGATCTTCAAAAGGTGTGAAAAATATGAGGAGCATGAAACGATCTGAAAATAGGAGGAGCATGAAACGGTGTTGAAAAACATGAAGAGCCTGAAAACGTGTGAAAAATATCAAGAGCTTCAAAAATGTGTCAAAAATAGGAGGAGCATGAAACAGTCTGAAAAATAGGAGGAGCATGAAACGGTGTTGAAAAACATGAAGAGCCAGAAAATGTGTGAAAAATATCAAGAGCTTCAAAAGGTGTCAAAAATATGAGGAGCATGAACCGGGCTGAAAAATAGGAGGAGCATGAAACGGTGTTGAAAAACATGAAGAGCATGAAAAGGATTGAAAAATATGAAGAGCTTCAAAAGTTTTCATAAATAGGAGTAGCATGAAGCGGTGTTCAAAAACTTGAAGAGCCTGAAAATGTGTTAAAAATATGAAGAGCTTAAAAGGTTTCAAAATATGAGGAACAGGAAATGGTCTGAAAAATAGGTTGAGCATGGAAGGGTGTTCAAAACATGAGGAGCCTGAAAGGTGTGAATAATATTAAGCCTTCAAAACGTAGCAAAAATATGAGGAGCATGAAATGGTCTGAAAAATAGGAGGAGCACGAAGCGCTGTTCAAAATCATGAAGAGCCTGAAAACGGGTGAAATATATGAAGAGCATCAAAAGGTGTCAAAAATATGAGGAGCATGAAGCGGTCTGAAAAAATAGGAGGAGCATGAAGTGGTGTTCAAAACATGAAGAGCCTGAAAAGGTGTGAAAAATATGAAGAGCTTCAAAAGGTGTCAAAAATATGAGGAGCATGAAACGATCTGAAAAATAGGAGGAGCATCAAGCGGTGTTCAAAAACTTGAAGAGCCTGCAAAGGTGTGAAAAACATGAAGAGCTTAAAAAGGTTTTAAAAATATGAGGAGCATGAAACGGTCTGAAAAAAAGGACGAGCATGAATCGATGTTGAAAAACATGAAGAGCCTGAAAAGGTGTGAAAAATATGAACAGCTTCAAATGGTGTCTAAAATAGGAGTAGCATGAGGCGGTGTTCCAAATCTTGAAGAGCCTGAAAATGTGTTAAAAATATGAAGAGCTTAAAAGGTGTCAAAATTATGACGAACATGAAATGGTCTGAAAAATAGGAAGAGCATGAAACGGTGTTCTAAAACATGAAGAGCCTGAAAGGTGTGAAAAATATGAAGAGCTTCAAAAGGTGTCAAAAATATGAAGAGCATGAAACGGGCTGAAAAATAGGAGGAGCATGAAGCGGTGTTGAAAAACATGAAGAGCCTGAAAAGGTGTGAAAAAATATGAAGACCTTCAAAAGGTGTCAAAATATGAGGATCATGAAACGATCTTAAAAATAGGAGGAGCATGAAGCGGTGTTCAAAAACATGAAGAGCCTGAAAAGGTGTGAAATATATGAAGAGCTTCAAAAGGTGTGAAATATATGAGGAGCATGAAACGGTGTGAAAAATAGGAGGAGCATGAAATGGTGTTCAGAAACATGAAAAGCCTGAAAAGGTGTGAAAAATATGAAGAGCTTCACAAGGTGTGAAAAATATGAGGAGCATGAAACGGTCTGAAAAATAGGAGGAGCATGAAACGGTGTTGAAAACATGAAGAGCATGAAAAGGTGTGAAAAATATGAAGAGCTTCAAAAGGTGTCAAAAATATGAGGAGCATGAAACGATCTGAAATATAGGAGTAGCATGAAGTGGTGTTGAAAACCATGAAGAGACTGAAAAGGTTTGAAAAATATGAAGAGCTTCAAAAGGTGTGAAAAATATGAAGATCTTCAAAAGGTGTGAAAAATATGAGGAGCATGAAACGATCTGAAAATAGGAGGAGCATGAAACGGTGTTGAAAAACATGAAGAGCCTGAAAACGTGTGAAAAATATCAAGAGCTTCAAAAATGTGTCAAAAATAGGAGGAGCATGAAACAGTCTGAAAAATAGGAGGAGCATGAAACGGTGTTGAAAAACATGAAGAGTCTGAAAGGTGTGAAAAATATGAAGAGCTTAAAAGGTGTCAAAATTATGAGGAGCATGAAATGGTCTGAAAAATGGGAGGAGCATGAAACGGTGTTCAAAAACATGAAGAGTCTGAAAGGTGTGAAAAATATGAAGGGCTTCAAAACGTGTCAAAATTATGACGAGCATGAAACGGTCTGAAAAATACGAGTAGCATGAAGCGGTGTTGAAAAACATGAAGAGCCTGAAAATGTGTGAAAACATGAAGAGCTTCAAAACGTGTCAAAGTTATGACGAGCATGAACCGGTCTGAAAAATACGAGGAGCATGAAACGGTGTTGAAAAACATGAAGAGTATGAAAAGGATTGAAAAATATGAAGAGCTTCAAAAGTTTTCATAAATAGGAGTAGCATGAAGCGGTGTTCAAAAACTTGAAGAGCCTGAAAATGTGTTAAAAATATGAAAGCTTAAAAGGTTTCAAAAATATGAGGAGCATGAAATGGTGTGAAAAATAGGAGGAGCATGAAGCGGTGTTGAAAAACATGAAGAGCCTGAAAACGTGTGAAAACATGAACAGCTTCAAAAGGTGTGAAAAATATGAAGAGTTTCAATAGGTGTAAAAAATATGAGGAGAATCAAACGGTCTGAAAAATAGGAGGAGCATGAAAGGTGTTGAAAAACATGAAGAGCCTGAAAAGGTGTGAAATATATGAAGAGCTTCAAAAGGTGTCAAAAATATGAGGAGCATGAAAAGGTCTGAAGAATAGGAGGAGTAAGAAGTGGTGTTGAAAAACATGAAGAGACTGAAAAGGTGTGAAATACATGAAGAGCTTCAAAATTGTCAAAAATCTGAGGAGCATGAAACGGTCTGAAAAATAGGAGGAGCATGAAATGGTGTTCAAAAACATGAAGAGCCTGAAAATGTGTGAAAAATATGAGGAGCATGAAACGGTCTTAAAAATATGTGGAGCATGAAGCCGTGTTCAAAAACATGAAGAGCCTGACAAGGTGTGAAAAATATGAAGAGGTTCAAAAAGTGTCAAAAATATGAGGAGCATGAAACTGTTCTGAAAAATAGGTGCAGCATAAAGCGGTGTTGAAAAACATGAAGGGTCTGAAAATGTGTGAAACATATGAAGAGCTTCAAAAGGTGAAGAAATATGAGGAGCATGAAACGGTCTGAAACATAGGAGGAGCATGAAGGAGTGTTCAAAACATGCAGAGCCTGAAAAGGTGTGAAAAATATGAAGAGCTCCAAAAGTTGTCAAAAATATGAGGAGCAGGAAACGGTCTGAAAAATAGGAGGAGCATGAAACGGTGTTCAAAAACTTGAAGATACTGAAAAGATGTGAAAAATATGAAGAGCTTCAAAAGGTGTCAAAATATGAGGAGCACGAAACATTCTGAAAAATAAGAGGAGTATGAAACGGTGTTGAACAACATGAAGAGCATGAAAATGTGTGAAAAATATGAAGAGATTAAAAAGGTGTCAAAATATGAGGAGCATGAAACGGTCTGAAAAATAGGAGGCGCATGAAGTGGTGTTCAAAAACATGAAGAGCCCAAAAAGGTGTGAAAAATATGAAGAGCTTCAAAAGGTGTCAAATATATGAGGAGCATGAAACTGTCTGAAAAATAAGAGGAGTATGAAACGGTGTTCAAAGTCATTAAGAGCCTGAAAAGGTGTCAAAAATATGAGGAGCATGAAACAGTCTGAAAATAGGAGGAGCATGAAACGGTGTTGAAAAATATGAAGAGAATGAAAAGGTGTGAAAAATATGAAGAGCTTCAAAAGGTGTCAAATAGGAGTAGCATGAAAGGTGTTCAAAAACGTGAAGAGCCTGAAAAGGTGTGCAAAATTTGAAGAGCTTCAAAACGTGTGAAAAATATGAGGAGCATGAAACGGTCTGAAAAATAGGAGGAGCATGAAACGGTCTTGAAAAACATGAAGAGCATGAAACGGTCTGAAAAATAGGAGGAGCATGAAATGGTGTTCAAAAACATGAAGATCCTGAAAACATGTGAAAAATATGAAGCGCTTCAAAAGGTGTCAAAAATATGAGGAGCATGAAACGGTCTGAAAAATAGGAGGAAAATGAAACGGTGTTCAAAATCATTAAGAGCCTGAGAAGGTGTGAAAAATATGAGGAGCATGAAACGGTCTGAAAAAAAGGCGAGAATGAAGTCGTGTTCAAAGACATGAAGAGCCCGAAAAGGTGTGTAAAATATGAAGAGCTTCAAAAGGTGTCAAAAATATGAGGAGCATGACACAGTCTGAAAAATAGGAGGAGCATGAAGTGGTGTTGAAAAACATGAAGAGCCTGAAAATGTGTGAAAAATATGAAGTGCTTCAGAAGGTGTGAATAATATGAGGAGCATGAAGCGGCGTTCAAAAACTTGAAGATACTGAAAAGGTCTGAAAAATATGAAGGACTTTAAAAGGTTTCAATAATATGAGGAGCATGAAACTTTCTGAAAATATGCGGAACGCGAAACTGTCTGAAAAATAGGAGGAGCATGAAACGGTGTTGAAAAACATGAAGAGCAGGAATAAGTGTGAAAAATATGAAGAGCGTCAAAAGGTGATAAAAATATGAGCAGCATGAAACGGTCTGAAAACTAGGAGGAGCAAGAAACGGTGTTGAAAAACATGAAGAGCCTGAAAAGGTGTGAAAAATATTAAGAGCTTCAAAATGTGTCAAAAATACGAGGAGCATCAAGCGGTCTGAAAATTAGGAGGAGCATGAAACGGTGTTGAAAAACCTGAAGTGCCTTAAAAGGTGTGAAGAATATGAAGAGAGTCAAAAGGTGTCAAAAATATGAGGAGAGTGAAATGGACTGAAAAATATGGGGTGCATGAAACGGTCTGAACAATCAGAGAAGCATGAAACTGAGTTGAAAAACATGAAGAGCTGTGAAAGTTTTGAAAAATATGAAGAGCTTCAAAAAGTGTCAAAAATATGAGGAGCATGAAACGGTCTCAAAAGTAGGAGGAGCAGAAACGGTCCGAAAAATAGATAGAACATGAAACGGTGTTTAAAATCATGAAGAGCTTCAAAAGGTGACAAAAATATGAGGAGCATGAAACGGTCTGAAAACACTGAGGAGCATGAAACGGTCTGCAAAATAGGAGGAGCATGAAACGGTGTTGAAAAACAAGAAGAGCTTCAAAAGGTGTCAAAAATATGAGGATCATGAAATGAACTGAAAGATAGGAGGAGCATGAAGTGGTGTTGAAAACAATGAAGAGCCTGAAAAGGTATGAAAAATATGAAGAGCTTCAAAAGGTGTTAAAAATATGATGAGCTTCAAAAGGTGTCAAAAATATGAGGAGCATGAAACGGTCTGAAAAATAGGAGGAGAATGAAGCGGTGTTGAAAAACATGAAGAGCCTGAAAAGGTGTGAAAAATATGAAGAGATTCAAAAGGTGTCAAAAATATGGGAGCATGAAACGGCCTGAAAAATAGGAGGAGCATGAAGTGGTGTTGAAAAACAAGAAGAGCCTTAAAAGGCGTTAAAAATATGAAGAGCTTCAAAAGGTGTCAAAAATATGAGGAGCATGAAACAGTCTGAAAAATAGGAGGAGCATGAGGAGGTGTTGAAAAATATGAAGAGCATGAAACGGTTTGAAAAACATGAAGAGCTTCAAAACGTATCAAAAACAGGAGTAGCATGAAACGTTCGGAAAAATATGAGGAGCATGAAACGCTGTTCAAAATCATGAAGAGCCTGAAAAGGTGTGAAAAATATGAAGAGCTTAAAAGGTGTCTGCAATATGAGAAGCATGAAATGGTCTGAAAAATATGAGGGGCATGAAGCCGTGTTTAGAAACATGAAGAGCCTGAAAAGGTGTGAAAAATATGAAGAGCTTCAAAAGGTGTGAAAAATATGAGGAGCATGAATCGGTCTGAAAAATAGCAGGAGCATGAGGCGGTGTTGAAAAACATGAAAAGCCCTAAAAGGTGTGAAAAATATGAACAGCTCTAAGGTTTGAAAAAAATGAAGAGCTTCAAAAGATGTCAAAAATATGAGGAGCATGAAACAGTCTGAAAAATAGGAGGAGCATGAAACAGTGTTGAAAAACATGAAGACCATGAAAAGGATTGAAAAATATGAAGAGCTTCAAAAGGTGTCAAAAATAGGAGTAGCATGTAGCGTTGTTCAAAAACTTGAAGAGCCTGAAAATGTGTGAAAAATATGAAGAGCTTAAAAAGTGTCAGAAATATGAGGAGCATGAAATGGTCTGAAAAATAGGAGGAGCATGAAACGGTGTTCTAAAACATGAAGAGCCTGAAAGGTGTGAAAAATATGAAGGGCTTCAAAAGGTGTGAAAAATATGAAGAGCATGAAACGGTCTGAAAAATAGGAGGAGCATGAAGCAGTGTTGAAAAACATGAAGAGCCTGAAAAGGTGTGAAAAATATGAAGAGCTTCAAAAGGTGTCAAAAATATGAGGATCATGAATCGATCTTAAACATAGGAGGAGCATGAAGCGGTGTTCAAAAACATGAAGAGCCTGAAAAGCTGAGAAAAATATGAAGAGCTTCAAAAGGTGTGAAATATATGAGGAGCATGAAACGGTCTGAAAAATAGGAGGAGACTGAAACGGTGTTCAGAAACATGAAGAGCCTGAAAAGGTGTGAAAAATATGAAGAGCTTCAAAAGTTGTGAAAAACATGAGGAGCAGGAAACGGTCTGAAAAATAGGAGGAGCATGAAGTGTTGTTGAAAATCATGAAGAGCCTGAAACGGTGTGAAAAATATGAAGAGCTACAAAAGGTTTGAAAAATATGAAGAGCTTCAAAAGATGTCAAAAATATGAGGAGCATGAAACAGTCTGAAAAATAGGAGGAGAATGGAACGGTTATGAAAAACATGAAGAGCATGAAAGGATTGAAAAATATGAAGAGCTTGAAAATGTGTCAAAAATAGGAGTAGCATGAAGCGGTGTTCAAAAACATGAAGAGCCTGAAAAGGTGTGAAAAATATGAAGAGCTTCAAAAGGTGTGAAAAATATGAAGAGCTTCAAAAGGTGTGAAAAATATGAGGAGCATGAAACGGTCTGAAAAATAGGAGGAGCATGAAACGGTGTTGAAAGACGTGAAGAGCCTGAAAAGGTGTGAAAAATATCAAGAGCTTCAAAAGTGTCAAAAATATGAGGAGCATGAAACACTCTGAAAAATAGGAGGAGCATGAAGCTGTGTCCAAAAAAATGAAGAGCCTGAAAAGGTGTGAAATATATGAAGAGCTTTAAAATGTGTCAAAAATATGAGGAGCTAGAAACGGTCTGAAAAATAGAAGGAGCATGAAAGAGTGTTCAAAAACATGAGGAGTCTGAAAAGGTGTGAAAATTTGAAGAGCTTCAAAAGGAGTCAAAAATATGAGGAGCATGAAATGGTTTGAAAAACAGGAGGAGCATAGAGCGATGTTGAAAAACATGAAGAGCCTGAAAAGGTGTTAAAAATATGAAGAGCTTCAAAAGGTGTCAAAATTATGAGGAGCATGAAACGGTCTGAAAAATAGGAGGAGCATGAAGCTGTGTTGAAAAATATGAAGAGCCTGAAAAGGTGTGAAAAATATGAAGAGCTTCAAAAGGTGTCAAAAATATGAGGAGAATGAAACGGTCAGAAAAATATGAGGAGCATGACACGGTGTTCAAAAACATGAAGAGCCTGAAAAGGTGTGAAATTTATGAAGAGTTTCAAAAGGTGTCAAAAATATGAAGAGCATGAAACGGTCTGAAAAATAGGAGGACCATGCAGCGGTGTCGAAAAACATGAGAAGCCTGAAAAGGTGTTCAAAAACATGAAGTGCCTGGAAAGATGTGAAAAATATGAAGAGCTTCAAAACGTGTCAAAAATATGAGGGGCATGAAACGGTCTGAAAAATAGGAGGAACATGAAGTGGTGTTGAAAAACATGAAAAGCCTGAAAAGGTGTGAAAAAT
Source organism: Dama dama (assembly GCF_033118175.1). NCBI lineage: Eukaryota > Metazoa > Chordata > Mammalia > Artiodactyla > Cervidae > Dama > Dama dama. The sequence goes on from NW_026870910.1 coordinate 2,001,477, forward strand.
ATGAGGAGCTTCAAAAGGTGTGAAAATTAAGAGTAGCATGAAACGGTGTGAAAATAGGAGGAGCATGAAGCAGTGTTGAAAAACATGAAGAGCCCGAAAAGGTGTGAAAAATAGGAAGAGCTCAAAAGGTGTAAAAATATGAAGAGCTTCAAACGGTGTCAGAAATATGAAGAGTAAGAAACGGTCTGAACAATAGGAGGAGCATGAAATGGTGTTGAAAAACATGAAGAGCCTGAAAAGGTGTGAAAAATATGAAGAGGTTCAAAAGGTGTCAAAAATATGAGGAGCATGAAACGGTATGAAAAATACAAGGAGCATGATGCGGTGTTCAGAATCATGAAGAGCCTGAAAATGTGTGAAATATATGAAGAGCTTCAAACGGTGTCCAAAATATGAGGAGCATGAAACGGTTTGAAAAACAGGAGGAGCATAGAGTGATGTTGAAAAACATGAAGAGCCTGAAAATGTGTTAAAATTATGAAGAGCTTCAAAAGTTGTCAAAAATATGAGGAGCATGAAATGGTCTGTAAAATAGGAGGATCATGAAGCGGTGTTGAAAAACATGAAAAGCCTGAAAACTTGTGCAAAATATGAAGAGCTTCAAAAAGTGTGAAAAATATGAAGAGCTTCAAATCGTGTCAAAAATGAGAGGAGCATGAAACGGTCTTAAAAATAGGAGGAGCATGAAGTGGTGTTGAAAAACATGAAGAGTCTGAAAATGTGTGAAATATATGAAGAGCTTCAAAAGGAGTCAATAATATGAAGAGCATGAAACGGTCTGAAAAATAGGAGGAGCATGAAGCGTTGTTGAAAAATATGAAAAGCCTGAAAAGGTGTGAAAAATATGAGGAGCTTCAAAAGGTGTGAAAATTAAGAGTAGCATGAAACGTTGTGAAAATAGGAGGAGCATGAAGCAGTGTTGAAAACATGAAGAGCCCGAAAACGTGTGAAAAATAGGAAGAGCTCAAAAGTCGTAAAAATATGAAGAGCTTCAAACGGTGTCAGAAATATGAGGAGTATGAAACGGTCTGAAAAATAGGAGGAACATGAAGCGGTGTTGAAAAACATGAAAAGCCTGAAAAGGTGTGAAAAATATGAGGAGCTTCAAAAGCTGTGAAAATTAAGAGTAGCTTCAAACGTTGTGAAAATAGGAGGAGCATGAAGCAGTGTTGAAAAACATGAAGAGCCCGAAAACGTGTGAAAAATAGGAAGAGCTCAAAAAGTGTAAAAATATGAAGAGCTTCAAACGGTGTCAGAAATATGAGGAGTATGAAATGGTCTAAACAATAGGAGGAACATGAAACGGTGTTGAAAAACATGAAGAGCCTGAAAAGGTGTGAAAAATATGAAGAGTTTCAAAACGTGTCAAAAATATGAGGAGCATTAAACGGTATGAAAAATACCAGGAGCATGATGCGGTGTTCAGAATCATGAAGAGCCTGAAAATGTGTGAAATATATGAATAGCTTCAAACGGTGTCCAAATAATGAGGAGCATGAAACGGTTTGATAAACAGGAGGAGCATAGAGCGATGTTGAAAAACATGAAGAGCCTGAAAATGTGTTAAAAATATGAAGAGCTTCAAAAGGTGTCAAAATTATGAGGAGCATGAAACGGTCTGAAAAATAGGAGGAGCATGAAGCGGTGTTGAAAAATATGAAGAGCCTGAAAAGGTGTGAAAAATATGAAGAGCTTCAAAAGGTGTCAAAAATATGAGGAGCATGAAACGGTCAGAAAAATATGAGGAGCATGACACGGTGTTCAAAAACATGAAGAGCCTGAAAAGGTGTGAAATTTATGAAGAGTTTCAAAAGGTGTCAAAAATATGAAGAGCATGAAACGGTCTGAAAAATAGGAGGAGCATGCAGCGGTGTCGAAAAACATGAGAAGCCTGAAAAGGTGTTCAAAAACATGAAGTGCCTGGAAAGATGTGAAAAATATGAAGAGCTTCAAAACGTGTCAAAAATATGAGAAGCATGAAACGGTCTGAAAAATAGGAGGAACATGAAGCGGTGTTGAAAAACAAGAAAAGCCTGAAAAGGTGTGAAAAATATGAGGAGCTTCAAAAGGAGTGAAAATTAAGAGTAGCATGAAACGGTATGAAAATAGGAGGAGCATGAAGCTGTGTTGAAAAACATGAAGAGCCCGAAAAGGTGTGAAAAATAGGAAGAGCTCAAAAGGTGTAAAAATATGAAGAGCTTCAAACGGTGTCAGAAATATGAGGAGTATGAAACGGTCTGAACAATAGGAGGAGCATGAAGCGGTGTTGAAAAACATGAAGAGCCTGAAAAGGTGTGAAAAATTTGAAGAGGTTCAAAAGGTGTCAAAAATAGGAGGAGCATGAAATGGTATGAAAAATACAAGGAGCATGATGCGGTGTTCAGAATCATGAAGAGCCTGAAAATGTGTGAAATATATGAAGAGCTTCAAACGGTGTCCAAAATATGAGGAGCATGAAACGGTTTGAAAAACAGGAGGAGCATAGAGCGATGTTGAAAAACATGAAGAGCCTGAAAATATGTTAAAATTATGAAGAGCTTCAAAAGGTGTCAAAAATATGAGGAGTATGAAACGGTCTGTAAAATAGGAGGATCATGAAGCGGTGTTGAAAAACATGAAAAGCCTGAACATGTGCAAAATATGAAGAGCTTCAAAAAGTGTGAAAAATATGAAGAGCTTCAAATCGTGTCAAAAATGAAAGGAGCATGAAACGGTCTTAAAAATAGGAGGAGCATGAAGTGGTGTTGAAAAACTTGAAGAGTCTGAAAAGGTGTGAAATATATGAAGAGCTTCAAAAAGAGTCAATAATATGAAGAGCATGAAATGGTCTGAAAAATAGGAGGAGCATGAAGCGCTGTTGAAAAACATGAAGAGCATGAAAAGGTGTGAAAAATATGAAGAGTTTCAAAATATGTCAATAATATGAGGAACATGAAACGGTCTGAAAATAGGAGGACCATGAAGCGGTGTGGAAAAAGATGAAGAGTCTGAAGAGGTGTGAAAAATATGAAGAGCTTCAAAAGGTGTGAAACATATGAAGAGGTTCAAAAGTGGTTAAATGTGAGGAGCATGAAATGGTCTGACAAATAGGAGGAGCATGAAGTGGTGTTGAAAAACATGAGGAGCCTGAAAAGGTGTGAAAAACATGAGGAGCATCAAAAGGTGTCAAAAATAAGAGGAGAATGAAACGGTCAGAAAAATATGAGGAGCATGAAGCGGTGTTCAAAAACATGAGGAGCCTAAAAATGTGTGAAAAATATGAAGAGCTTCAAAAGGTGTCAAAATAGAGAGGAGCATGAAATGGTCTGAAAATAGGAGCAGCATGAAACGGTGTTGAAAAAAAAGAAGGGTCGGAAAATGTGTGAAAATATGAAGAGCTTCAAAAGGTGTGAATAATATGAACAGCTTCAAAAGGTGTCAAAAATATGAGGATTATGAAACGGTCTGAAAAATAGGAGGAGCATGAAGAGGTTTTGAAAAATATGAAGAGCCTAAAAGGTTTGAAAAATAATAAGAGCTTCAAAATATTTGAAAAATATGAGGAACTTCAAAAGCTGTCAAAAATGAGAGGTGTAAGAAATGATTGAAAAATAGGAGGAGCATGAAGTGTTGTTGAAAAACATGAAGAGTCTGAAAAGGTGTGAAAAATATGAAGAGCTTCAAAAGGTGTGAAATACATGAGGAGGATTAAACGGTCTGAAACATAGGATGAGCATGAAACTTTTTTGAAAAAGATGAAGAGCCTGAAAAGGTGTGAAAAACATGAATATATTCAAAAGGGGTCAAAAATATGAGGAGCATGAAACGATCTGAAAAATAGGAGGAGCATGAAGTGGTGTTCAAAAACATGAAGAGCCTGAAAAGGTGTGAAAAACATGAAGAGCCTCAAAACGTGTCAAAAATATGAGGAGCAAGAAACGGTCTGAAAAATGGGAGGAGCATGAAACGCTGTTGAAAAACATGAAGAGCCTGAAAACGTGTGAAAAATATGAAGAGCTTCAAAAGGTGTGAAATATATGAAGAGCTTCCAAAGGTGTCAAAAATGAGATGAGCATGAAAAGGTCTGAAAAATAGGAGGAGCATGAAGTGGTCGTGAAAATCATGAAGTGCCTGAAAAGGTGTGAAATATATGAAGAGCTTCAAAAGTTGTTAAAAAATGAGGAGGTTCAAAAGGTGTCAAAAATATGAGGAGCATGAAACGGTCTGAAAAATAGGAGGAGCATGAAACGGTGTTCAAAAACATGAAGAGCCTGAAAAGGTGTGAAAAATATGAAGAGCTTGAAAAGGTGTGAAATACATGAGGAGCCTGAAGTGGTCTGAAAAATAGGAGGAGCATGAAACGGTGTTGAAAAACATGAAGAGCCTGAAAAGGTGTGAAAAATATGAAGAGCTTCAAAAGGTGTCAAAAATATGAGGAGCATGAAACAGTCTGAAAAATAGGAGGAGCATGAAACGGTGTTCAAAAACATGAAGAGCCTGAAAAGTTGTGAAAAATATGAAGAGCTTCAAAAGTTGTCAAAAATTAGATGAGCAAGAAAAGGTCTGAAAAATACGAGGTGCATGAAACGGTGATCAAAAAAATGAAGAGCCTGAAAAGGTGTGAAAAATATGAAAAGCTTCAAAAATGTGAAAAATATGAAGAGCTTCAAAAGTGTGAAAAATATGAGAAATATGAAACGTTCTGAAAAATAGAAGGAGCATGAAGCGGTGGTGAAAAACATGAAGAGTCTGAAAATGTGTGAAAAATATGAAGAGCTTCAAAAATGTGAAAAATATGAAGAGCTTTAAAAGGTGTGAAAAATATGAGGAGCATGACACGGTCTGAAAAATAGGAGGAGCATGAAGTGGTGTTCAAAAAATGAAGAGCGTGAAAAGGTGTGAAAAATATCAAGAGCTTCAAAAGGTCTGAAAAATATGAGGAGCATGAAACAGTCTGAAAAATAGGAGGAGCATGAAGCGGTGTTGAAAAACATGAAAAGCCAGAAAAGGTGTGAAAAATATGAAGAGCTTCAAAAGCTGTGAAAAATATGAAGAGCTTCAAAACGTGTCAAAAATGAGATGAGCATGAAACGGTCTGAAAAATAGGAGGAGCAAGAAGCGTTTTGGAAAACATGAAGAGCCTGAAAAAGTGTGAAAAATATGAAAAGCTTCAAAAGATGTCAAAAATATGAGGAGCAGGAAACGGTCTGAAATATAGGAGGATCATGAAGCGGTGTTCAAAAACATGAAGAGCCTGAAAAGGTGTGAAAAATATGAAGAGCTTCAAAAGTTGTGAAAAATATGAGGAGCATGAAACGGTCTGCAAACCTGGAGGAGCATGAAGCGGTGTTGAAAAACATGAAAAGCCTGAAAAGGTGTGAAAAATATGAAGAGCTTCAAAAGGTGTCAAAAATATGAGGAGCATGAAACGGTCTGAAAAATAGGAGTCGCAAGAAGCGGTGTTGAAAACATGAAGAGCCTGAAAACGTTTGAAAAATATGAAGAGCTTCAAAAGTTGTGAAAAATATGAAGAGCTTCAAAACGTGTCAAAAATGAGATGAGCATGAAACGGTCTGAAAAATAGGAGGAGCATGAAGCGGTGGTGAAAAACATGAAGAGTCTGAAAACGTGTGAAAAATATGAAGAGCTTCAAAAATGTGAAAAATTAGAAGAGCTTCAAAAGGTGTGAAAAATATGAGGAGCATAAAACGGTCTGAAAAAAAGCAGGAGCATGAAGCGTTGTTGAAAAACATGAAGAGCCTGAAAAGGTGTGAAATATATGAAGAGCTTCAAAAGGTGTCAAAAAAGAGATGAGCATGAAACGGTCTGAACAATAGGAGGAGCTTGAAGCTCTGCTCAGAAACATGAAGAGCCTGAGAAGGCGTGAAAAATATGAAGAGCTTCAAAAGGTGTGAAAAATATGAGGAGCATGAAACGGTCTGCAAAATTAGGAGGAGCATGAAGTGGTGTTCAATAATATGAAGAGCCTGAAAAGGTGTGAAAAATATGACGAGCTTCCAAAGTTGTCAAAAATATGAGGAGCATGAAAAGGTCTGAAAAATAGGAGCATGAAGCGGTGTTCAATAATATGAAGAGCCTGAAAATATGTGAAAAATATGAAGAGCTCCAAAAGTTGTCAAAAATATGAGGAGCATCAAACGGTCTCAAAATTGGGAGGAGCGTGAAGCAAGATGTGAAAAACATGAAGAGCCTGAAAAGGTGTGACATATATAAAGAGCTTCAAAAGGTGTGAAAAATATGAGGTGCATGAAACGGTCTGAAAAATAGGAGGAGCATGAAGTGGTGTTGAAAAAAATGAAGAGCCTGAAAAAGGTGTGAAAATTATGAGGAGAATGAAACGGTCTGAAAAATAGGAGGAGCATGAAGTGGTGTTGAAAAACATGAAGAGCCTGAAAAGGTGTGAAAAATATGAAGAGCTTCAAAAGGTGTCAAAAATATGGGAGCATGAAACGGTCTGAAAAATAGGAGGAGCATGAAGCGGTTTTGAAAAACATGAAGAGCCTGAAGAGATGTGAAAAATATGAACAGCTTCAAAAGGTTTCAAAAATATGAGGAGCATGCAACGGTCTGAAAAATAGGAGGAGCATTGTAGCATTGTTCAAAAACTTGAAGAGCCTGAAATGGTGTGAAAAATATGAAGAGCTTCAAAAGCTGTCAAAAATATGAGGAGCATGAAACGGTCTGAAAAATAGGAGGAGCATGAAGCGGTGTAGAAAAACATGAGAGCCTGAAAAGGTGTGAAAAATATGAAGAGCTTCAAAAGGTGTGATATATATGAGGAGCATGAAACGGTCTGAAAAATAGGAGGAGCATGAAGCGGTGTGGAAAAACATGAAGAGGCTGAAATGGTGTGAAAAATATGAAGAGCTTCAAAAGGTGTGAAAAATATGAGGAGCATGAAACGGTCTGAAAATAGGAGGAGCATGAAGCGGTGTTGAGAAACATGAAGAGCCTGAAAAAGTGTGAAATATACGAAGAGCTTCAAAAGGTGTGAAATATATGAAGAGCTTCAAAAGGTGTCAAAAATATGAGGAGCATGAAACAGTCTGAAAAATAGGAGGAGCATTGTAACATTGTTCAAAAACTTGAAGAGGCTGAAAAGGTGTGAAAAATATGAAGAGCTTCAAAAGGTGTAAAAAATATGAGGAGCATGAAAAGTTCTGAAAAATAGGAGCAGCATGAAGCGGTGTTGAAAAACATGAAGAGCCTGAAAAGGTGTGAAAAATATGAAGAGCTTCAAAAGGTGTGAAAAATATGAGGAGCATGAAACGGTCTGAAAAATAGGAGGAGCATGAAGCGGTGTAGAAAAACATGAAGAGGCTGAAAAGGTGTGAAAAATATGAAGAGCTTCAAAAGGTGTGAAAAATATGAGGAGAATGAAACGGTCTGAAAAATAGGAGGAGCATGAAGCGGTGTTGAGAAACATGAAGAGCCTGAAAAGGTGTGAAAAATATGAAGAGCTTCAAAAGGTGTCAATAATAAGAGGTGCATGGAACAGTCTAAAAAATAGGATGAGCATGAAACGGTCTGAAAAATTGGAGGAGCATGAAGCGGTGTTCAAAAACATGAAGAGCCAGAAATGGTGTGAAAAATATGAAGAGCTTCAAAAGGTGTCAAAAATATGAGGAGCATGAAACGGTCTCAAAAATAGGAGAAGCATGAAACGGTCTGAAAAATAGCAGGAGCATGAAAGGGTCTGAAAAATTGGAGGAGCATGAAACGGTCTGAAAAATTGGAGGAGCATGAAGCGGTGTTCAAAAATACGGAGAGCCTGAAAAGGTAAGAAAAATATGAAGAGCTTCAAAAGGTGTGAAAAATATGAGGAGCATGAAACGGTCTGAAATATAGGAGGAGCATGAAGCGGTTTTGAAAAACATGAAGAGCTTCAAAAGGTGTGAAAATTAGGAAGAGTTTCAAAAATGTGAAAAATATGAAGAGCTTCAAAAGGAGTGAAAAATATCAACAGCTTCAAAAGGTGTCAAAAATGAGACGAGCATGAAACGGTCTGAAAAATAGGAGGAGAATGAAGCGGTGTTGAAAATCATGAAGAGCCTGAAAAGGTGTGAAAAATGTGAAGAGCTTCAAAAGGTGTCAAAAATATGAGGAGAATGAAACGGTCTGCAAAATAGGAGGAGCATGAAATGGTGTTCAAAAACATTAAGAGCATGAAAAGGTGTGAAAAATATGAAAAGCTTCCAAAGGTGTCAAATATATATGGAGCATGAAAAGGTCTGAAAATTAGGAGGAGCATGAAGCGGTGTTGAAAAAGATGGTGAGCCTGAAAAGGTGTGAAATATATGAAGAGCTTCAAAAGGTGTCAAAAATATGAGGAGCATGATACGGTTTTAAATATAGGAGGAGCATGAAGCGGTGTTGAAAAACATGAAGAGCCTGAAAACGTGTTAAAAATATGAAGAGCTTCAAAAGGTGTGAAAAATATGAAGAGCTTTAAAAGGTGTCAAATATTAGATGAGCATGTAACCATCTGAAAAATAGGAGTAGCATGAATCAGTGTTGAAAAACATGAAGAGCCTGAAAAAGTGTGAAAAATATGAAGAGCTTCAAAAGGTGTGAAATACATGAGGAGAATGAAATTCTCTGAAAAATAGGAGGAGCATGAAGTGGTGTTCAAAAACATGAAGAGCCAGAAAATGTGTGAAAAATATGAAGAGCTTCAAAAGGTGTCAAAAATACTAGGAGCATGAAACAGTCTGAAAAATAGGAGGAGCATGAAGCAGTGTTCAAAAATATGAAGAGCCTGAAAATGTGGGAAAATATGAAGAGCTTCAAAAGGTATCAAAAATATGAGGAGGAAGAAACGGTCTGAAATATAGGAGAGGAATGAAGTGGTGTTGAAAAACATGAAGAGCCTGAAAAGGTTTGAAAAATATGAAGTGCTTCAAAAGGTGTCAAAAATACGAGGAGCATGAAACGGTCTGAAAAATAGGAGGATCATGAAGCGGGGTTCAAAAACATGGGAAACCTGAAAAGGTGTGAAAAATATGAAGAGCTTCAAAAAGTGTCAAAAATATGAGGAGGAAGAAACGGTCTGAAATATAGGAGGAGCATGAAGCGGTGTTCAAATACATGAAGAGCCTGAAAAGGTGTGAAAAATATGAAGAGCTTCAAAAGGTGTGAAATACATGAGGAGCATGAAACGGGCTGAAAAATAGGAGAAGCATGAAGTGGTGTGGAAAAACATGAAGAGCCTGAAAAGGTGTGAAAAATACGAATATCTTCAAAAGGTGTGAAATGCATGAGGAGCATGAAACTCTCTGAAAAATAAGAGGATCATGAAGCGGGGTTCAAAAACATGAGGAGCCTGAAAATTTGTGAAAAATATGAAAAGCTTCAAAAGCTGTCAAAAATGAGATGAGCATGAGAGGTTCTTAAAAATAGGAGGATCATAAAACGGTGCTGAAAAACATGAAGAGCCTGAAAATGTGTGAAAAATATGAAGAGCTTCAAAAGGTGTCAAATATGAGATGAGAATGAAACGGTCTGAAAAATAAGAGGAGCATGAATCGGTGTTCAAAAACATGAAGAGCCAGAAAAGGTGTGAAAAATATGAAGAGCTTCAAAAGGTGTCAAAAATATGAGGAGCATGAAACGGTCTGAAAAATAGGAGGAGCATGAAGTGGTGTTGAAAAAAATGAAAAGCCTGAAAAGGTGTGAAAAACATGAAGAGCCTGAAAAGGTGTGAAACATATGAAGAGCTTCAAAAGGTGTCAAAATTATGAGGAGCATGAAACGGCCTGAAAAATTGGAGGAGCATGAAGCGGTGTTCAAAAATATGAGGAGCCTGAAAAGGTGTGAAAAATATGAAGAGCTTCAAAAAGTGTCAAAAATATGAGTAGCATGAAACGGTCTGAAAAATAGGAGGAGCATGAAATGGTGTTCAAAAACATGAAGAGCCTGAAAAGGTGTGAAAAACATGAAGTGCCGGAAAAGGTGTGAAAAATATGAAGAGCTTCAAAAGGTGTGAAATACATGAGGAGTTTGAAAAGGGTTGAAAAATAAGAGAAGCATGAAGTGGTGTGGAAAAATATGAAGAGCCTGAAAAGGTGTGGAAAATATGAAGAGCTTCAAAAGGTGTGAAATACATGAGGAGCATGAAACTCCCTGAAAAATAGAAGGAGCATGAAGCGGTGTTCAAAAACATGAAGAGCCTAAAAAGTTGTGAGAAATATGAAGAGCTTCAAAAGATGTGAAATACATGAGGAGCATGAAACACTCTGAAAAATAGGAGGAGCATGAAGCAGTGTCAAAAACATGAAGAGCCTAAAAAGTTGTGAGAAATATGAAGAGCTTTAAAAGGTGTCAAAAATGAGATGACCATGAAACGGTCTGAAAAATAGGAGGAGCATGAAGCGGTGTTGAAAAACATGAAGAGCCTAAAAAGTTGTGAAAAATATGAAAAGCTTCAAAAGGGGTCAAAAATGAGATGAGCATGAAACGGTCTGAAAAATAGGAGCATGAAACGGTGATAAAAAACATGAAGAGCCTGAAAAGGTGTGAAAAATATGAAGAGCTTCAAAAGGTGTGAAATTCATGAGGAGCATGAAATGGTCTGAAAAATAGGACAAGAATGAAGTGGTGTGGAAAAACATGAAGAGCCTGAAAAGGTGTGAAAAACATGAAGAGCTTCAAGAGGTGTCAAAAATATGAAGAGCATGAAACGGTCTGAAAAATAGGAGGATCATGAAGCGGTGATCAAAAACATGAAGAGCCTGAAAAGGTGTGAAAAATATGAAGAGCTTCAAAAGGTGTGAAATTCATGAGGATCATGAAACGGTCTGAAAAATAGGAGAAGCATGAAGTGGTGTGGAAAAACATGAAGAGCCTGTAAAGGTGTGAAAAATATGAAGAGCTTCAAAAGGTGACAAAAATATGAGGAGCATGAAACGGTCCAAAAAATAGGAGGAGCATGAAGCAGTGTTCAAAAATATGAAGAGCCTGAAAACGTGTGAAAAATATGAAGAGCTTCAAAAGGTGTGAAATACATGAGGATCATGAAACGGTCTGAAAAATAGGAAGAGCATGAAATGGTGTTCAAAAAGAGGAAGAGCCTGAAAATTTGTGAAAAATATGACAGCTTCAAAAGGTGTCAAAAATATGAGCAGCATGAAACTGTCTGAAAAATAGGAGGAGCATGAAGCGGTGTTCAAAACATGAAAAGCCTGAAAAGGTGTGAAAAATATGAAGAGCCTCAAAACGTGTCAAAAATGAGAAGAGCATGAAACTGTCTGAAGAATAGGAGTAGCATGAAGTGGTGTTGAAAAAAAAGAAGACACTGAAAAGGTGTGAAATATATGAAGAGCTTCTAACAGTGTCAAAAATATGAGGAGAATGAAAGCATCTCAAAAAAAGGAGGAGCATGAAGCTGTGTTGAAAAACATGAAGAGCCTGAAAAGGTTTGAAAAATATGAAGAGCTTCTAAAGGTATGAAAAATATGAGACGCATGAAACGGTCTGAAAAATGGGAGGAGCATGAAGTGGTGTTGAAAAACATGAAGAGCCTGAAAAGGTGTGAAAAATATAAAGAGCTTCAAAAGGTGTGAAATACATGAGGAGCATGAAACGGGGTGAAAAATAGGAGAAGCATGAAGTGGTGTAGAAAAACATGAAGAGCCTGAACAGGTGTGAAAAATATGAAGAGCTTCCAAAGGTGTGAAATACAAGAGGAGCATGAAACAGCCTGAAAAATAGGAGGAGCATGAAGCGGTGTTGAAAAACATGACGAAACAGAAAAGGTGTGATAAATATGAAGAGCTTCAAAAGGTGTGCAAAATATGAAGAGATTCAAAGGGGTCCAAAATATGAGGAGCTTGAAACGGTCTGAAAAATAGGAGGAGCATGAAACGATGTTCAAAAATTTAAGAGCCTGAAAAGGTGTGAAAAATATGAAGAGCTCAAAAGTTGTGAAAAATATGTGGAGCATGAAACGGTCTGAAGAATAGGAGGAGGATTGTAGCATTGTTCAAAAACATGAAGAGCATGAAAAGGTGTGAAAAATATGAAGAACTTCAAAAGGTGTCAAAAATATGAGGAGCATGAAACGGTCTGAAAAATATGAGGAGCATGAAGTAGTGTTGAAAAACATGAAGAGCCTGAAAATGTTTCAAATATATGAAGCGCTTCAAAAGGTTTCAGAAGTGAGAGGAGCACGAAACTGTCTTAAAAATAGGAGGATAATGAAGCAGTGTTGAAAAACATGAAGAGCCTGAAAAGGTGTGTAAAATACGAAGAGCTTCAAAATGTGTCAAAAATATGAGGAGCATGAAATGGTCTGAAAAATAGGAGGTGCATGAAACGATGTTCAAAAATATGAAGAGCCTGAAAAGGTGTGAAAAATATGAAGAGCTTCAAAAGGTGTGAAATATATGAAGAGCTTCAAAAGCTGTCAATAATGAGATGAGCATGAAACGGTCTGAAAAATAGGAGGAGCATGATGTGGTGTTGAAAAACATTAAGAGCCTGAAAAGGTGTGAAATATATGAAGAGCTTCAAAGGTGTGAAAAATATGAGGAGCTTCAAAAGGTGAAAAAAAATGAAGAGCATGAAACAGTCTGAAAAATAGGAGGAGCATGAAGCGGTGTTTAAAAACATGAAGAGCTTGAAAAGGTGTGAAATATATGAAGAGCTTCAAAAGGTGTGAAAAATATGAAGAGCTTCAAAAGGTGTCAAAAAAATGAAGAGCATGAAACGGTCTGAAAATAGGAGGAGCATGAAACGGTGTTCAAAACATGAAGAGCCTTAAAAGGTGTGAAAAATATGAAGAAATTTAAAAGGTGTCAAGAATATGAGGAGTATGAAACGTTCTGAAAAATAGGAGGATCATGAAACGGTGTTCAAAAACATGAAGAGCCTGAAAAGGTGTGAAAAATATGAGTAGCCTCAAAACGTGTCAAAAATATGAGGAGTGTGAAACTTTGTGAAAAATAGCAGGAGCATGAAGCGGTGTTCAAAAGCATGAAGAGCCTGAAAACGTGTGAAAAATTTGAATAGCTTCAAAAATGTGAAAAATATGAAGAGCTTCAAAAGGTGTGAAATATATGAAGAGCTTCAAAAGGTGTCAAAAATTAGATGAGCATGAAACGGTCTGAAAAATAGGAGGAGCATGAAGTGGTGTTCGAAAACATGAAGAGTCTGAAAAGGTGTGAAATATAAGAAGAGCTTCAAAGGGTGTCAAAATTATGAGGAGCATGAAACGGTCTGAAAAATAGGAGGAACATGAAACAGTGTTGAAAACTAAGAAGAGCCTGAAAAGGTGTGAAAAATATGAAGATCTTCAAAAGGTATGAAAAATATGAAGAGCTTCAAAAGGTGTCAAAAATGAGATGACCATGAAACGGTCTGAAAAATAGAAGGAGCATGAAGTTGTTTTTAAACAATGAAGAGCCTGAAAAGGTGGGAAGTATATGAAGATTTCAAAAGGTGTCAAAAATAAGAGGAGCATGAAACGGTCTGAAAAATAGGAGGAGCATGAAGTCATGTTGAAAAACATGAAGAGCCTGAAAATGTGTGAAAAATACGAAGAGCTTCAAAAGGTGTCACAAATAAGAGGAGCATGAAACGGTCTGAAATATATGAGGAGCATGAAGCGGTGTTCAAAAACATGAAGAGCCTGAAAACGTGTGAAAAATTTGAAGAGCTTCAAAAATGTGAAAAATATGAAGAGCTTAAAAAGGTGTGAAATATATGAAGAGCTTCAAAAGGTGTCAAAAATTAGATGAGCATGAAACGGTCTGAAAAATAGGAGGAGCATGAAGTGGTGTTGAAAAACAGGAAGAGCCTGAAAATATGTGAAATATTTGAAGAGCTTCAAAAGGTGTGAAAAATATGAAGAGCTTCGAAAAGTGTCAAAAATATGAAGAGCATGAAACGGTCGCAAAAATAGGAGGAACTTGAAGTGGTGTTCGAAAACATGAAGAGTCTGAAAAGGTGTGAAATATAAGAAGAGCTTCAAAGGGTGTGAAAAATATGAAGAGCTTCAAAAGGTGTCCAAAATATGAAGAGCATGAAACGGTCTGAAAGGTAGAAGAAGCATGAAGCGGTGTTGAAAAACATGAAGAGCCTGAAAAGGTGTGAAAAAAGTGAAGAGCTTCAAAACGTGTCAAAAAAATGAGGAGCATGAAACGGTCTGAAAAATAGTAGGAGCATGAAACGGTGTTCAAAAACCTGAAGAGCCTGAAATGGTGTGAAAAATATGAAGAGTTTAAAAACGTGTGAAAATATGAAGAGCTTCAAAACGAGTCAAAAAAATGAGGAGCATGAAACGGTCTGAAAAATAGGAGGAGCATGAAGTGGGGTTGAAAAACATGAAGAGTATGAAAAGCAGTGAAATATATGAAGAGCTTCAAAAGATGTCAAAAATATGAGGAGCATGAAACGGTCTGAAAAATATGAGGAGCATAAAACTGTGTTCAAAAACATGAAGAGCCTGAAAAGGTGTGAAAAATAGGAAGAGCTTCAAAAGGTGTGAAGTATATGAGGAGCATGAAACGGTCTGAAAAACACGAGGATCATGAAGCGGTGTTGAAAAACCTGAAGGGCCTGAAATGTTGTGAAATATATGAAGAGCATCAAAAGGTGTCAAAAATATGAGGAGCATGAAACGGTCTGAAAAATAGGAGGAGCATGAAATGGTGTTGAAAAACATGAAGAGCCTGAAAAGGAGTGAAAAATAAAGAGCTTCAAAAGGTGTCAAAAATATGTGGAGCATGAAACGTTCTGAAAAATAGGAGGAGCATGAAATGGTGTTGAAAAACATGAAGAGCCTGAAAAGGAGTGAAAAATAAAGAGCTTCAAAAGGTGTCAAAAATATGTGGAGCATGTAACGGTTTGAAAAATAGGAGGAGCATGAAGCGGTGTTCAAAAACATGAAGATCCTGAAAAGGTGTGAAAAATACGAAGAGCTTCAAAAGATGTGAAATACATGAGGAGCATGAAACGGTGTATAAAAAAGGAGGAGCAAGAAGCGGTGTTGATAAATATGAAGAGCCTGAAAAAGTGTGAAAAATATGAAGAGCTTCAAAAGTTGTGAAAAATAGGAGGAGCATGAAGCGGTGTTGAAAAACATGAAGAGCCTGAAAAGGTGTGAAAAATACGAAGAGCTTCAAAAGGTGTGAAATACATGAGGATCATGAAACTGTCTGAAAAATAGGATGTGCATGAAGTGGTGTTGAAAAACATGAGGAGCCTGAAAACGTGTGAAAAATATGAAGAGCTTCAAAAATATGAAAAATATGAAGAGATTCATAAGGTGTGAAAAATATGAAGAGCTTCAAAAGGTGTCAAAAATATGAGGAGCAAGAAAAGGTCTGAAAAACACGAGGAGCATGAGGTGGTGTTGAAAAACATGAAGAGCCTGAAAAGATGTGAAAAATATGAAGAGCTTCAAAATGTGTCAAAAATATGAGGAGCATGAAACGGTCTGAAAAACAGGAGAAGCATGAAGCGGTGTTGAAAAACATGAGGAGCCTGAAAACGTGTGAAAAATATGAAGAGCTTCAAAAATATGAAAAATATGAAGAGATTCATAAGGTGTGAAAAATATGAAGAGCTTCAAAAGATGTCAAAAATGAGATGAGCATGAAACGGTCTGAAGAAAAGGAGGAGCATGAAGCGGAGTTCACAAAAATGAAGAGCCTGAAAACATGTGAAATATATGAAGCGCTTCAAAAGGTGTGAAATACATGAGGAGCATGAAACAGTTGAAAAATAGGAGGAGCATGAAGTGGTGTTGAAAAACATGAAGAGCCTGAAAAGGTGTGAAAAATATGAAGAGCTTCAAAAGGTACCAAAAATATGAGGAGCATGAAACGGTCTGCAAAGAGGACGAGCATGAAGCGGTGTTCAAAAACATGAAGAGCCTGAAAAGGTGTGAAAAATATGAAGAGCTTCAAAAGGTGTAAAAAGTATGAGGAACATGAAACGGTCTGAAAAATAGGAGGAGCATGAAGTGGGGTTGAAAATCATGAAGAGCCTGAAAAGGTGTGTAAAATATGAAGAGCTTCAAAAGGAGTGAAATACATGAGGAGCATGAAACCGTCTGAATTACAGGAGGAGCATGAAGCGATGTTCATAAGCATGAAGAGCCTGAAAATGTGTGAAATATATGAAGAGCTTCAAAAGGTGTGAAAAATATGAAGAGCTTCAAAAGCTGTCAAAAATTAGATGAGCATGAAACGGTCTGAAAAATAGGACTAACATGAAGTGGTGTTGAAAAACATGAAGAGCCTGAAAAAGTGTGAAATATATGAAGAGCTTCAAAAGGTGTGAAATATATTAGGACCTTCAAAAGGAGTCAAAAATATGAAGAGCTTGATACGGTCTGAAAAATAGGACGAGCATGAAACGGGTTTGAAAATCACGAAGAGCCTGAAAAGGTGTGAAAAATAAGAAGAGCTTCAAAAGGTGTGAAATACATGAGGATCATGAAACTGTCTGAAAAATAGGATGTGCATGAAGTGGTGTTCAAAATCATGAAGAGCCTGAAAACGTGTGAAAAATATGAAGAGCTTCAAAAATGTGAAAAATATGAAGAGCTTCAAAAGGTGTGAAATATATGAGGAGCTTCAAAATGTGTCAAAAATTAGATGAGCATGAAACGGTCTGAAAAATAGGAGGAGCATGATGTGGTGTTGAAAAACATTAAGAGCCTGAAAAGGTGTGAAATATATGAAGAGCTTCAAAGGTGTGAAAAATATGAGGAGCTTCAAAAGGTGACAAAAAAATGAAGAGCATGAAACAGTCTGAAAAATAGGAGGAGCATGAAGCGGTGTTTAAAAACATGAAGAGCTTGAAAAGGTGTGAAATATATGAAGAGCTTCAAAAGGTGTGAAAAATATGAAGAGCTTCAAAAGGTGTCAAAAAAATGAAGAGCATGAAACGGTCTGAAAATAGGAGGAGCATGAAACGGTGTTCAAAACATGAAGAGCCTTAAAAGGTGTGAAAAATATGAAGAAATTTAAAAGGTGTCAAGAATATGAGGAGTATGAAACGTTCTGAAAAATAGGAGGATCATGAAACGGTGTTCAAAAACATGAAGAGCCTGAAAAGGTGTGAAAAATATGAGTAGCCTCAAAACGTGTCAAAAATATGAGGAGTGTGAAACTTTGTGAAAAATAGCAGGAGCATGAAGCGGTGTTCAAAAGCATGAAGAGCCTGAAAACGTGTGAAAAATTTGAATAGCTTCAAAAATGTGAAAAATATGAAGAGCTTCAAAAGGTGTGAAATATATGAAGAGCTTCAAAAGGTGTCAAAAATTAGATGAGCATGAAACGGTCTGAAAAATAGGAGGAGCATGAAGTGGTGTTGAAAAACATGAAGAGCCTGAAAATGTGTGAAATATATGAAGGGCTTCAAAAGGTGTGAAAAATATGAAGAGCTTCAAAAGGTGTCAAAAATATGAAGAGCATGAAACGGTCGCAAAAATAGGAGGAACTTGAAGTGGTGTTCGAAAACATGAAGAGTCTGAAAAGGTGTGAAATATAAGAAGAGCTTCAAAGGGTGTCAAAATTATGAGGAGCATGAAACGGTCTGAAAAATAGGAGGAACATGAAACAGTGTTGAAAACTATGAAGAGCCTGAAAAGGTGTGAAAAATATGAAGATCTTCAAAAGGTATGAAAAATATGAAGAGCTTTAAAAGGTGTCAAAAATGAGATGACCATGAAACGGTCTGAAAAATAGAAGGAGCATGAAGTTGTTTTTAAACAATGAAGAGCCTGAAAAGGTGGGAAGTATATGAAGATTTCAAAAGGTGTCAAAAATAAGAGGAGCATGAAACGGTCTGAAAAATAGGAGGAGCATGAAGTCATGTTGAAAAACATGAAGAGCCTGAAAATGTGTGAAAAATACGAAGAGCTTCAAAAGGTGTCACAAATAAGAGGAGCATGAAACGGTCTGAAATATATGAGGAGCATGAGGCGGTGTTCAAAAACATGAAGAGCCTGAAAACGTGTGAAAAATTTGAAGAGCTTCAAAAATGTGAAAAATATGAAGAGCTTCAAAAGGTGTGAAATATATGAAGAGCTTCAAAAGGTGTCAAAAATTAGATGAGCATGAAACGGTCTGAAAAATAGGAGGAGCATGAAGTGGTGTTGAAAAACAGGAAGAGCCTGAAAATGTGTGAAATATTTGAAGAGCTTCAAAAGGTGTGAAAAATATGAAGAGCTTCAAAAAGTGTCAAAAATATGAAGAGCATGAAACGGTCGCAAAAATAGGAGGAACTTGAAGTGGTGTTCGAAAACATGAAGAGTCTGAAAAGGTGTGAAATATAAGAAGAGCTTCAAAGGGTGTGAAAAATATGAAGAGCTTCAAAAGGTGTCAAAAATATGAAGAGCATGAAACGGTCTGAAAGGTAGGAGAAGCATGAAGCGGTGTTCAAAAACATGAAGAGCCTGAAAAGGTGTGAAAAAAGTGAAGAGCTTCAAAACGTGTCAAAAAAATGAGGAGCATGAAACGGTCTGAAAAATAGTAGGAGCATGAAACGGTGTTCAAAAACCTGAAGAGCCTGAAATGGTGTGAAAAATATGAAGAGTTTAAAAACGTGTGAAAATATGAAGAGCTTCAAAACGAGTCAAAAAAATGAGGAGCATGAAACGGTCTGAAAAATAGGAGGAGCATGAAGTGGTGTTGAAAAACATGAAGAGTATGAAAAGGAGTGAAATATATGAAGAGCTTCAAAAGATGTCAAAAATATGAGGAGCATGAAACGGTCTGAAAAATATGAGGAGCATAAAACTGTGTTCAAAAACATGAAGAGCCTGAAAAGGTGTGAAAAATAGGAAGAGCTTCAAAAGGTGTGAAGTATATGAGGAGCATGAAACGGTCTGAAAAACACGAGGATCATGAAGCGGTGTTGAAAAACCTGAAGGGCCTGAAATGTTGTGAAATATATGAAGAGCATCAAAAGGTGTCAAAAATATGAGGAGCATGAAACGGTCTGAAAAATAGGAGGAGCATGAAACGGTGTTGAAAAACATGAAGAGCCTGAAAAGGAGTGAAAAATAAAGAGCTTCAAAAGGTGTGAAAAATATGTGGAGCATGTAACGGGTTGAAAAATAGGAGGAGCATGAAGCGGTGTTCAAAAACATGAAGATCCTGAAAAGGTGTGAAAAATACGAAGAGCTTCAAAAGATGTGAAATACATGAGGAGCATGAAACGGTGTATAAAAAAGGAGGAGCATGAAGCGGTGTTGATAAATATGAAGAGCCTGAAAAAGTGTGAAAAATATGAAGAGCTTCAAAAGTTGTGAAAAATAGGAGGAGCATGAAGCGGTGTTGAAAAACATGAAGAGCCTGAAAAGGTGTGAAAAATACGAAGAGCTTCAAAAGGTGTGAAAAATATGAAGAGCTTCAAAAGGTGTCAAAAATATGAGGAGCAAGAAAAGGTCTGAAAAACACGAGGAGCATGAGGTGGTGTTGAAAAACATGAAGAGCCTGAAAAGATGTGAAAAATATGAAGAGCTTCAAAATGTGTCAAAAATATGAGGAGCATGAAACGGTCTGAAAAAAAAGGAGAAGCATGAAGCGGTGTTGAAAAACATGAGGAGCCTGAAAACGTGTGAAAAATATGAAGAGCTTCAAAAATATGAAAAATATGAAGAGATTCATAAGGTGTGAACAATATGAAGAGCTTCAAAAGATGTCAAAAATGAGATGAGCATGAAACGGTCTGAAGAAAAGGAGGAGCATGAAGCGGAGTTCACAAAAATGAAGAGCCTGAAAAGGTGGAAAACATGTGAAGAGCTTCAAAAGGTGTCAAAAATTTGAGGAGCATGAAACAGTCTGAAAAATAGGAGGAGCATGAATTGGTTTTGAAAAACATGAAGAGCCTGAAAACATGCGAAATATATGAAGCGCTTCAAAAGGTGTGAAATACATGAGGAGCATGAAACAGTTGAAAAATAGGAGGAGCATGAAGCGGTGTTCAAAAACACGAAGAGCTTGAAAGGTGTGAAAAATATGAAGAGCTTTAAAAGGTGTCAAAAATATGAGGAGCATGAAACGTTCTGAAAAATAGGAGGATCATGAAACGTTGTTCAAAAACATGAAGAGCTTGAAAAGGTGTGAAAAATATGAAGAGCCTCAAAACGTGTCAAAAATATTAGGAGTATGAAACGGTCTGGAAAATAGAAGGAGCATGAAGCGGTGTTGAAAAAGATGAAGAGCCTGAAAACGTGTGAAAAATATGAAGAGTTTCAAAATTATGAAAAATATGAAGAGCTTCAATAGGTGTGAAAAATGTGAAGAGATTCAAAATGTGTCAAAAATGACATGAGCATGAAAGGGTCTGAAAAATACGAGGAGCATGAAGCGGTGTTGAAAATCATGAAGAGCCTGAAAAGGTGTTAAAAATATGAAGAGCCTCAAAAGGTGTGAAATACATGAGGAGCATGAAACGGTCTGAAAAATAGGAGGAGCATGAAGTGGTGTTCAAAAACATGAAGAGCCTGAAAAGGTGTGAGAAATATGAAGAGCTTCAAAAGGTGTCAAAAATATGAGGAGCATGATACTGTCTGCAAAATAGGAGGAGCATGAAGTTGTGGTGAAAAACATGAAGAGCCTGAAAAAGTGTGAAAAATATGAAGAGCTTCAAAAGGTGTCAAATATATGAGGAGTATGAAACGGTCTGAAAAATAGGAGGAGCATGAAGTGGTGTTGAAAAACATGAAGAGCCTGAAAAGGTATGAAAAATATGAAGAGCTTCAAAAGGTACCAAAAATATGAGGAGTATGAAACGGTCTGCAATTAGGACGAGCATGAAGCAGTGTTCAAAAACATGAAGAGCCTGAAAAGGTGTGAAAAATATGAAGAGCTTCAAAACGTGTAAAAAATATGAAGAGCTTCAAAATGTGTCAAAAATGAGATGAGCATGAAACGGTCAAAAAAATAGGAGGAGCATGAAGCGGTGTTCAAAAAAATGCAGAGACTGAAAAATTGTGAAAAATATGAAGAGCTTCAAAAGGTGTAAAAAATAGGAGGAGCGTGTAACGGGTTGAAAAATAGGAGGAGCATGAACCGGTGTTCAAAAACATAAAGAGCATGAAAAGGTGTGAAAAACATGAAGAGCTTCATAAGGTGTCAAAATTAGTTTAGAATGAAAGGGTTTGAAAAATAGGAGGAGCATGAAGTGGTGTTGAAAACTTGAAGAGCCTGAAAAGGTGTGAAATATACGAAGAGCTTCAAAAGGTGTGAAAAATATGAAGTGCATCAAAAGGTGTCAAAAATGAGATGAGCATGAAACGGTCTGAAAAATAGGAGGAGCATGAGGTGGTATTGAAAAACATGAAGAGCCTGAAAACGTGTGAAAAATATGAAGAGCTTCAAAAATATGAAAAATATGAAGAGATTCAAAAGGTGTGAAAAATATGAAGAGCTTCAATAGATGTCAAAAATGAGATGAGCATGAAACGGTCTGAAGAAAAGGAGGAGCATGAAGTGGGGTTGAAAATCATGAAGAGCCTGAAAAGGTGTGTAAAATATGAAGAGCTTCAAAAGGAGTGAAACACATGAGGAGCATGAAACCGTCTGAATTATAGGAGCAGCATGAAACGGTGTTCAAAACATGAAGAGCCTGAAAAGGTGTGAAAAATATAAAGAGCTTCAAAAGCTGTGAAATACATGCGGAGCATCAAACGGTCTGAAAAATAGGAGGAGCATGAAAAGCTGTTCAAAAACATGAAAGCCTGAAAAGGTGAGAAAAATATGAAGAGCTTCAAAAGGTGTTAAATACATGAGGATCATGAAACGGTCTGAAAATTAGGAGGAGCATGAAGCGGTGTTCAAAAACATGAAGAGCCTGAAAACGTGTGAAAAATATGAAAAGGTTCAAAATGTGTCAAAAATATGAGGAGCATGAAACGGTCTGAAAAATAGGAGGACCATGAAACGGTCTTCAAAACATAAAGAACCTGAAAAGGTGTGAAAAATATGAAGAGCTTTTAAAGTTGTCAAAAATATGAGGAGCATGAAACGGTCTGAAAAAGAGGAGGAGCATGAAACCGTGTTCAAAAACATGAAGAGCCTGAAAAGGTGTGAAAAATATGAACAGCTTCAAAAGGTGTGAAAAATATGAAGAGCTTCAAAAGGTGTCAAAAATGAGATGAGCATGAAAAGGTCTGAAAAATCGGAGGAACATGAAGTGGGGTTGAAAATCATGAAGAGCCTGAAAAAGTATATAAAATATGAAGAGCTTCAAAAGGAGTGAAAGACTTGAGGAGCATGAAACCGTCTGAATTATAGGAGGAGCATGAAACGGTGTTGAAAAACATGAAGAGCCTCAAAAGGTGTGAAAAATATGAAGAGCTCAAAAGGTGTCTAAAATATGAAGAGCTTCAAAAAGTGTGACAATTGAGATGAGCATGAAACGGTCTGAGAAATTGGAGGAGCATGAAGCTGTGTTCAAAAACATGAAGAGCCTGAAAAGGTGTGAAAAATATGAAGAGCATCAAAAGGTGTAAAAAATTTGAGCAGCATGAAACGGTCTGAAAAATAGGAGGAGCATGAAGTGGAGCTGAAAAACCTGAAGAGCCTGAAAAGGTGTGCAAAATATGAAGAGCTTCAAAAGGTGTGAAAAATATGAGGAGCATGAAACGGTCTGAAAAATAGGAGGAGCATGGATCGGTGTTCAAAAACATGAAGAGCCTGAAAAGGTGTGAAAATTATGAAGAGCTTCAAAAAGTGTCAAATATATGAGGAGAAAGAAACGGTCTGAAAAAAAGGAGGAGCATGAAGCGGTGTTCAAAAACATGAAGAGCCTGAAAAGGTGTGAAAAATATGAAGAGCTTCAAAAGCTGTCAAAAATGAGATGAGCATGAAACGGTCTGAAAAATAGGAGGAGCATGAACTGGTGCTGAAAATTCTGAAGAGCCTGAAAAGGTGTGAAAAATATGAAGAGCTTCAAAAGGTGTAAAAAAAGAGATGAGCATGAAACGGTCTGAAAAATAGGAGGAGCATGATCTGGTGCTGAAAATCCTGAAGAGCCTGAAAAGGTGTGAAAAATATGAAGAGCTTCAAAAGGTGTGAAAAATATGAGGAGCATGAAACGGTCTGAAAAATAGGAGGAGCATGGATCGGTGTTCTAAAACATGAAGAGCCTGAAAAGGTGTGAAAAATATGAAGAGCTTCAAAAAGTGTCAAATATAAGAGGAGAAAGAAACGGTCTGAAAAAAAGGAGGAGCATGAAGCGGTGTTCAAAAACATGAAGAGCATGAAAAAGTGTGAAAAATATGAAGAGTTTCAAAAGCTGTCAAAAATGAGATGAGCATGAAACGGTCTGAAAAAAGGAAGAGCAAGAAGCGTTGTTGAAAATCTTGAAGAGCTTGAAAAGATGTGAAAAATATGAAGAGCTTCAAAAGGTTTCAAAAATATGAGGATCATGAAACGGTCTGAAAAATAGGAGCAACATGAAACGGTCTGAAAAATAAGAGGAGCATGAAATGGTGTTGAAAAACAGGAAGAGCCTGAAAATGTGAGAAAAATATGAAGAGCTTCAAAAGGATTCAAAAATATGAGGAGCATGAAACTTTCTGAAAAAGAGGAGGAGCATGAACCGGTGTTGAAAAACATGAAGAGCCTGAAAAGGTGGGAAAAATATGAAGAGGTTTAAAAGGTGTCAAAAATATAAGGAGCATGAAACTTTCTGAAAAATAGGAGGATCATGAAACCGTGTTCAAAAACATGAAGAGCCTGAAAAGGTGTGAAAAATATGAAGAGCCTTAAAAAATGTCAAAAATATGAGGAGTATGAAATGGTCTGAAAAATAGCAGGAGCATGAAGCGGTGTTGAAAAACATGAAGAGCCTGAAAAGGTGTGAAAAATATGAAGAGCTTCAAAAGGTGTGAAAAATATGAAGAGCTTCAAAAGGTGTCAAAAATATGAGGAGAATGAAACGGTCTGAAAAATAGGCGGAGCATGAAACGGTGTTCAAAAACATGAAGAGCCTGAAAAGGTGTGAAAAATATGAAGAGCTTCAAAACGTGTCAAAATATGAGGAGCATGAAACGGTCTGAAAAATAGGAGGAGCAAGAAGCGGTGTTGAAAAACATGAAGAGCCTGAAAATGTGTGAAAAATATGAAGAGCTTCAAAAGGTGTGAAAAATATGAAGAGCTTCAAAAGCTGTCAAATGAGATGAGCATGAAACGGTCTGAAAAATAGCAGGAGCATGAAGTGGTGTTCAAAAACATAAAGAGACTGAAAAGGGGTGAAAAATATGAAGAGCTTAAAAAGGTGTCAAAATTATGAGGAGCATTAAACGGTCTGAAAAATAGAAGGAGCATGAAGCTGTGTTCAACAACATGAAGAGCCTGAAAAGGTGCGAAAAATATGAAGAGCCTGAAAAGGTGTGAAAATTATGAAGAGCTTCAAATGGTGTCAAAAATGAGATGAGCATGAAACGGTCTGAAAAATAGGAGGAGCATTAAGCGATGTTGAAAATCATGAAGAGCCTGAAAAGGTGTGAAAATATGAAGAGCTTCAAAAATGTGAAAAATATGAAGACCTTCAAAAGGTCTCAAAAATTGGATGAGCATGAAACGGTCTGAAAAATAGGAGGAGCATTAAACGGTGTGGAAAAACATGAAGAGCCTGAAAAGGTGTGGAAAAATAGGAAGAGCTTCAAAATGTGTCAAATATATGAGGAGAATGAAACGGTCTGAAAAATAGGAGGAGCATGAAACGGTCTGAAAAATAGGAAGAGCATGAAACGGACTGAAAAATAGGAGGATCATGAAGCGGTGTTGAAAATCGGGAAGAGCCTGAAATGGTGTGAAAAATGTGAAGAGCTTCAACAGGTGTCAAAAACTTGAGGAGAATGAAACGGTCTGAAAAATAGGAGGAGCATGAAGCCGTGTTGAAAAACATGAAGAGCCTGAAAAGGAGAGAAAAATATGAAGAGCTTTAAAAGGAGTCAACAATATGAGGAGCATGAAACGGTCTGAAAAATAGGAGGAGCATGAAGTGGAGCTGAAAAACATGAAGTGCCTGAAAAGGTGTGCAAAATATGAAGAGCTTCAAAAGGTGTAAAAAATGAGATGAGCATGAAACGGTCTGAAAAATAGGAGGAGCATGAACTGGTGCTGAAAAACATGAAGAGCCTGAAAAGGTGTGAAAAATATGAAGAGCTTTAAAAGGTGTGAAAAATATGAGGAGCATGAAACGGTCTGAAAAATAGGAGGAGCATGGATCGGTGTTCAAAAACATGAAGAGCCTGAAAGTTGTGAAAAATATGAAGAGCTTCAAAAAGTGTCAAATATATGAGGAGAAAGAAACGGTATGAAAAAAAGGAGGAGCATGAAGCGGTGTTCAAAAACATGAAGAGCCTGAAAAGGTGTGAAAAATATGAAGAGCTTCAAAAGCTGTCAAAAATGAGATGAGCAGGAAACGGTCTGAAAAAAAGCAGGAGCATGAAGCGTTGTTGAAAATCTTGAAGAGCTTGAAAAAGTGTGAAAAATATGAAGAGTTTCATAAGGTTTCAAAATATTAGGATCATGAAACGGTCTGAAAAATAGGAGCAACATGAAACGGTCTGAAAAATAAGAGGAGCATGAAATGGTGTTGAAAAACAGGAAGAGCCTGAAAATGTGAGAAAAATATGAAGAGCTTCAAAAGGTTTCAAAAATATGAGGAGCATGAAACTTTCTGAAAGAGGAGGAGCATGAAACCGTGTTCAAAAACATGAAGAGCCTGAAAAGGTGTGAAAAATATGAAGAGCCTTAAAAAATGTCAAAAATATGAGGAGTATGAATCGGTCTGAAAAATAGCAGGAGCATGAAGCGGTGTTGAAAAACATGAAGAGCCTGAAAAGGTGTGAAAAATATGAAGAGCTTCAAAAGGTGTAAAAAATGAGAGCAGCATGAAACGGTCTGAAAAATAGGAGGAGCATGAAGTGGAGCTGAAAAACATGAAGTGCCTGAAAAGATGTGCAAAATATGAAGAGCTTCAAAAGGTGTAAAAAATGAGATGAGCATGAAACGGTCTGAAAAATAGGAGGAGCATGAAGGGGAGCTGAAAAACCTGAAGAGCCTGAAAACGTGTGAAAAATATGAAGAGCTTCAAAAGGTTTGAAAAATATGAGGAGCATGAAACGGTGAAAAATAGGAGGAGCATGAAGCGGGGTTGAAAAACATGAACAGTCTGAAAAGGTGTGGAAAATATGTATAGCTTCAAAAGGTGTTAAATACATGAGGAGCATGAAACGGTCTGAAAAATAAGAGGAGCATGAAGCAGTGTTCAAAAACATGAAGAACCTGAAAAGCTGTGAAAAATATGAAGAGCTTCAAAAGGTGTAAAAAATATGAGGAGCATGATATGGTTTGAAAAATAGGATTAGCATGACGCGGTGTTCAAAACATGAAGAGCCTGAAAAGTTGTGAAAAATATGAAAAGCTTCAAAAGGTGTCAAAAATGAGATGAGCATGAAACCTTCTGAAAAATAGGAGGTGCATGAAGCGGTGTTGAAAAACATGAAGAGCCTGAAACGGTGTGAAATATATGAAGAGCTTCAAAAGGTGTCAAAAATATGAGGAGAATGAAACGGTCTGCAAAATAGGAGGAGCATGAAGCGGTGTTGAAAATCATGAATAGCCTGAAAAGGTGTAACAAATATGAAGAGCTTCAAAAGGTGTGAAATACATGAGGAGCATGAAACGGTCTGCAAAATAGGAAGAGCATGAAGCGGTATTGAAAATCATGAAGAGCCTGAAAAGGTGTGAAAAATATGAAGAGCTTCAAAAGGTGTGAAAAATATGAAGAGCTTCAAAAGGTGTGAAAAATATGAAGAGCTTCAAAAGGTGTCAAAATGAGATGAGTATGAAACGGTCTGATAAACAGGAGGAGAATGAAGCGGTGTTGAAAATAATCAAGAGCCTGAAAAGGTGTGAAAAATATGAAGAGCTTCAAATGGTGTCAAATATTAGATGAGCCTGAAACGGTCTGAAAAATAGGAGGAGCATGAAGTGGAGTTGAAAAAAATGAAGAGCCTGAAGAGGTGTGAAAAATATGAAATGCTTCAAAAGGTGTCAAAAATATGAGGAGCATGAAACGGTCTGAAAAATAGGAGGAGCATGAAGCGATGTTCAAAAACATGAAGAGCCTGAAAAGGTGTGAAAAATATGAAGAGCTTCAAAAGGTGTCAAAATGAGATGAGCATGAAACGGTCTGAAAACAGGAGGGGAATGAAGCGATGTTGAAAATCATCAAGAGCCTGAAAAGGTGTGAGAAATATGAAGAGCTTCAAAAGGTGTCTAAAATATGAGGAGCATGAAACAACCTGAAAAATAGTAGGAGCATGAAGCGGTGTTCAAAAATATGAAGAGCCTGAAAAGGTGTGAAATATATGAAGAGCTTCAAAAGTTGTCAAAAATATGAGGAGCATGAAACGGTCTGAAAAATAGGAGGAACATGAAGCGGTGTTCAAAAACATGAAAAGCCTGAAAATGTGTGAAATATATGAAGAGCTTGAAAAGGTTTCAAAAATATGAGGAGCATGAAACGGTCTGAAAAGTAGGAGGAGCATGAAGCGGTGTTAAAAAACATGAAGAGCCTGAAAAGGTGTGAAAATATGAAGAGATTCAAAAACATGAAAAATATGAAGAGCTTCAAAAGGTGTGACAAATATGAAGAGCTTCAAAAGGTGTCAAAATGAGATGAGCATGAAACGGTCTGAAAAATAGGAGGAGCATGAAGCGGTGTTGAAAAACATGAAGAGCCTGAAAAGGTGTGAAAATATGAAGAGATTCAAAAATGAAAAATATGAAGAGCTTAAAAAGGTGTGACAAATATGAAGAGCTTCAAAAGGTATCAAAAATGAGATGAGCATGAAACGGTCTGAAAAATAGGAGGAGCATGAAACGTTGTTGAAAATCATGAAGAGCAAGAAAAGGTGTGAAAAATATGAAGAGCTTCAAAAGGTGTGAAAAATATGAAGAGCTTCAAAAGGTGTGAAAAATATGAAGAGCTTCAAAAGGTGTCAAAATGAGATGAGAATGAAACGGACTGAAAAACAGGAGGAGAATGAAGCGGTGTTGAAAATCATCAAGAGCCTGAAAAGGTGTGAAAAATATGAAGAGCTTCAAAAGGAGTCAAAAATATGAGGAGCATGAAACGGTCTGAAAAATAGGAGGAGCATGAAACGGTGTTCAAAAACATGAAGAGCCTGAAAAGGTGTGAAAAATATGAAGAGCTTCAAAAGGTGTGAAATACATGAGGAGCATTAAACGGTCTGAAAAATAGGAGGAGCATGAATCGTTGTTCTAAAACATGAAGAGCCTGAAAAGGTGTGAAATATATGAAGAGCTTCAAAAGGTGTCAAAAATATGAGGAGCATGAAACTTTCTGAAAAAGAGGAGGAGAATGAAGCGGTGTTGAAAAACATCAAGAGCCTGAAAAGGTGTGAAAAATATGAAGAGCTTCAAAAGGTGTGAAATAGATGAGGAGCATTAAATGGTCTAAAAAATAGGAGGAGCATGAAGCGGTGTTCAAAAACATGAAGAGCCTGAAACGGTGTGAAATATATGAAGAGATTCAAAAGGTGTCAAAAATATGAGGAGCATGAAACGGTATGAAAAATAGGAGGAGCATGAAGCAGTTTTGAAAAACATGAAGAGCCTGAAAAGGTGTGAAAAATATGAAGAGATTCAAAAGGTGTCAAAAATATGAGGAGCATGAAATGGTGTTGAAAAACATGAAGAGCCTGAAAAGGTGTGAAAAACATGAACAGCTTCAAAAAGTGTCAAAAATATGAGGAGCATGAAACAGTCTGAAAAATAGGAGGAGCAAGAAGCGGTGTTGAAAAACATGAAGAGCCTGAAAACGTGTGAAAAATATGAAGAGCTTATAAAGGTGTCAAATTTATGAGGAGAATGAAACGTAATGAAAAATAGGAGGAGCATGAAACTGTGTTGAAAACATGAAGAGCCTGAAAAGGTGTGAAAAATAAGAAGAGCTTCTAAAGGTGTCAAAAATATGAGGAGCATGAAACGGTCTGAAAAATAGGAGCAGCATGAGGCTGTGTTGAAAACCATTAAGAGCCTGAAAAGGTGTGAAAAATATGAAGACCTTCAAAAGGTGTGAAATACATGAGGAACAAGAAACTCTCTGAAAAATAGGAGGAGCAAGAAGCAGTGTTGAAAAACATCAAGAGCCTGAAAAGGTGTGAAAATTATGAAGACCTTCAAAAGGTGTGAAATACATGAGGAACAAGAAACTCTCTGAAAATTAGGAGGAGCAAGAAGCAGTGTTCAAAAACATGAAGAGCCTGAAAAGGTGTGAAAAATATGGGAGCTTCAAAAGGTGTCAAAAATATGAGGAGCATGAAACGGTCTGAAAAATAGGAGGAGCATGAAGCGGTGTTCAAAAACATGAAGAGCTTGAAAGGTGTGAAAAATATGAAGAGCTTTAAAAGGTGTCAAAAATATGAGGAGCATGAAACGTTCTGAAAAATAGGAAGATCATGAAACGTTGTTCAAAAAAATGAAGAGCTTGAAAAGGTGTGAAAAATATGAAGAGCCTCAAAACGTGTCAAAATATGAGGAGTATGAAACGGTCTGGAAATTAGCAGGAGCATGAAGCGGAGTTCAAAAACATGAAGAGCCTGAAAAGGTGTGAAAACTATGAAGAGCTTCAAAAGGTGTGAAAATATGAAGAGCTACAAAAGGTGTAAAAATTTAGATGAGCATGAAACGGTCTGAAAAATAGGAGGAGCATGAAACGGTGATGAAAAACATGAAGAGCCTGAAAAGGTGTCAAATATATGAAGAGCTTCAAAAGGTGTGAAAAAAATGAAGAGCTTCAAAATGTGTCAAATTTATGAGGAGCATGAAATGGTCTGAAAAATAAGCGGAGCATGAAACGGTGTTCAAAAACATAAAGAGCTTGAAAAGGTGTGAAATATATGAAGAGTTTCAAAACGTGTGAAATACATGAGGAGCATGAAACGATCTGAAAAAAAGGAGGACCATGAAGCGGTGTTCAAATACATGAAGATCCTGAAAAAGTGTGAAAAATATGAAGAGCTTCAAAAGGTGTCAAAAATGAGATATGCATGAAACGGTCTGAAAAATATGAGGAGCATGAAGTGGTTGTTAAAAACATGAAGAGCCTGAAAAGGTGTGAAAAATATGAAGAGCTTCAAAAGGTGACAAAAATGTGATGAGCATGAAACGGTCTGAAAAATATGAGGAGCATGAAGCGGTGTTGGAAATCATGAAGAGTCTGAAAAGATGTGAAATATATGAAGAGCTTCAAAAGGTGTCAAAAATATGAGGAGCATGAAATGGTCTGAAAAATAGGAGGAGCATGAAACGATATTCAAAAACATGAAGAGCCTGAAGAGGTGTGAAATATATGAAGAGCTTCAAAAGGTGTGAAATACATGAGGAGCATGGAACGGTCTGAAAAATAGGAGAAGCATGAAGTTGTGTTGAAAAACGTGAAGAGTCTGAAAAGGTGTGAAAAATATGAAGAGGTTCAAAAGGTGTGAAAAATATGACGAGCATGATACGGACTTAAAAATAGGAGGAGCATGAAGCGGTGTTCAAAAACATGAAGAGCCTGAAAAGTTGTGAAAAATATGAAAAGCATGAAAAGGTTTCAAAAATATGAGGAGCATGAAACGATCTGAAAAATAGGAGGAGCATGAAGCGGTGTTCAAAAACATGAAGAGGCTAAAAAGTTGTCAAAAATATGAAGAGCTTCAAAAGGTGTGAAAAATATGAGGAGCAAGAAATGGTCTGAAAAATAGGAGGATTATGAAACGGTGTTCAAAAACAAGAAGAGCCCGAAAAGGTGTGAAAAATAGTAAAAGCCTCCAAAAGTGTCAAAATTATGAGGAGCATGAAACGGTCTGAAAAATTGCAGGAGCATGAAGTGGTGTTGAAAAACATGAAGAGTCTGAAAACGTGTGAAAATAAGAAGAGCTTCAAAAGGTATCAAAATGAGATGAGCATGAACCGGTCTGAAAAATAGGAGGAGCATGAAGTGGGGTTGAAAAAATGAAAAGCCTGAAAAGGTGTGAAATATATGAAGTGCTTCAAAGGTGTCAAAAATATGAGGAGAATGAAACGGTCTGAAAAATAAGAGGAGCATGAAGTGGTGTTGAAAAACATGAAGAGCCTGAAAACGTGTGAAAAATATGAAGACCTTCAAAAATTGTGAAAAATATGAAGAGTTTCAAAAGGTGTGAAAAAAGAGATGAGCATGATAAGGTCTGAAAAATAGGAGGAGCATGAAGCGGTGTTGTAAAACATGAAGAGCCTGAAAAGGTGTGAAAAATATGAAGAGCTTCAAAAGGTGTCCAAAATAAGAGGAGCAAGAAACGGTCTGAAAAATAGGAGGAGAATGAAGCGGTGTTGAAAAACATGAAGAGCCTGAAAAGGTGTGAAAAATATGAAGAGCTTCAAAAGGTGTCAAAAAGGGATGAGCATGAAATGGTCTGAAAAATAGGAGGAGCATGACGCCGTGTTCAAAAACATGAAGAGCCTGAAAAGGTGTGAAATATATGAAGAGCTTCAAACGGTGTGAAATACATGAGGAGCATGAAACGGTCTGAAAAATAGGAGGAGCATGAAGCGGTGTTGAAAAACATGAAGAGCCTGAAAACTTGTGAAAAATATGAAGAGCTTCAAAAGGTGTGAAAGATATGAAGAGCTTCAAAAGGTGTCAAAATGAGATGAGAATGAAACGGTCTGAAAAACAGTAGGAGGATGAAGTTGTGTTGAAAAAAATGAAGAGCCTGAAAAGGTGTGAAATATATGAAGAGCTTCAAAAGGTGTGAAAAATATGAGGAGAACGAAACGGTGTGAAAAATAGGAGGAGCA
Source organism: Dama dama (assembly GCF_033118175.1). NCBI lineage: Eukaryota > Metazoa > Chordata > Mammalia > Artiodactyla > Cervidae > Dama > Dama dama. Next base: position 2,033,303 of record NW_026870910.1, read on the forward strand.
TGGAGTGGTGTTGAAAAACATGAAGAGCCTGAAAAGCTGTGAGAAATATGAAGAGCTTCAAAATGTGTGAAAAATATGAAGAGCTTCAAAAGGTGTCAAAAATATGAGGAGAATGAAACGGTCTGCAACATAGGAGGAGCATGAAATGGTGTTCAAAAACGTGAAGAGCCTGAAAAGGTGTGAAAAATATGAAGTGATTCAAAAGGTGTGAAATACATGAGGAGGATTAAACGGTCTGAAACAGAGGAGGAGCATGAAGCGGTGTTGAAAAACATGAAGAGCCTGAAAACGTGTGAAAAATATGAAGAGCTTCAAAAGGTGTGTAAAATATGAAGAGCTTCAAAAAGTGTCAAAAATTAGATGAGCATGAAACGGTCTGAAAAATAGGAGGAGCATGAAGCGGTGTTGAAAAACATGAAGAGCCTGAAAACGTGTGAAAAATATGAAGTGCTTCAAAAGGTGTCAAAAATATGAGGAGCATGAAACGGTCTGAAAAATAGGAGGAGCATGATACGGTGATTAAAACATGACGAGCCTGAAAAGGTGTGAAAAATATGAAGAGCTTCAATAGGTGTGAAATACATGAGGAGCATGAAACGGTCTGAAAAATAGGAGGATCATGAACCGGTGTTCAAAAACATGAAGAGCCTGAAAAGGTGTGAAAAATATGAAAAGCTTCAAAATGTGTCAGAAATGAGATGTGCATGAAACGGTCTGAAAAATAGGAGGATCCTAAAACGGTGTTGAAAGACATGAAGAGCCTGAAAAGGCATCAAAAATATGAAGAGTTTCAAAAGGTGTCAAAAATATGAGGAGCATGAAACGGTCTGAAAAATAGGAGGAGCATGAAGCTGTGTTCAAAAACATGAAGAGCCTGAAAAGGTGTGAAAAATATGAAGAGCTTCAAAAGTTGTGAAGAATATGGAGAGCATGAAACTGTGTGAAAAATAGAAGCAGCATGAAACGGTGTTGAAAAACATGAAGAGCCTGAAAAGGTGTGAAAAATATGAAGAGATTCAAAAGGTGTCAAAAATATGAGGAGCATGAAACGTTCTGAAAAATAGGAGGAGCATGAAACGGTGATCAAAAACATGAAGAGCCTGAACAGGTGTGAAAAATATGAAGAGCTTCAAAAGGGGTCAAAAATATGAGGAGCATGAAACGTTCTGAAAATTAGGAGGATCATGAGCGGTGTTCAAAAACATGAAGAGCCTGAAAAGGTGTGAAAAATGTGAAGAGCTTCAAAAGGGGTCAAAAATATGAGGAGCATGAAACGGTCTGAAAGATAGGAGGAGAATGGAACGGTGATCAGAAACATGAAGAGCCTGAAAAGGTGTGAAAAATATGAAGAGCTTCAAAAGGTGTGAAATTCATGAGGAGCATGAAACGGTCTGAAAAATGGGAGAAGCATGAAGTGGTGTGGAAAAACATGAAGAGCCTGAAAAGGTGTGAAAAATATGAAGAGCTTAAAAAGGTGTGAAATACATGAGGAGCATGAAACTCTCTGAAAAATAGGAGGAGCATGAAGTGGTGTTCAAAAACATGAAGAGTCTTAAATGGTGTGAAAAATATGAAGAGCTTCAATAGGTGTGAATAATATGAGGAGCAGGATACGGTCTGAAAAATAGGAGGAGCATGAAGCGGTGTTCAAAAACATGAAGAGCCTGAAAAATTGTGAAAAATATGAAAAGCTTCAAAAGGTGTCAAAAATATGAGGAGCATGAAACGGTCTGCAAAAAAGGAGGAGCATGAAGTGGTGTTGAAAAACTTGAACAGCCAGAAAAGGTCTGAAAAATATGAAAAGCTTCAAAAGGTGGCAAAAATATGCGGATCATGAAATGGTCTGAAAAATAGGAGGAGACTGAAGCGGTGTTTAAAAACATGAAGAGTCTGAAAAGGTGTGAAAAATATGAAGAGCTTCAAAAGGTGTCAAAAATATGAGGAGCATGAAATGGTGTTGAAAAACATGAAGAGCTTGAAAAGGTATGAAAAACATGAACAGCTTCAAAAAGTGTCAAAAATATGAGGAGCATGAAACGGTCTGAAAAATAGGAGGAGCATGAAGCGGTGTTGAAAAACATGTAGAACCTGAAAACGTGTGAAAAATATGAAGAGCTTCAAAAGGTGTGAAAATTATGAAGAGCTTCAAATGTGTCAAAAATGAGATGAGCATGAAACGGTCTAAAAAATAGGAGGAGCATGAAGTGGATTTGAAAAAAAAGAAGAGACTGAAAAGGTGTGAAAAATATGAAAAGCTTCAAAAGGTGTCAAAAATGACATGAGCATGAAACGGTTTGAAAAAAAGGAGGAGCATGAAGTCGTGTTGAAAAAAAAAAAGAGACTAAAATGGTGTGAAAAATATGAGGATCATCGAAAGGTGTCAAAAATATGAGGAGCATGAAACGGTCTGAAAAATAGGAGGCGCATGAAGCGGTGTTGAAAAACATGAAGAGCCTGAAAACGTGTGAAAAATATGAAGAGCTTCAAAAGGTGTCAAAAATATGAGGAGAATGAAACGGTCTGAAAAATAGGAGGAGCATGAAGCTGTGTTGAAAACATGAAGAGCCTGAAAAGGTGTGAAAAATAAGAAGAGCTTCTAAAAGTGTCAAAAATATGAGGAGCATGAAACGGTCTGAAAAATAGGAGCAGCAAGAGGCTGTGTTGAAAACCATGAAGAGCCTGAAAAGGTGTGAAAAATATGAGGAGCTTTAAAAGGTGTCAAAAATATGAGGAGCATGAAACGGTCTGAAAAATAGGAGAAGCATGAAATGGTGATCAAAAACATGAAGAGCCTGAAAACGTGTGAAAAATATGAAGAGCTTCAAAACGTGTCAAATATATGAGGAGCATGAAACGGTCTGAAAAATAGAAGCAGCATGAAGCGGTGTTGAAAAACATGAAGAGCCTGAAAACGTGTGAAAAATATGAAGAGCTTCAAAGTTGTGAAAAATATGAAGAGATTCAAAAGGTGTCAAAAATATGAGGAGCATGAAACAGTCTGAAAAATAATATGAGCATGAAGTGTTGTTGAAAACATGAAGAGATTGAAATGTTGTGAAAAATATGAAGAGCTTCAAAAGGTGTGAAAAATATGAAGAGCTTCAAATGTGTCAAAAATGAGATGAGCATGAATTGGTCTGAAAAATAAGAGGAGCATGAAGTGGTGTTGAAAAAAAAGAAGAGGCTGAAAAGGTGTGAAATATATGAAGACCTTCAAAAGGTGTCAAAAATATGAGGAGAATGAAACGTTCTGAATAATAGGAGGAGCATGAAGTGGTGTTGAAAAACATGAAGAGCATGAAAACGTGTGAAAAATATGAAGAGCTTCAAAAGGTGTGAAAAATATGAAGAGCTTCAAATGTGTCAAAAATGAGATGAGCATGAAACGGTCTAAAAAATAAGAGGAGCATGAAGTGGTGTTGAAAAAAAAGAAGAGGCTGAAAAGGTGTGAAATATATGAAGAGCTTGAAAACGTGTCAAAAATATGAGGAGAATGAAACGGTCTGAAAAATAGGAGGAGCATGAAGAGGTGTTCAAAAACATGAAGAGCCTGAAAATGTGTGAAAAATATGAAGAGTTTCTAAAGGTGTCAAAAATATGAGGAGCATGAAACGGTCTCAAAAATCGGAGGAGCATGAATGGTCTTGAAAAACATGAAGAGCCTGAAAAGATGTGAAAAATATGAAGAACTTCAAAAGGTGTCAAAAATATGAGGAGCATGAAACGGTTTCAAAAAGAGGAGGAGCATGAAGCGGTGTTTAAAAACATGAAGAGCCTGAAAAGGTGTGAAAAATATGAAGAGCTTCAAAAGGTGTCAAGTATGAGGAGCATGAAACGGTATGATAAATAGCAAGAGCATGAAGCGGTGTTGAAAAACTTGAAGAGTCTGAAGTCGTTTGAATTATGAAGAGCTTCAAAAATGTTAAAAATATGAAGAGCTTCAAAAGGTGTAAAAAATATGAAGAGCTTCAAAAGGTGTCAAAAATTAGATGAGCATGAAACGGTCTAAAAAATAGGAGGAGCAACAAGTAGTGTTCAAAAATATGAAGAGCCTGAAAAGGTGTGAAAATTATGAAGAGCTTCAAAAGGTGTAAAAATGAGATGAGCATGAAACTCTCTGAAAAATAGGAGGAGCATGAAGCGGTGTTCAAAAACATGAAGAGCCTGAAAAGTTGTGAAAAATATGAAAAGCTTCAAAAGGTGTCAAAAATGAGATGAGCATTAAACGGTCTGAAAAATAGGAATAACATGAAACGGTGTTGAAAATCATGAAGAGCCTGAAAAAGTGTGAAAAATATAAAGAGCTTCAAAGGTGAAAAAAATGAGATGAGCATGAAACGGCCTGAAAAATAGGAGGAGCATGAAACGGGCTGAAAAATAAGATAAGCGTGTATTGCTGTGGAAAAACATGAAGAGCCTGAGAAGCTGTGAAATATATGAAGAGCTTCAAAAGGTGTGAAATACATGAGGAGCATGAAACGGGCAGAAAAATAGGAGAAGCATGAAGTGGTGTGGAAAAATATGAAGAGCCTGAAAAGGTGTGAAAAATATGAAAAGCTTCAAAAGGTGTCAAAAATGAGATGAGCATGAAACGGTTTGAAAAATAGGAGGATCATGAAACGGTGTTGAAAAACATAAACAGCCTGAAAAGATGTGAAAAATATGAAGAGCTTCAAAAAGTGTCAAAAATATGAGGAGCATGAAACGGTCTGAAAAATAGGAGGAGCATGAAGCTGTGTTCAAAAACATGAAGAGCCTGAAAAGGTGTGAAAAATATGAAGAGCTTCAAAAGGTGTGAAAAATATGAGGAGCATGAAACGGTCTGAAAAATAGAAGCAGCATGAAACGGTTTTGAAAAACACGAAGAGCCTGAAAACGTGTGAAAAATATGAAGAGCTTCAATAGGTGTGAAAAATATGAAGAGCTTCAAAGGTGTCAAAAATGAGATGAGCATGAAACGGTCTGAAAATTGGAGGAGCATGAATTGGTTTTGAAAAACATGAAGAGATTGAAAAGGTGTGAAAAATATGATGAGCTTCAAAAGGTGTGAAATATATGAGGAGAATGAAACGCTCTGAAAAATAGGAGGATCATGAAGCGGTTTTCAAAAACATGAAGAGCATGAAAATGTGTGAAAAATATGAAGAGCTTCAAAAGGTGTCATAAATATGAGGAGCATGAAACGGTCTGAAAAATAGGAGGAGCATGAAACGGTGATCAAAAACATGAAGAGCCTGAAAAGGTGTGAAAATATGAAGAGATTCAAAAATATGAAAAATATGAAGAGCTTCAAAGGTGTGAAAAATATGAAGAGCTTCAAAAGGTGTCAAATATTAGATGAGCCTGAAACGGTCTGAAAAATAGGAGGAGCATGAAGTGGTGTTGAAAAAAATGAAGAGCCTGAAGATGTGTGAAAAATATGAAAAGCTTTAAAAGGTGTCAAAAATATGAGGAGCATGAAACTGTCTGAAAAATAGGAGGAGCATGAGCGGTGTTCAAAAACATGAAGAGCCTGAAAAGGTGTGAAAAATATGAAGAGCTTCAAAAGGTGTCAAAAATATGAGGAGCATGAAAAGTTCTGAAAAATAGGAGGAGCATGAAGCGGTGTTCAAAAACATAAAGAGCCTGAAAAGGTGTGAAAAATATGAAGAGCTTCAGAAGGTGTGAAAAATATGAGGAGCATGAATCGGTCTGAAAAATAGGAGGAGCATGAGGCGGTGTTGAAAAACATGAAGAGCCTGAAAACGTGTGAAAAATATGAAGAGCTTCAAAAGGTGTGAAAAATATGAAGAGCTTCAAAAGGTGTGAAAAATGAGATGAGCATGAAACGGTCTGAAAAATAGGAGGAGCATGAAGTGGTGTTGAAAAAAACGAAGAGCCTGAAAAGGTGTGAAATATATGAGGAGCTTCTAAAGGTGTCAAAAATATGAGGAGAACGAAACGGTCTGAAAAATAGGAGGAGCATGAAGTGGTGTTGAAAAACATGAAGAACCTGAAAAGGTGTGAAAAATATGAAGAGTTTCTAAAGGTGTCAAAAATAGAGGAGCATAAAACGGTCTGAAAAATATGAGGAGCATGAACTGGTGTTGAAAAACATGAAGAGCCTGAAAAGGTATGAAAAATATGAAGAGCTTCAAAATATGTGAAAAATATGAGGAGCATGAAACGGTCTGAAAAATAGGAGGAGCATGAAGCGGTGTTGAAAAACATGAAGAGCCTGAAAATGTTTTAAAAATATAAAGAACTTCAAAAGGTGTCAAAATTAAGAGGAGCATGAAACGGTCTGAAAAATATGAGGAGCATGAACTGGTGTTCAAAAACATGCAGAGACTGAAAAGGTGTGAAAAATATGAAGAGCTTCAAAAAGTGTCAAAAATTAGATTAGCATGAAAGGGTCTGAAAAATAGGAGGAGCCTGAAGTGGTGTTGAAAAACATGAAGAGCCTGAAAAAGTGTGAAAAATATGAAGAGCTTCAAAAATATGAAAATTATGAAGAGCTTCAAAAGGTGTTAAAAATATGAAGAGCTTCAAAAGGTGAAAAAAATGAGATGAGCATGAAACGGTCTGAAAAATAGGAGGAGCATGAAGCGTTGTTGAAAAACATGGAGAGCCTGAAAAGTTGTGAAAAATATGAAGAGCTTCAAAAGGGGTGAAAAATATGAAGAGCTTCAAATGTGTCAAAAATGAGATGAGCATGAAACGGTCTGAAAAATAAGAGGAGCATGAAGTGGAGTTGAAAAAAAAGAAGAGCCTGAAAAGGTGTGAAATATATGAAGACCTTCAAAAGGTGTCAAAAATATGAGGAGTATGAAACGGTCTGAAAAATAGGAGGAGCATGAAGCGGTGTTGAAAAACATGAAGAGCCTGAAAAGGTGTGAAAAATATGAAGAGCTTCAAAAGGTGTCAAAAATATGAGGAGCATGGAACGGTGTTGAAAAACATGAAGAGCCTGAAAAGGTGTGAAAAATATGAACAGCTACAAAAAGTGTCAAAAATATGAGGAGCATGAAACGGTCTGAAAAATAGGAGGAGCATGAAGAGGTGTTGAAAAACATGAAGAGCCTGAAAAAGTGTGAAAAATATGAAGAGCTTCAAAAGGTGTGAAAAATATGAAGAGCTTCAAATGTGTCAAAAATTAGATGAGCATGAAACGTCCTGAAAAATAGGAGGAGCATGAAGTGGTGTTGAAAAAAATGAAGAGCCTGAAAAGGTGTGAAATATATGAAGAGCTTCAAAAGGTGTCAAAAATATGAGGAGAACGAAACGGAGTGAAAAATAGGAGGAGCATGAAGTGGTATTCAAAAACATGAAGAGCCTGAAAAGCTGTGAGAAATATGAAGAGCTTCAAAAGGTGTCAAAAATATGAGGAGCATGAAACGGTCTGAAAAATAGGAGGAGCATGAAGCGGTGTTCAAAAACATGAAGAGCCTGAAAAGGTGTGAAAAATATGAAGAGCTTCAAAAGGTGTCAAAAATATGAGGAGCATGAAACGGTCTGAAAAATAGGAGGAGCATGAAGCGGTGTTCAAAAACATGAAGAGCCTGAAAAGGTTTGAAAAAAATGAAGACCTTCAAAAGGTGTCAAAAATATGAGGAGCTTGAAACGATCTGAACAATAGGACGATTATGAAACGGTGTTACAAAACATGAAGAGCCTGAAAAGGTGTGAAAAATATGAAAAGCCTCAAAACGTGTCAAAAATATGAGGAGCATGAAACGATCTGAAAAATAGCAGGAGCATGAAGCGGTGTTGAAAAACATGAAGAGTCTGAAACCGTGCGAAAATATGAAGAGCTTCAAAAATATGAAAAATATGAAGAGCCTGAAAAGGTGTCAAAAATATGAAGGGCTTCAAAAGGTGTCAAAATTATGAGGAGCATGAAGCGGTCTGAAAAATAGGAGGAACATGAAACGGTGATCAAAAACATGAAGAGCCTGAAAAGGTGTGAAAAATATGAAGAGCTTCAAAAGGTGTGAAATACATGAGGAGCATGAAACGGGCTGAAAAATAGGAGAAGCATGAAGTGGTGTGGAAAAACATGAAGAACCTGAAAAGGTGTGAAAAATATGAAAAGCTTCAAAAGGTGTCAAAAGTATGAGGAGCATGAAACGGTCTGAAAAATAGGAGGAGCATGAAGTAGTGTTGAAAAACATGAAGAGCCTGAAGAGGTGTGAAAAATATGAAAAGCTTCAAAAGGTGTCAAAATGAGATGAGCATGAAACGGTCTGAAAAATAGGAGGAGAATGAACAGGTGTTTAAAATCATCAAGAGCCTGAAAAGGTGTGAAAAATATGAACAGCTTCAAAAGGTGTCAAAAGTATGAGGAGCATGAAACGGTCTGAAAAATAGGAGGAGCATGAAGCGGTGTTCAAAATCATGAAGATAAAGAAAAGGTGTGAAAAATATGAAGAGCTTCAAAAGGTGTCAAAATGAGATGAGCATGAAACGTCTGAAAAATAGGAGGAGCATGAAGTGGTGTTGAAAAACATGAATAGCCTGAAAAGGTGTGAAAAATATGAAGAGCATCAAAAGGTGTCAAAAATATGAGGAGCATGAAACGTTCTGAAAAATAGGAGGTGCATGAAGCGGTGTTGAAAAACATGAAGAACCTGAAAAGGTGTGAAAAATATGAAGAGCTTAAAAAGGTGTCAAAAATATGAGGAGCATGAAACGGTCTGAAAAATAGGAGGATTATGAAACGGTGTTCAAAAACATGAAGAGCCTGAAAGGGTGTGAAAAATATGAAAGCCTCAAAACCTGTCAAAAATATGAGGAGCATGAAACCGTCTGAAAAATAGCTGGAGCATGAAGCGGTGTTGAAAAACATGAAGAGTCTGAAAACGCGTTAAAAAATGAAGAGCTTCAAAAATATGAAAAATATGAAGAGCTTAAAAATGTGTGAAAAATATGAAGAGCTTGAAAAGGTGTAAAATGTGAGATGAGCATGAAACGGTCTGAAATATACGAGGAGCATGAATCGGTGTTGAAAATCATGAAGAGCCTAAAAAGGCGGAAAAATATGAACGACTTCAAAAGATGTGAAATATATGAAGAGCTTCAAAAGGTGTCAAAAATATGAGGAGCATGAAACGGTCTGAAAAATAGGAGGAACATGAAGCGGTGTTCAAAAACATGAAAAGCATGAAAAGGTGTGAAAAATATGAAGAGCTTCAAAAGGTGTCAAAAATATGAGGAGCCTGAAACGTTCTGAAAAATAGGAGGAGCAGGAAGAGTTGTTAAAAAACATGAAGAACCTGAAAAGGTGTGAAAAATATGAAGAGCTTCAAAAGGTGTCAAAAATATGAGAAGCATGAAACGGTTTGAAAAAGAGGAGGAGCATGAAGCGGTGTTGAAAAACATGAAGAGCCTGAAAAGGTGTGAAAAATATGAAGAGCTTCAAAAGGTGTCAAAAATATGAGAAGCATGAAACGGTTTGAAAAAGAGGAGGAGCATGAAGCGGTGTTGAAAAACATGAAGAGCCTGAAAAGGTGTGAAAAATATGAAGAGCTTCAAAAGGTGTCAAAAATATGAGGAGCATGAAAGGGTATGAAAAATAGGAGGAGCATGAAACGGTGATCAAAAACATGAAGAACCTGAAAAGGTGTGAAAAATATGAAGAGCTTCAAAAGGTGTCAAAAATATGAGGAGCATGAACGGGTCTGAAAAATAGGAGGAGCATGAAACGGTGATCAAAAACATGAAGAACCTGAAAAGGTGTGAAAAATATGAAGAGCTTCAAAAGGTGTCAAAAATATGAGGAGCATGAAAGGGTCTGAAAAATAGGAGGAGCATGAAACGGTGATCAAAACATGAAGAACCTGAAAAGGTGTGAAAAATATGAAGAGCTTCAAAATGTGTGAAATACATGAGGAGCATGAAACGGTCTGAAAAATAGGAGAAGCATGAAGTGGTGTGGAAAAACATGAAGAGCCTGAAAAGGTGTGAAAAATATGAACAGCTTCAAAAGTTGTGAAATACATGAGGAGCATGAAACTTTCCAAAAAATAGGAGGAGCATGAATTGCTGTTCAAAAACATGAAGAGCCTGAAAAGGTGAGAAAAATATAAAGAGCTTCAAAAGGTGTGAAAAATATGAGGAGCATGATGCGGTCGAAAAAATAGGAGGAGCATGAAGCGGAGTTCAAAAACATGAAGAGCCTGAAAAGGTGTGAAAAATATGAAGAGCCTCAAAAGTTGTCAAAAATATGAGGAGTATGAAACGGTATGATAAATAGCAGGAGCATGAAGCGGTGTTGAAAAACATGAAGAGTATGAAATCGTTTGAAAATTATGAAGAGCTTCAAAAATGTTAAAAATATGAAGAGCTTCAAAAGGTGTAAAAAATATGAAGAGCTTCAAAAGGTGTCAAAAATTAGATGAGCATGAAACGGTCTAAAAAATAGGAGGAGCATGAAGAAGTGTTCAAAAACATGAAGAGCCTGAATAGTTGTGAAAAATATGCAAAGCTTCAAAAGGTGTCAAAAATCAGAGGAGCATGAAACGGTCTAAAAAATAGGAGGAGCATGAAGAAGTGTTCAAAAACATGAAGAGCCTGAAAAGGTGTGAAAAATATGAAGAGCATGAAACGGTCTGAAAAATAGGAGAAACATGAAGTGATGTGGAAAAACATGAAGAGCCTGAAAAGGTGTGAAAAATATGAAGACCTTCAAAACGTGTGATATACATGAGGAGCATGAAACTCTCTGAAAAATAGGAGGAGCATGAAGTGCTGTTCAAAAACATGAAGAGCCTGAAAAGGTGAGAAAAATATGAAGAGCTTCAAAAGGTGTGAAAAATATGAGGAGCATGATACGGTAGAAGAAATAGGAGGAGCATGAAGCGGAGTTCAAAAACATGAAGAGCCTGAAAAGGTGTGAAAAATATGAAGAGCCTCAAAACGTGTCAAAAATATGAGGAGTATGAAACGGTATGATAAATAGCAGGAGCATGAAGTGGTGTGGAAAAACATGAAGAGCCTGAAAAGTTGTGAAATATATTCAAAGCTTCAAAAGGTGTCAAAAATATGAGGAGCAAGAAACGGTCTGAAAAATAGGAGGAGCATGAAGCGCTGTTGAAACTCATAAAGAGCCTGAAAAGTTGTGCAAAATATGAAGAGCTTCAAAAGATGTGAAAAACATGAAGAGCTTCAAAAGGTGTGAAAAATATGAAGAGCTTCAAAAGGTGTCAAAAAAGAGATGAGCATGAAAATGTCTGAAAAATAGGAGGAGCATGAAGCGGTGTTGAAAATCATGAAGAGCCTGAAAAAGTGTGAAAAATATGAAGAACTTCATAATTTTCAAAAATATGAAGAGCTTCAAAAGGTGTCAAAAATATGAGGAGCATGAAACGGTCTGCAAAAAAGGAGGAGCATGAAGTGGTGTTGAAAAACATGAAGAGCCTGAAAAGGTGTGAAAAATATGAAGAGCTTCAAAAGGTGTCAAAAATATGAAGAGCTTCAAAAGGTGTCAAAATGAGATGAACGTGAAACGATCTGAAAAATAGGAGGAGCATGAAGTGGTGTTGAAAAAATGAAGAGCGTGGAAAGGTGTGAAATATCTGAAGAGCTTCAAAAGGTGTCAAAAATATGAGGAGAATGAAACGGTCTGCAAAATATGAGGAGCATGAAGCGGTGTTGAAAAACATGAAGAGTCTGAAAAGATGTGAAAAATATGAAGAGATTCAAAAGTTGTCAAAAATGAGATGAGCATGAACCCGTCTGAAAGATAGGAGGAGCATGAAGCAGTGTTGAAAGACATGAAGAGCCTGAAAAGATGTGAGAAATATGAAGAGCTTCAAAAGGTGTCAAAAATATGAGGAGCATGAAACGGTCTGCAAAAAAGTAGGAGCATGAAGTGATGTTGAAAAACTTGAAGAGCAGAAAAGGTGTGAAAAATATGAAGAGGTTCAAAGGTGTGAAATACATGAGGATCATGAAACGGTTTGAAAAATTGGAGGAGCATGAAACAGAGTTCGAAAACATGAAGAGCCTGAAAAGGTTTGAAAAGTATGAAGAGCTTCAAAAGGTGTCAAAAATATGAGGAGCATGAAACGGTCGGAAAAATAGGAGGAGCATGAGGCGGTGTTGAAAAACATGAAGAGCCTGAAAACGTGTGAAAAATATGAAGAGCTTCAAAGGTGTGATAAATATGAAGAGCTTCAAAAGGTGGCAAAAATGAGTTGAACGTGAAAAGGTCTGAAAAATAGGCGGTGAATGAAGTGGTGTTGAAAAAAAAGAAGAGACTGAAAAGGTGTGAAATATATGAAGAGCTTCAAAAATGTGAAAAATATGAAGAGGTTCAAAAGGTCTGAAATTCATGAGGTGTATGAAACGGTCTGAAAAATAGGAGCATGAAGTGATGTTGAAAAACATGAAGAGCCTGAAAAGGTGGGAAAAATACGAAGAGCTTCAAAAGGTATCAAAAATATAAGGAGCATGAAACGGTCTGAAATATATATTAGGAGCATGAAACGGTCTTCAAAAACATGAAGGCCTGAAAAGGTGTGAAAAATACGAGGAGCTTTGAAAGATGTGAAAAATATGAAGAGCTTCAAAAGGTGTCAAAAATGAGATGAGCGTGAAACGGTCTGAAAAATAGGAGGAGCATGAAGTTGTGTTGAAAAACATGAAGAGCCTGAAAAGGTGTGATATATATGAGGAGCTTGAAAAGGTGTCAAAAATATGAGGAGCATGAAACGATCTGAAAAATAGGAGATGCATGAAGTGGTGTTGAAAAACATGAAGAGTCTGAAAAGGTGTGAAAAATATGCAAAGCTTCAAAAGGTGTCAAATATATGAGGAGCATGAAACGGTCTGAAAAATAGGAGGAGCATGAAGTGTTGTTTAAAAGCATGAAGAGCCTGAAAAGGTGTGAAATATATGAAGAGCTTCAAAAGGTGTGAAAAAAAGAGAAGAGCTTCAAAAGGTGTCAAAAATATTGGAGCATGAAACGGTCTGAAAAATAGGAGGAGCATGAAACGGTGTTCAAATACATGAAGAGCATAAAAAGGTGTGAAAAATATGAACAGCTTCAAAAGGTGTGAAAATATGAAGACCTGCAAAAGGTGTAAAAATCGATGAGCATCAAATGATCTGAAAATTAGGAGCAGCACGAAGCTGTGTTGAAAAACATGAAGAACCTGAAAACGTGTAAAATATATGAAGAGCTTCAAAAGATATGAGAAATGTGAACAGCTTCAAAATGTGTCAAAAATGAGATGAGCATGAAGCGGTCTGAAAAAAGGAGGAGAATGAAGTTGTGTTGAAAAACATGAAGAGCCTGAAAAGGTGTGAAATATATGAAGAGTTTCAAAATATGTCAAAAATATGAGGAGGATGAAACGGTCTGAAAAATAGGAGGAGCATGAAACGGTGTTCAAATACATGAAGAGCATAAAAAGGTGTGAAAAATATGAACAGCTTCAAAAGGTGTGAAAATATGAAGACCTGCAAAAGGTGTAAAAATCGATGAGCATCAAATGATCTGAAAATTAGGAGCAGCACGAAGCTGTGTTGAAAAACATGAAGAACCTGAAAACGTGTAAAATATATGAAGAGCTTCAAAAGATATGAGAAATGTGAACAGCTTCAAAATGTGTCAAAAATGAGATGAGCATGAAGCGGTCTGAAAAAAGGAGGAGAATGAAGTTGTGTTGAAAAACATGAAGAGCCTGAAAAGGTGTGAAATATATGAAGAGTTTCAAAATATGTCAAAAATATGAGGAGGATGAAACGGTCTGAAAAATAGGAGGAGCATCAAACTGTGCTGAAAAACATGAAGAGTCTGAAAAGGTGTGAAAAATATGATGAGCTTCAAAACGTGTCAAAAATATGAGGAGCATGAAACGGTCTGAAAAATAGGAGGAGCATGAAACTGTGCTGAAAATCATGAAGAGCATGAAAACATGTGAAAAATATGAAGAGCTTCAAAAGGGAAGAATGATATTAAGAGCTTGAATAGGAGTCAAAAAGAGATGAGCATGAAACGTTCTGAAAAATAGGAGGAGCATGAAGTGGTGGTCAAAAAAATGAAGACGCTGAAAAGGTTTGAAATATATGAAGAGCTACAAAAGGTGTCAAAAATATGAGGAGCATGAAACGGTCTGAAAAATAGGAGGAGCATGACGTGGTGGTGAAAAACATGAAGAGCCTGAAAAGGTGTGAAATATATGAAGAGTTTCAAAAGGTTTCAAAAATATGAGGAGCATGAAACGGTCTGAAAAATAGGAGGAGCATGAAACGTTGTTCAAAAACATGAAAAGCCTGAAAAGGTGTGAAAATTAGTAAGAGCTTCAAAAGGTGTAAAAAATATGAGGATCATGAAAAGGTCTGAAAAACAGGAGGAACATGAAGTGGTGTTGAAAAACATGAAGAGCCTGAAAAGTTGTGAAAAATATGAAGAGCTTCAAAAGGTGTCAAAAATATGAGGAGAATGAACCGGTCTGAAAAATAGGAGGAGCATGAAGTGGTGTTGAAAAACATGAAGTGCCTGAAAAGTTGTGAAATATATGAAGAGCTTCAAAAGTGTGAAAAAAATGAGGAGCTTCAAAAGGTGTCAAAAATATGAGGAGCCTGAAACGGTCTGAAAAATAGGAGGAGCATGATACGGTGTTCAAAAACATGAAGAGCCTGAAAAGGTGTGAAAAATATGAAGAGCTTGAAAAGATGTGAAATACATGTGGAGCATGAAACGGTCTGAAAAATACAAGAAGCATGAATCGGTGTTCAAAAAAATGAAGAGCCTGAAAAGGTGTGAAAAACATGAAGAGCTTCAAAAGGTGTGAAAAATATGAAGAGCTTCCAAAGGTGTCAAAAATGAGATGAGCATGAAACGGTCTGAAAAATAGGAGAAGCATGAAGTGGTCGTGAAAATCATGAAGTGCCTGAAAAGGTGTGAAATATATGAAGAGCTTCAAAAGTTGTGAAAACATGAGGACGTTCAAATGGTGTCAAAAATATGAGGAGCATGAAACGGTCTGAAAAATAGGAGGAGCATGAAACGGTGTTCAAAAACATGAAGAGCCTGAAAAGGTGTGAAAAATATGAAGAGCTTGAAAAGGTGTGAAATACATGAGGAACCTGAAGCGGTCTGAAAAATAGGAGGAGCATAAAACGGTGTTGAAAAACATGAAGAGCCTGAAAAGGTGTGAAAAATAGGAAGAGCTTCACAAGGTGTCAAATATATGAGGAGCATGAAACGGTCTGAAAAATAGGAGAAGCTTGAAGCAGTCGTCAAAAACATGAAGAACCTGAAAAGTTTTGAAAAATATGAAGAGTTTCAAAAGGTGTGAAAAATGTGAGGAACATGAAACGGTCTGAAAAATAGGAGGAGCATGAAACGGTCTGAAAAATAGGGGCAGCATGAAACAATGTTGAAAGACATGAAGAGCTTCAAAAGTGTCAAAAATATGAGGAGCATGAAACGGTCTGAAAAATAAGAGGATCATGAAACGGTCTGAAAAATTGGAGCAGCATGAAACGGTGTTGAAAGACATGAAGAGCTTCAAAAGTGTCAAAAATATGAGGAGAATGAAACGGTTTGAAAAATAAGAGTAGCATGAAACGGTCTGAAAAATAGAGGCAGCATGGAATGGTGTGGAAAAACATGAGGATCTTCAAAAGTTGTGAAAAACGAGGAGGTTCAAAAGGTGTCAAAAATATGAGGAGAATGAAACGGTCTGAAAAATACGAGGGGCTTGAAAAGGTGTTCCAAAACATGAAGAGCCTGAAAAGATGTGAAAAATATGAACAGCTTCAAAAGCTGTGAAAAATATGAGGAGCATGAAAGAGTTTGAAAAATAGGAGAAGCATGAAACAGTGTTGAAAACATGAAGAGCATGACAAGTGTGAAAAATATAAAGAGCATTAAAAGGTGTCAAAAATATGAGGAGCATGAAACGATCTGAAAAAAAGGAGGAGCATGAAGCGGTGTTGAAAAACATTAAGAGTGTGAAAAGGTTTTCAAAAACATGAAGAGCCTGAAAAGGTGTGAAAAATATGAAGAGCTTCAAAACATGTGAAAATAAGAGGAGCATGAAACAGTTTGAAAAATAGGAGAAGCATAAAGCGGTGTTCAAAAACATGAAGAGCCTGAAAATTTGTGAAAAATATGAAGAGCTTCAAAAGGTGTCAAAAATATGAGGAGCATGAAACGGTCTGAAAAATAGGAGGAGCAAGAAGCGGTGTTGAAAAAGATTAAGAGCCTGAAAACTTTTGAAAAATATGAAGAGCTTCAAAAGTTGTGAAAATATGAAGAGCTTCAAAACGTGTCAAAAATGAAATGAGCATGAAACGGTCTGAAAAATAGGAGGAGCAAGAAGCGTTTTTGAAAAACATGACGAGACTGAAAAGGTGTGAAAAATATGAAAAGCTTCAAAAGATGTCAAATTATGAGGAGCATGAAACGGTCTGAAATATAGCAGGAGCATGATGCGGTGTTCAAAAACATGAAGAGCCTGAAAAGGTGAGAAAAATATGAAGAGCTTCAAAAGGTGTCAAAAATATGAGGAGCCTGAAACGGTCTGAAAAATAGGAGGAGCATGAAGCGGTGTTCAAAAACATGAAAAGGCTGAAAAGATGTGAAAAATATGAAGAGCTTCAAAAGGTGTGAAAAATATGAGGAGCATGAAATGGTCTGCAAACCTGGAGGAGCTTGAAGTGGTGTTGAAAAACATGAAGAGCCTGAAAAGGTGTGAAAAATCTGAAAAGCTTCAAAAGGTGTCAAAAATGTGATGAGCATGAAACGATCTGAAAAATAGGAGGAGCATGAAGTGGTGTTCAAAAAATGAAGAGCCTGAAAAGGAGTGATATATATGAAGAGTTTCAAAAGGTGTCAAAAATATGAGGAGCATGAAACGGTCTGAAAAAAAGGAGGATTATGAAACGATGTTCAAAAACATGAAGAGCCTGAAAAGGTGAGAAAAATAGGAAAAGCCTCAAAATGTGTCAAAAATATAGGGGCATGAAACGGTCGGAAAAATTGCAGGAGCATGAAGCGGTGTTGAAAAACATGAAGAGTCTGAAAACTTGTGAAAATATGAAGAGCTTCAAAAATATTAAAAATATGAAGAGCTTCAAAAGTTGTGAAAAATATGAAGAGATTCCAAAGGTGTCAAAAATATGAGGAGCATGAAACGGTCTGAAAAATAGCAGGAGCATGAAGCGGTGTTCAAAAACATGAAAAGCCTGAAAATGTGTGAAAAATATAAAGAGGTTCAAGAGATGTGAAAAATATGAAGAGGTTCAAAAGGTGTCAAAAATGAGATGAGCATGAAACGGTCTGAAAAATAGGAGGAGCATGAAGCGGTGTTGAAAAACATGAAGAACCTGAAAAGGTGTGAGAAATATCAAGAGCTTCAAAAGGTGTCAAAAATGAGATGAGCATGAAACGGTCTGAAAAATAGGCGGAGCATGAAGTGGTGTTGAAAAAAAAGAAGAGACTGAAAAGGTGTGAAATATATGAAGAGCTTCAAAAATGTGAAAAATATGAAGAGGTTCAAAAGGTCTGAAATTCATGAGGTGTATGAAACGGTCTGAAAAATAGGAGCATGAAGTGATGTTGAAAAACATGAAGAGCCTGAAAAGGTGGGAAAAATACGAAGAGCTTCAAAAGGTGTCAAAAATATGAGGAGCATGAAACGGTCTGAAAAATAGGAGGAGCAAGAAGCTGTGTTCAAAAACATGAGAGGCTGAAAATGTGTGAAATATATGAAGAGCTTCAAAAGGTGTGAAATACATGAGGATCATGAAACGGTCTGAACAATAGGAGGAGCATGAAGCGGTGTTCAAAAACATGAAGAGCCTGAAAAGGTGTGAAAAATATGAAGAGCTTCAAAGGGTGTCAAAAATATGAGGAGCACTAAACGGTCTGAAAAATAGGAGGACCATGAAGCGGTGTTCAAAAACATGAAGAGCCTGAAAAGGTGTGAAAAATATGAAGAGCTTCAAAAGGTGTCTAAAATATGAGGAGCATGAAACGGTCTGAAAAATAGGAGTAGCATGAAGCGGTGTTCAGAAACATGAAGAGCCTGAAAAGGTGTGAAAAACAGGAGGAGCTTCAAAAGGTGTCAAAAATATGAGGAGCATGAAACGGTCTGAAAAATAGGAGGAGCAAGAAGCTGTGTTCAAAAACATGAGAGGCTGAAAATGTGTGAAATATATGAAGAGCTTCAAAAGGTGTGAAATACATGAGGATCATGAAACGGTCTGAACAATAGGAGGAGCATGAAGCGGTGTTCAAAAACATGAAGAGCCTGAAAAGGTCTGAAAAATAGGAGGAGCTTCAAAAGGTGTCAAAAATATGAGGAGCATGAAACGGTCTGAACATACGAGGAGCATGAAGCGGTGTTCAAAAACATGAAGAGCCTGAAAAGGTGTGAAAAATATGAAAAGCTTCAAAACGTGTGAAAAATGACATGAGCATGAAACGGTCTGAAAAATAGGAGGAGCATGAAGCGGTGTTCAAAAACATGAAGAGCCTGAAAAAGTGTGAAAAATATGAAGAGCTTCAAAAGGTGTCACAAATATGAGGAGCATGAAACGGTCTGAAAAATAGGAGGAGAATGAAGCAGTGTTGAAAAACATGAAGAGCGTGAAAAGGTGTGAAAAATAGGAGGAGCTTCAAAAGGTGTCCAAAATATGAGGAGCATAAAACGGTCTGAACATACGAGGAGCATAAAGCGGTGTTCAAAAACATGAAGAGCCTGAAAAGATGTGAAAAATATGAAGAGCTTCAAAACGTGTGAAAAATGAGATGAGCATGAAACGGTCTGAAAAATAGGAGGAGCATGAAGCGGTGTTCAAAATCATGAAGAGCCTGAAAATGTGTGAAAAATATGAAGAGCTTCAAACGGTGTCAAAAATAAGAGGAGCATGAAACGGTCAGAAAAATAGGAGGAGCATGAAGCAGTGTTGAAAAACATGAAGAGCCTGAAAAGGTGTGAAAAATATGAAGAGCTTCAAAAGTTGTGAAAAATATGAAGAGCTTCAAAAGGTGTAAAAAATGAGATGAGCATGAAACGGTCTGTAAAATAGGAGGAGCATGAAGCAGTGTTCAAAATATGAAGAGCCTGAAAAGGTGTGAAATATATGAAGAGCTTTAAAATGTGTCAAAAATATGAAGAGCATGAAACGGTCTCAAAATTAGGAGGAGCATGAAGCGGTATTCAAATATATGGAGATCCTGAAAAGGTACTAAAAATATGAAGAGTTTCAAAACGTGTCAAAAATATGAAGAGCATGAAACGTTCTGGAAAAATAGTAGCATGAAACGGTGTTCAAAAATATGAAGAGTCTGGAAAGGTGTGAAAAATATGAAGAGCATCAAAACGTGTCAAAAATATGAGGAGCATGAAACGGTCTGAAAAATAGGAGGAGCATGAAGCAGTGTTAAAAACATGAAGAGCCTGAAAACCTGTGGAAAATATTAAGAGCTTCAAAAGGTGTGAAAAATATGAAGAGCTTAAAACGGTGTAATAGTGAGATGAGCATGAAACGGTCTGAAAAATAGGAGGAGCATGATGAGGTGTTGAAAAACATGAAGACACTGAAAAGGTGTGAAAAATATGAAGAGCTTTAAAAGATGTGAAATACATGTGGAGCATGAAACGGTCTGAAAAATACAAGAAGCATGAATCGGTGTTCAAAAAAATGAAGAGCCTGAAAAGGTGTGAAAAACATGAAGAGCTTCAAAAGGTGTGAAAAATATGAAGAGCTTCCAAAGGTGTCAAAAATGAGATGAGCATGAAACGGTCTGAAAAATAGGAGGAGCATGAAGTGGTCGTGAAAATCATGAAGTGCCTGAAAAGGTGTGAAATATATGAAGAGCTTCAAAAGTTGTGAAAACATGAGGACGTTCAAATGGTGTCAAAAATATGAGGAGCATGAAACGGTCTGAAAAATAGGAGGAGCATGAAACGGTGTTCAAAAACATGAAGAGCCTGAAAAGGTGTGAAAAATATGAAGAGCTTGAAAAGGTGTGAAATACATGAGGAACCTGAAGCGGTCTGAAAAATAGGAGGAGCATAAAACGGTGTTGAAAAACATGAAGAGCCTGAAAAGGTGTGAAAAATAGGAAGAGCTTCACAAGGTGTCAAATATATGAGGAGCATGAAACGGTCTGAAAAATAGGAGAAGCTTGAAGCAGTCGTCAAAAACATGAAGAACCTGAAAAGTTTTGAAAAATATGAAGAGTTTCAAAAGGTGTGAAAAATGTGAGGAACATGAAACGGTCTGAAAAATAGGAGGAGCATGAAACGGTCTGAAAAATAGGGGCAGCATGAAACAATGTTGAAAGACATGAAGAGCTTCAAAAGTGTCAAAAATATGAGGAGCATGAAACGGTCTGAAAAATAAGAGGATCATGAAACGGTCTGAAAAATTGGAGCAGCATGAAACGGTGTTGAAAGACATGAAGAGCTTCAAAAGTGTCAAAAATATGAGGAGAATGAAACGGTTTGAAAAATAAGAGTAGCATGAAACGGTCTGAAAAATAGAGGCAGCATGGAATGGTGTGGAAAAACATGAGGATCTTCAAAAGTTGTGAAAAACGAGGAGGTTCAAAAGGTGTCAAAAATATGAGGAGAATGAAACGGTCTGAAAAATACGAGGGGCTTGAAAAGGTGTTCCAAAACATGAAGAGCCTGAAAAGATGTGAAAAATATGAACAGCTTCAAAAGCTGTGAAAAATATGAGGAGCATGAAACAGTTTGAAAAATAGGAGAAGCATGAAACAGTGTTGAAAACATGAAGAGCATGACAAGTGTGAAAAATATAAAGAGCATTAAAAGGTGTCAAAAATATGAGGAGCATGAAACGATCTGAAAAAAAGGAGGAGCATGAAGCGGTGTTGAAAAACATTAAGAGTGTGAAAAGGTTTTCAAAAACATGAAGAGCCTGAAAAGGTGTGAAAAATATGAAGAGCTTCAAAACATGTGAAAAATAAGAGGAGCATGAAACAGTTTGAAAAATAGGAGAAGCATAAAGCGGTGTTCAAAAACATGAAGAGCCTGAAAATTTGTGAAAAATATGAAGAGCTTCAAAAGGTGTCACAAATATGAGGAGCATGAAACGGTCTGAAAAATAGGAGGAGAATGAAGCAGTGTTGAAAAACATGAAGAGCGTGAAAAGGTGTGAAAAATAGGAGGAGCTTCAAAAGGTGTCCAAAATATGAGGAGCATAAAACGGTCTGAACATACGAGGAGCATAAAGCGGTGTTCAAAAACATGAAGAGCCTGAAAAGATGTGAAAAATATGAAGAGCTTCAAAACGTGTGAAAAATGAGATGAGCATGAAACGGTCTGAAAAATAGGAGGAGCATGAAGCGGTGTTCAAAATCATGAAGAGCCTGAAAAGGTGTGAAAAATATGAAGAGCTTCAAACGGTGTCAAAAATAAGAGGAGCATGAAACGGTCAGAAAAATAGGAGGAGCATGAAGCAGTGTTGAAAAACATGAAGAGCCTGAAAAGGTGTGAAAAATATGAAGAGCTTCAAAAGTTGTGAAAAATATGAAGAGCTTCAAAAGGTGTAAAAAATGAGATGAGCATGAAACGGTCTGTAAAATAGGAGGAGCATGAAGCAGTGTTCAAAATATGAAGAGCCTGAAAAGGTGTGAAAAATATGAAGAGCTTCAAAAGTTGTCAAAAAAATGAGGAGCATGAAACGGTCTGAAAAACAGGAGGAGCATGAAGCGCTGTTCAAAAACATGAAGAGCCTGAAAATTGTGAAAAATATGAAGAGCTTCAAAAGGTGTCAAAAATATGAGGAGCCTGAAACGGTCTGAAAAATAGGTGGAGCATGAAGCGGTGTTGAAAAACATGAAGAGCCTGAAAAGGTGTGAAAAATATGAAGAGCTTCAAAAGGTGTGAAAAATATGAGGTGCATGAAACTGTTTGAAAAATAGGAGGAGCATGAAGCGGTGTTGAAAAACACGAATAGCCTGAAAAGGTGTGAAAAATATGAAGAGCTTCAAAATGTGTCAAAATTATGAGGAACAGGGAACGGTCTGAAAAATAGGAGGAGCATGAAGCTGTGTTAAAAAACATGAAGAGCCTGAAAAGGTGTGAAAAATATGAAGAGCTTGAAAGGTGTGAAAAATATCAGGAGCATGAAACGGTCTGAAAAATAGAAGCAGCATGAAACGGTCTGAAAAACATGAAGAGCCTGAAAACGTGTGAAAAATATGAAGAGCTTCAAAAGTTGTGAAAAATATGAAGAGCTTCAAAATTGTTAAAAATGAGATGCGCAATAAACGGTCTGAAAAAGAAGAGAAGCATGAAGTTGTGTTGAAAAACATGAAGAGCCTGAAAAGATGTGAAAAATATGAAGAGCATGAACCGGTCTGAAAAATAGGAGGATCATGATGCGGTGTTCAAAAACATGAAGAGCTTGAAAAGGTGTGAAAATTATGAAGAGCTTCAAAAGGTGTCAAAAATATGAGGAGCATGAAACGGTCTGAAAAATAGGAGGAGAGTGAAACTGTGATCAAAATCTTGAAGAGCCTGACAAGGTGTGAAAAATATGACGAGCTTCAAAATGTGTGAAAAACATGAGGAGCATGAAACGGGCTGAAAAATAGGAGAAGCATGAAGTGGTGTTGAAAAACATGAAGAGCCTGAAAAAGTGTGAAAAATATGAAGAGCTTCAGAAGGTGTGAAAAATATGAAGAGCTTCAACAGGTGTCAAAAATTAGATGAGCATAAAACGGTCGGAAAAATTGGAGGAGCAAGAAGTAGTGTTGAAAAAAATGAAGAGCCTGAAAAGGTGTGAAAAATATGAAGAGCTTCAAAAGGTGTCAAAAATATGAGGAGCATGAAACGGACTGAAAAATAGGAGGAGCATGAAGCGGTGTTGAAAAACATGAAGAGCCTGAAAAGGTGTGAAAAACATGAAGAGCTTCAAAAGTGTCAAAAATATGAGGAGCATGTAACATTCTGAAAAATAGGAGGAGCATGAAGCGGTGTTGAAAAACATGAGGAGCCTGAGAACTCGAGAAAAATATGAAGAGCTTCAAAAGGTGTCAAAAATGAGATGAGCATGAAACGGTCTGAAACATAGGAGGAGCATGAAGTGGTGTTGAAAAAAATGAAGAGCCTGAAAAGGTGTGAAAAATATGAAGAGCTTCAAAAGGTGTCAAAAATATGAGGAGCATGAAACGGTCTGAAAAAAAGGAGGAGCATGAAGCAGTGTTCAAAAACATGAAGTGCCTGAAAAGGTCTGAGAAATATGAAGAGCTTGAAAAGGTGTGAAATATATGAAGAGCTTCAAAAGGTGTCAAAAATGAGCTGAGCATGAAACGGTGTGAAAAATAGCAGGAGCATGAAGCGGTTTTAAAAAAAATGAAGAGGCTGAAAAGGTGTGAAATATATGAAGAGCTTCAAGAGGTGTCAAAAATATGAAGAGCATGAAATGGTCTGAAAAATAGGAGGATCATGAAGCGGTGTTCAAAAACATGAAGAGCCTGAAAAGGTGTGAAAATTATAAAGAGCTTCAAAAGGTGTGAAATACATGAGGAGCATGAAACGGTCTGAAAAATAGGACAAGCATGAAGTGGTGTTGAAAAACATGAAGAGCCTGAAAAGGAGTGAAAAATATGAAGAGCTTCAAAAGGTGTCAAACATATGAAGATCATGAAACGGTCTGAAAAATAGGAGGATCATGAAGCAGTGTTCAAAAATATGAAGAGCCTGAAAATGTGTGAAAAATATAAAGAGCTTCAAAATGTGTCAAATATATGAGGAGCATGAAACAGGCCGAAAATTAGGAGAAGCATGAAGTGGTGTGGAAAAACATGAAAGCCTAAAAAGTTGTGAGAAATATGAAGAGCTTCAAAAGATGTGAAATACATGAGGAGCATGAAACTCTCTGAAAAATAGGAGGAGCATGAAGCGGTGTCAAAAACATGAAGAGCCTAAAAAGTTGTGAGAAATATGAAGAGCTTCAAAAGGTGTCAAAAATGAGATGAGCATGAAACGGTCTGAAAAATAGGAGGAGTATGAAGCGGTGTTGAAAAACATGAATAGCCTGAAAAGGTGTGAAAAATATGAGGAGCTTCAAAAGGTGTGAAAAATAAGAGGAGCATGAAACGGTCTGAAAAATAGGAGTAGCATGAGGCTGTGTTCCAAAACATGAAGAGCCTGAAAAGGTGTGAAAAATATGAAGAGCTTCAAAAGGTGTGAAATTCATGAGGATCATGAAAAAGTCTGAAAAATAGGAGAAGCATGAAATGGTGTGGAAAAACATGAAGAGCCTGTAAAGGTGTGAAAAATATGAAGAGCTTCAAAATGTGTGAAAAATATGAGGTGCATGAAACTGTTTGAAAAATAGGAGGAGCATGAAGCCGTGTTGAAAAACATGAATAGCCTGAAAAGGTGTGAAAAATATGAAGAGCTTCAAAAGGTGTCAAAAATATGAGGAACAGGGAACAGTCTGAAAAATAGGAGGAGCATGAAGCTGTGTTCAAAAACATGAAGAGCCTGAAAAGGTGTAAAAAATATGAAGAGCTTCAAAGGTGTGAAAAATATGAGGAGCATGAAACGGTCTGAAAAATAGAAGCACCATGAAACGGTCTGAAAAACATGAAGAGCCTGAAAACGTGTGAAAAATATGAAGAGCTTCAAAAGGTGTGAAAAATATGAAGAGCTTCAAAAGTGTCAAAAATGAGATGCGCATGAAACGGTCTGAAAAATAAGAGAAGCATGAAGTTGTGTTGAAAAACATGAAGAGCCTGAAAAGATGTGAAAAATATGAAGAGCATGAACCGGTCTGAAAAATAGGAGGATCATGAAGCGGTGTTCAAAAACATGAAGAGCTTGAAAAGGTGTGAAAATTATGAAGAGCTTCAATAGGTGTCAAAAATATGAGGAGCATGAAAAGGTCTGAAAAATAGGAGGAGCGTGAAACTGTGATCAAAATCTTGAAGAGCCTGAAAAGGTGTGAAAAATATGACGAGCTTCAAAAGGTGTGAAATACATGAGGAGCATGAAACGGTCAGAAAAATAGGAGAAGCATGAAGTGGTGTGGAAAAACTTGAAGGGCTTGAAAAGGTGTGAAAAATATGAAGAGACTCAAAAGGTGTCAAAAATGAGATGAGCATGAAACGGTCTGAAAAATAGGAGGAGCATGAAGTGGTGTTCAAAAACAGGAAGAGACTGAAAAGTTGTGAAAAATATGAAGAGCTTCAAAAGGTGTCAAAAATGTGAGGAGCATGAAACGGTCTGAAAAATAGGAGGAGCATGAAGCGGTGTTCAAAAACATGAAAACCTGAAAAGGTGTGAAAAATATGAAGAGCCTCAAAAGGTATCAAAAATGAGATGAGCATGAAACGATCTGAAAAATAGGAGGAACATGAAGTGGTGTTGAAAAAAAAATAATAGACTGAAAAGGTGTGAAATATATGAAGAGATTAAAAAGGTGTCAAAAATATGAGGAGAATGAAAGGGTCTGAAAAATAGGAGGAGCATGAAGCTGTGTTGAAAGACATGAATTGCCTGAAAAGATGTGAAAAATATGAAGAGCTTCAAAAGGTGTGAAATACATGAGGAGCATGAAACGGTCTGAAAAATAGGAGAAGCATGAAGTGGTGTGGAAAAACATGAAGAGCCTAAAAAGTTGTGAGAAATATGAAGAGCTTCAAAAGGTATCAAAAATGAGATGAGCATGAATGGTCTGAAAAATAGGAGGAGTATGAAGCGGTGTTGAAAAACATGAAGAGCCTAAGAAGTTGTGAAAAATATGAAAAGCTTCAAAAGGGGTCAAAAATGAGATGAGCATGAAACGGTCTGAAAAATAGGAGGATCGTGTAACGGTGTTGAAAAACATGAAAAGCCTGAAAAGGTGTAAAAAATATGAGGGGCTTCAAAAGGTGTGAAAAATAAGAGGAGCATGAAACGGTCTGAAAAATAGGAGTAGCATGAAGCTGTGTTCAAAAACATGAAGAGCCTGAAAAGGTGTGAAAAATATGAGGAGGATGAAACGGTCTGAAAATTAGGAGGAGCATGAAGCGGTGTTCAAAAAAAAAAGAGCCTGAAAAGATGTTAAAAATATGAAGAGCTTCAAAAGGTGTAAAAAATATGAGGAGCATGAAACGATCTGAAATAGAGAAACAGCATGACACGGTGTTGAAAACATGAAGAGCATGAAAATGTGTGAAAAAGATGAAGAGATTCTAAAGCTGTCAAAAATATGAGGAGCCTGAAACGGTCTGAAAAATATGAAGAGATCCAATAATTGTCAAAAATATGAGGAGCATTAAATGGTGTTCAGAAACATGAGAGCCTGAAAAGGTGTTAAAAATATGAAGAGCTTCAAAAGTTGTCAAAAATATGAGGAGCATGAAACCGTCTGAAAAATAGGAGGAGCATGACACGGTGTTGAAAAACATGAAGAGCATGAAAAGGTGTGAAAAATATGAAGAGATTCAAAAGCTGTCAAAAATATGAGGAGCCTGAAACGGTCTGAAAAATAGGAGGGGCATGAAGTGGGGTTGAAAAAGATGAAGAGCCTGAAAAGGTGTGAAAAATATGAAGAGCTTCAAAAGGAGTCAAAAATATGAGGAGCATGAAAAGGTCTGAAAAATAGGAGGAGCATGAAGCGGTGTTGAAAAACATGAAGAGCCTGAAAAGGTGTGAAAATATGAAGAGCTTAAAAATGTGTCAAAAATATCAGGAGCATGAAATGATCTGAAAAATAGGAGGAACATGAAACGGTCTGAAAAATAGGAGGAGCATGAAGTGGTGTTCAAAAACATGAAGAGCGTAAAAAGGTGTGAAAAATATGAAGAGCTTTAAAGGTGTGAAAATTATGAGGAGCATGAAACCGTCTGAAAAATAGGAAAAGCATGACTCGGTGCTGAAAAACATGAAGAGCCTTAAAATGTGAAAAAATATGACGAGCTTTAAAGGTGTGAAAAATATGAGGAGCATGAAACCGTGTGAAAAATAGGATGAGCATGAAGCAGTGTTGAAAAACAAGAAGAGCCTGAAAAGGTGTGAAAAATATGAAGAGCTTCAAAAGGTGTCAAAAATATGAGGAGCATGAAACGGTCTGAAAAATAGGAGGAGCATGAAACGATGTTCAAAAACATGAAGAGCCTGAAAAGGTGTGAAAAATATGAAGAGCTCAAAAGGTGTGAAAAATATGTGGAGCATGAAACGGTCTGAAAAATAGGAGGAGGATTGTAGCGATGTTCAAAAACGTGAAGAGCATGAAAAGGTGTGAAAAATATGACGAGCTTCAAAAGGTGTCAAAAATATGAGGAGCATGAAACGGTCTGAAAAATATGAGAAGCATGAAGTAGTGTTAAAAACATGAAGAGCCTGAAAATGTATGAAATATATGAAGCGCTTCAAAAGGTTTCAATAGTGAGAGGAGCATGAAACTGTCTTAAAAATACGAGGATAATGAAGCAGTGTTGAAAAACATGAAGAGCCTGAAAAGGTGTGAAAAATATGAAGAGTTTCAAAAGGTGTGAAATACAAGAGAAGCAAGAAACAGCCTGAAAAATAGGAGGAGCATGAAGCGGTGTTGAAAAACATGACGAAACAGAAAAGGTGTGAAAAATATGAAGAGCTTCAAAATGTGTCAAAAATATGAGGAGCATGAAACTGTCTGAAAAATAGGAGTAACATGAAACGGTGTTGAAAAACATGAAGAGCCTGAAAAGGTGTGAAAAATATGAAGAGCTTCAAAAGGTGTGAAATACATGAGGAGCATGAAACTGTTTGAAAAATAGGAGGAGCATGAAGCGGTGTTCAAAACCATGAAGAGCCTGAAAAGGTGTGAAAAATATGAAGAGCTTCAAAAGGTGTCAAAAATATGAGGAGCATGATATGGTCTGAAAAATAGGAGGAGCAAGAAGCGGTGTTGAAAAAAAAGAAGAACCTGAAAACGTGTGAAAAATATGAAGAGCTTCAAAAGGTGGGAAAATATGAAGAGCTTCAAAACGTGTCAAAAATATGAGGAGCATGAAATGGTCTGAAAAATAGGAGGAGCATGAAGTGGTGTTGAAAACATGAAGAGCCTGAAAAGGTGTGAAATATATGAAGAGTTTCAAAAGGTGTCAAAAATATGAGGAGAATGAAGCGGTGTCAAAAACATGAAGAGCCTTAAAAAGTGTGAAATATGAAGAGCTTCAAAAGTTGTCAAAAAAATGTGGAGCATGAAACGGTCTGAAAAATTGGAAGAGCATGAAACGGTGTTCAAAAATATGAAGAGCCTGAAAAGGAGTGAAAAATATGAAGAGACTCAAAACGTGTCAAAAATATGAGGAGCATGAAATGGTCTGAAAAATAGGAGGAGTATGAAGTTGTGTTGAAAAACATGAAGAGCCTGAAAAGGTGTGAAAAATATGAAGAGCTTCAAGAGTTGTGAAATACATGAAGAGCATGAAACGGTCTTAAAAATAGCAGGAGCATGAAGCGGTGTTGAAAAACATGAAGAGCCTGAAAACGTGTGAGAAATATGAAGAGCCTCAAAAGTTGTCAAAAATATGAAGAGCTTCAAAAGGTGTCAAAAATGAGAGGAGCATGAAGCGGTCTGAAAAATAGGAGGAGGAGGAAGTGGTGTTGAAAAACATGAAGAGCCTGAAAAGGTGTGAAATATATGAAGAGCTTCAAAAGGTGTCAAAAATATGAGGAGCCTGAAACGGTCTGAAAAATAGTAGGAGCAAGACAAGGTGTTCAAAAACATGAAGAGGCTGAAAAGGAGTGAAAAAAATGAAGAGCTTCAAAAGGTGTCAAAAATATGCGGAGCACGAAACGGTGTGAAAAATAGAAGAAGCATGAAACGGTGTTCAAAAACATGAAGAGCCTGAAAAGGTGTGAAAAATATGAAGAGCTTCAAGAGTTGTGAAATACATGAAGAGCATGAAACGGTCTTAAAAATAGCAGGAGCATGAAGCGTGTTCAAAAATATGAAGAGCCTGAAAAGGAGTAAAAAATATGAAGAGACTCAAAACGTGTCAAAAATATGAGGAGCATGAAACGGTCTGAAAAATAAGAGGAGCATGAAACCTTCTTCAAAAACATGAAGAGCCTGAAAAGATGTGAAAAATATGAAGAGCTTCAAGAGGTGTGCAATA
The DNA here is from genome assembly GCF_033118175.1 of Dama dama. Lineage (NCBI taxonomy): Eukaryota > Metazoa > Chordata > Mammalia > Artiodactyla > Cervidae > Dama > Dama dama. The sequence continues at coordinate 2,062,374 of NW_026870910.1, forward strand.
CATGAGGAGCATTAAACGGTGTGAAAAATAGGAGGAGCATGAAGTGTTCTTGAAAAAGATGAAGAGCCTGAAAAGGTGTGAAAAATATGAACAGTTTCAAAGGTTTGAAATACATGAGGATCATGAAATGGTTTGAAAAATAGGAGGAGCATGAAGCGGTGTTCAAAAACATGAAGAGCCTGAAAAGGCTTGGAAAATATGAAGAGCTTCAAAAGGTGTGAAATAAATGAGGAGCATGAAACGGTCTGAAAAATAGGAGGAGCAAGAAACGATGTTGAAAAACATGAAGAGCCTGAAAACGTTTGAGAAATATGAAGAGATTCAAAAGGTATGAAAAATATGAAGAACTTCAAAAGGTGTCAAAAAAGAGATGTGCATGAAACCGTCTGAAAAAGAGGGGAAGCATGAAGCAGTGTTGAAAAACATGAAGAGCCTGAAAAGGTGTGAAAAATATGAAGAGCTTCAAAAGGTGTCAAAATATGAGGAGCATGAAACGGTCTGAAAAATAGGAGGAGCATGAAACCGTGTTCAAAAACATGAATAGCGTGAAAAGGTGTGAAAAATATGAAGAGCTTCAAAAGGTGTAAAAAATAGGAGGAGCATGAAGCGGTGTTAAAAAACATGAAAAGCCTGAAAAGGTGTGAAAAATATGAAGAGCTTCAAAATGTGTCAAAAATATGAGAAGCATGAAACGCTCTGAAAAATATGAGGAGCATGAAACGATGTTCAAAAATATGAAGAGCCTGAAAAGGTGTGAAAAATATGAAGAGCTTCAAAAGGTCTGAAAAATAGGAGGAGAATGAAGTGGTGTTGAAAAACATGAAGAGCCTGAAAAGGTGTGAAAAATATGAAGAGCTTCAAACGTGTCAATCATATGAGCAGCAAGAATCGGTCTGAAATATGCAGGAGCATGAAACGGTGTTCAAAAACATGAAAAGCCTGAAAAGTTGTGAAAATATGAAGAGCTTCAAAAGGTGTGAAATATATGAAGACCTTCAAAAGGTGTCAAAAATGAGATGAGCATTAAACGGTCTGAAAAAGAGGAGGAGCATGAAGCGGTGTTGAAAAACATGAAGAGCCTGAAAACGTGTGAGAAATATGAAGAGCCTCAAAAGTTGTCAAAAATATGAAGAGCTTCAAAAGGTGTCAAAAATTTGAGGAGCATGAAACGTTCTGAAAAATAGGAGGAGGAGGAAGTGGTGTTGAAAAACATGAAGAGCCTGAAAAGGTGTGAAATATATGAAGAGCTTCAAAAGGTGTGAAATACATGAGGAGCCTGAAACGGTCTGAAAAATAGTAGGAGCAAGACAAGGTGTTCAAAAACATGGAGAGCCTGAAAAAGAGTGCAAAATATGAAGAGCTTCAAAAGGTGTAAAATATATGAGGAGCATGAAACGGTCTGAAAAATAGGAGGAGCATGAAGCGGTGGTCAAAAATAAAAAGAGCCTGAAAAGGTTTGAATAAGATGAAGAGCTTCAAAAGGTGTCAAATATATGAGGAACATGAAACAGTCTGAAAAATAGGATGAGCATGAAACGGTTTTTTAAAAGAAGTAGGGCATGAAAAGTTGTGAAAAATATGAAGAGCTTCAAAAGTTGTCAAAAATATGAGAAGCATGAAACAGCCTGAAAAATTGGATAAGCATGAAACGGTTTTGAAAAAGATGAATAGAATGAAAAGGTGTGAAAATTATGAAGAGCTTCAAAAAGTGTCAAAAATATGAGAAGCATGAAACGACTGAAAAATAGGAGGAGCATGAAGCGCTGTTTAAAAACATGAAGAGCCTGAAAAGGTGTGAAAATTATGAAGAGCTTCAAAAGGTTTCAAAAATATGAGGAGCATGAATTGGTCTAAAAATAGGAGGAGCATGAAGCGGTGTTCAACACTATGAAGAGGATGAAAAGGTTTGAAAAATATGAAGAGCTTCAAAATGTGTCAAAAACATGAGGATCGTAAAACGATGTGAAAAATAGGAGGAGCAAGAAGCGGTGTTGATAACATGAAGACCCTGAAAAGGTGTGAAAAACATGAAGAGCTTCTAAAGGTGTCAAAAATATGTGGAGCATGAAACGGTCTGGAAAATAGGAGGAGCATGAAGCGGTGTTCAAAAACATGAAGAGCCTGAAATGGTGTGAAAATTATGAAGAGCTTCAAAAGGTTTCAAAAATATGAGGAGCATGAATCGGTCTAAAAATAGGAGGAGCATGAAGCGGTGTTCAACACTATGAAGAGGATGAAAAGGTTTGAAAAATATGAAGAGCTTCAAAATGTGTCAAAAACATGAGGATCGTAAAACGATGTGAAAAATAGGAGGAGCAAGAAGCGGTGTTGATAACATGAAGACCCTGAAAAGGTGTGAAAAACATGAAGAGCTTCTAAAGGTGTCAAAAATATGTGGAGCATGAAACGGTCTGGAAAATAGGAGGAGCATGAAGCGGTGTTCAAAAACATGAAGAGCCTGAAAAGGTGTGAAAAATATGAAGAGCTTCAAAAGGTGTGAAATACATGAGGAGCATGAAACTGTCTGAAAAATAGGAGGATCATGAAGCGGTGTTGAAAAACATTAGGAGCGTGAAATGATGTGAAAAATATGAAGAGCTTCAAAAGGTGTCAAATATATGAGGTGCATGAAACAGTTTGAAAAATAGGATGAGCAAGAAACGGTTTTGAAAAGGTGAAGCGCCTGAAAAGGTGTGAAATATATGAAGAGCTTCAAAAGGTGTCAAAAATATGAGAAGCATGAAACAACTGAAAAATAGGAGGAGCATGAAGCACTTTTAAAAACATGAAGAGCCTGAAAAGGAGTGAAATAATGAAGAGCTTCAAAACTTGTTAAATATGAGGAGCATGAAACGGTCTGAAAAATAGGAGGAGCATGAAGCTGTGTTCAAAAACATGAAGAGCATGAAAAGGTGTGAAAAATAAGAAGAGCTTCAAAAGGTGTCAAAAATATGAGGAGCATGAAACAGTCTGAAAAATAGGAGGAGCATGATTCATTGTTGTTAAACATGAAGAGCCTGAAAAGGTGTGAAAATTATGAAGAGCTTCAAAAGGTGTGAAAAATCTGAAGAGCTTCAAAAAACGTGAAATACATGAGGTGCATTAAATGGTCTGAAAAATAGGAGGAGCATGAAGCGTTGTTGAAAAACATGAAGAGCTTGAAAAGGTGTGAAAAATATGAAGAGCATCAAAAGATGTCAAAAATATGAGGAGCATGAAACAGTCTGAAAAACAGGAGGAGCATGATGCATTGTTGTAAAACATGAAGAGCCTGAAAAGGTGTGAAAAATGTGAAGAGCTTCAAAAGGTGTGAAAAATATGAAGAGCTTCAAAAGGTGTGAAAAATATGAAGAGCTTCAAAAGGTGTGAAAAATATGAAGACCTTCAAAACGTGTGAAAAATATGAAGAGCTTCAAAAGGTATCAAAAATATGAGGAGCATGAAACGGTCTGAAAAATAGGAGGAGCATGATACGGTGTTCAAAAATATGAAGAGCCTGAAAAGGTGTGAAAAATATGAAGAGCCTCAAAACGTGTCAAAAATATGAGGAGCATGAAACGGTCTGAAAAATAGGAGGAGCATGAAGTGGTTGTGAAAAACATGAAGAACCTGAAAAGGTGTGAAAAATATGAAGAGCTTCAAAAGGTGTCAAAATTATGAAGAGCTTCAAAGGTGTCAAAAATATGAGGAGGATGAAACGTTCTGAAAAATAGGAGGAGCATGAAGTGGCATTGAAAAACATGAAGAGACTGAAAAGGTGTGAAATATATGAAGAGCATCAAAAGGTGTCAAAATTTTGAAGAGCTTCAAAATTGTCAAAAATATGAGGAGCATGAAACGGTGTTCAAAAATATGGAAAGCAAGAAAAGGTGTGAAAAATATGAAGAGCTTCAAAAGGTGTCAAAAATATGAGGAGCATGAAACGGTCTGAAAAATAGGAGGAAAATGAAGCGGTGTTGAAAAACATGAAGAGCTTGAAAAGGTTTGAAAAATATGAAGAGCTTCAAAAGGTGTCAAAATAGGAGGAGCATGAAGCGGTGTTGAAAAAGATGAAGAGCCTGAAAAGGTGTGTAATATATGAAGAGTTTGAAACTGTGTCAAAAATATGAGGAGCAGGAAACGGTCTGAAAAATAGGAGCATGAAGTGGTGTTGAAAACCATGAAGAGCCTGAAAAGCTGTGAAAAATATGAAGAGCATCAAAAACTGTCAAAATATGAGGAGCATGAAACGGTGTTCAAAACCATGAAACGTCTGAAAAGGTGTGAAATATATGAACAGCTTCAAAATGTATCAAAAATAAGAGGAGCATGAAGCGGTGTTGAAAAACATGAAGACCCTGAAAAGGTGTGAAAAATATGAAGAGCTTCAAATCGTGTCAAAAATATGAGGAGCACGAAAAGGTCTGAAAAATTGGAGGAGCATGAAGCAGTGTTGAAAAACATGAAGAGCCTGAAAAGGTGTGAATTATATGAAGAGCTTCAAAAGGTGTCAAAAATATGAGGAGCATGAAACGGTTTGAAAAATAGGAGGCGCATGAAGCGGTGTTGAAAAACATGAAGAGCCTGAAAAGGTGTGAAAAATATGAAGAGCTTCAAAAGGTGTGAAAAAAATGAAGAGCTTCAAAATGTGTCAAAAATATGAGGAGCATGAAACAATCTGAAAAATAGGAGCAGCATGAAACGGTGTTCAAAGACATGAAGAGCCTGAAAAGGTGTGAAAAATATGAGGAGCTTCAAAACGTGTCAAAAATATGAGGAGCATGAAACGATCTGAAAAATAGGAGGAGCAAGAAGCGGTGTTGAAAAAAATGAAGAGCCTGAAAACGTTTGAAAAATATGAAGAGCTTCAAAAGGTGTGGAAAATATGAAGAGCTTCAAAATGTATCAAAAGTGAGATGAGCATTAAACGGTCTGAAAAATAGGAGGAGCATGAATTGGTGTTGAAAAACATGAAGAGCCTGAAAATGTGTGAAATATATGAAGAGCTTAAAAAGTTGTCAGAAATGATAGAAACATGAAACGGTCTGAAAAATAGGATGAGCAAGAAGGGGTGTTGAAAAACATGAAGAGCGTGAAAACGTTTGAGAAATATGAAGAGATTCAAAAGGTGTGAAAATTATGAAGAGCTTCAAAAGGTGTCAAAAATGAGATGAGCATGAAACAGTCCGAAAAATAGGAGGAGCCTGAAATCGTGTTCAAAAACATGAAGAGCCTAAAAAGGTGTGAAAAATATAAAGAGCTTCAAAAGGTGTGAAATGCAGGAGGAGCATGAAACGGTCTGAAAAATAGGAGGAGCATGAAGTGGTGTTGAAAAACATGAAGAGCCTGAAAATGTGTGAAATATATGAAGAGCTTCAAAAGGTGTCAGATATGAGAGGAGCATGAAACGGTCTGAAAAATAGGAGGAGCATGAAGCGTTGTTCAAAAACGTGAAGAGCCTGAAAAGGTGTGAAAAATATGAAGAGCTTCAAAACGTGTCAAAAATATGAGGAGCATGAAACGGTCTGAAAAATAGAAGCAGCATGAAGTGGTGTTCAAAAACATGAACAGCCTGAAAACGTGTGAATAATATGAAGAGCTTCAGAAGGTGTGAAAAATATGAAGAGCTCAAAAGGTGTCAAAAATGAGATGAGCATGAAACCGTCTGAAAAATAGGAAGAGCATGAAGCGGTGTTGAAAAACATGAAGAGCCTGAAAAGGTGTGAAAAATATGAAGAGCTTCAAAAGGTGTAAAAAATATGAGGAGAATGAAACGGTGTGAAAAATAGGAGGAGCATGAAGTGGTGTTGAAAAACATGAAGAGCCTGAAAAGGTGTGAAAAATATGAAGAGCTTCAAAAGGTGTCAAAAAAATGAGGAGCATGAAACGGTCTAAAATATAAGAGGAGGATGAAACGGTGTTGTAAAACATGAAGAGCCTGAAAAGTTCTCAAAAATAAGAAGAGCTTCAAAATGTGTCAAAAACATGAGGAGCAAGAAACGGTCTGAAATATATGAGGAGCATGATGCGGTGTTGGATAACATGAAGAGCCTGAAAACGTGTGAAAAATTTGAAGAGATTCAAAGGGAGTGAAAAATATGAAGAGCTTCAAAAGGTGTCAAAAATGAGATGAGCATGAAACGGTCTGAAAAAAAGGAGGAGCATGAAGTGGTGTTGAAAAAAAAAAAGAGCCTGAAAAGGTGTGAAATATATGAAGAGCTTCAAAAGGTGTGAAACACATGAGGAGCATTAAACGGTCTGAAAATTAGGAGGAGCATGAAGCGTTGTTCAGAAACATGAAGAGCCTGAAAAGGTGTGAAAAATATGAAGAGCTTCAAAAGGTGTGAAAATTATGAGGAGCATGAAACGGTCTGAAAAATAGGAGGAGCATGAAGCGGTGTTCAAAAACATGAAGAGCCTGAAAAGGTGTGAAAAATATGAAGAACTTCAAAAGGTGTCAAAAACATGAGGAGCATGAAACGGTCTGAAAAATAGGAGGAGCATGAAGTGGTTGTGAAAATCATGAAGAGCCTGAAAATGTGTGCAAAATATGAAGAGCTTCAAAAGGTTTGAAATACATGTGGAGCATGAAACGGTCTGAAAAATAGGATGATCATGAAGCGGTGTTCAAAAAAATGCAGAGACTGAAAAGGTGTGAAAAATATGAAGAGCTTCAAAACGTGTCAATAATATGAGGAGCCTGAAACGGTCTGAAAAATAGAAGCAGCATGAAGCAGAGTTCAAAAACATGAACAGCCTGAAAACGTGTGAAAAATATGAAGAGCTTCAGAAGGTGTGAAAAATATGAAGAGCTCAAAAGGTGTCAAAAATGAGATGAGCATGAAACGGTCTGAAAAATAGGAAGAGCATGAAGCGGTGTTGAAAAACATGAAGAGCCTGAAAAGGTGTGAAAAATATGAAGAGCTTCAAAAGGTGTCAAAAATATGAAGAGCATGAAACGGTCTGAAAGATAGGAGGAGCATGAGCGGTGTTCAAAAACGTGAGGTGTCTGAAAATGTGTGAAAAATATGAAGAGCTTCAAATGGTGTCAAACATATGAGAAGCATGAAACGGTCTGCAACATAGGAGGAGCATGAAATGGTGTTCAAAAACATGAAGAGCCTGAAAAGGTGTGAAAAATATGAAGTGATTCAAAAGGTGTGAAATACATTAGGAGGATTAAACGGTCTGAAACATAGGAGGAGCATGAAGCGGTGTTAAAAATCATGAAGAGCCTGAAAAAGTGTGAAAAATATGAAGAGCTTCAAAAGGTGTGAAAAATATGAAGAGCTTCAAAAGGTGTCAAAATGAGATGAGCATGAAACGGTCTGAAAAATAGGAGGAGAATGATGCGGTGTTGAAAAACATGAAGAGCCTGAAAAGTTGTGAAAAATATGAAGAGCTTCAAAAGGTGTGAAAAATATGAGGAACAAGAAATGGTCTGAAAAATAGGAGGATTATGAAACGGTGTTCAAAAACAAGAAGAGCCCGAAAAGGTGTGAAAAATAGTAAAAGCCTCCAAAAGTGTCAAAACTATGAGGAGCATGAAACGGTCTGAAAAATTGCAGGAGCATGAAGTGGTGTTGAAAAACATGAAGAGTCTGAAAACGTGTGAAAATAAGAAGAGCTTCAAAAATATGAGAAATATGAAGAGCTTCAAAAGGTATCAAAATGAGATGAGCATGAACCGGTCTGAAAAATAGGAGGAGCATGAAGTGGGGTTGAAAAAATGAAAAGCCTGAAAAGGTGTGAAATATATGAAGTGCTTCAAAGGTGTCAAAAATATGAGGAGAATGAAACGGTCTGAAAAATAAGAGGAGCATGAAGTGGTGTTGAAAAACATGAAGAGCCTGAAAACGTGTGAAAAATATGAAGACCTTCAAAAATTGTGAAAAATATGAAGAGTTTCAAAAGGTGTGAAAAAAGAGATGAGCATGATAAGGTCTGAAAAATAGGAGGAGCATGAAGCGGTGTTGTAAAACATGAAGAGCCTGAAAAGGTGTGAAAAATATGAAGAGCTTCAAAAGGTGTCCAAAATAAGAGGAGCATGAAACGGTCTGAAAAATAGGAGGAGAATGAAGCGGTGTTGAAAAACATGAAGAGCCTGAAAAGGTGTGAAAAATATGAAGAGCTTCAAAAGGTGTCAAAAAGGGATGAGCATGAAATGGTCTGAAAAATAGGAGGAGCATGACGCCGTGTTCAAAAACATGAAGAGCCTGAAAAGGTGTGAAATATATGAAGAGCTTCAAACGGTGTGAAATACATGAGGAGCATGAAACGGTCTGAAAAATAGGAGGAGCATGAAGCGGTGTTGAAAAACATGAAGAGCCTGAAAACTTGTGAAAAATATGAAGAGCTTCAAAAGGTGTGAAAGATATGAAGAGCTTCAAAAGGTGTCAAAATGAGATGAGAATGAAGCGGTCTGAAAAACAGTAGGAGGATGAAGTTGTGTTGAAAAAAATGAAGAGCCTGAAAAGGTGTGAAATATATGAAGAGCTTCAAAAGGTGTGAAAAATATGAGGAGAACGAAACGGTGTGAAAAATAGGAGGAGCATGGAGTGGTGTTGAAAAACATGAAGTGCCTGAAAAGCTGTGAGAAATATGAAGAGCTTCAAAATGTGTGAAAAATATGAAGAGTTTCAAAAGGTGTCAAAAATATGAGGAGAATGAAACGGTCTGCAACATAGGAGGAGCATGAAATGGTGTTCAAAAACGTGAAGAGCCTGAAAAGGTGTGAAACATATGAAGTGATTCAAAAGGTGTGAAATACATGAGGAGGATTAAACGGTCTGAAACAGAGGAGGAGCATGAAGCGGTGTTGAAAAACATGAAGAGCCTGAAAACGTGTGAAAAATATGAAGAGCTTCAAAAGGTGTGTAAAATATGAAGAGCTTCAAAAAGTGTCAAAAATTAGATGAGCATGAAACGGTCTGAAAAATAGGAGGAGCATGAAGCGGTGTTGAAAAACATGAAGAGCCTGAAAACGTGTGAAAAATATGAAGTGCTTCAAAAGGTGTCAAAAATATGAGGAGCATGAAACGGTCTGAAAAATAGGAGGAGCATGATACGGTGATTAAAACATGACGAGCCTGAAAAGGTGTGAAAAATATGAAGAGCTTCAATAGGTGTGAAATATATGAGGAGCATGAAACTGTTTGAAAAATAGGAGGAGCATGAAGCGGTGTTCAAAACCATGAAGAGCCTGAAAAGGTGTGAAAAATATGAAGAGCTTCAAAAGGTGTCAAAAATATGAGGAGCATGATATGGTCTGAAAAATAGGAGGAGCAAGAAGCGGTGTTGAAAAAAAAGAAGAACCTGAAAACGTGTGAAAAATATGAAGAGCTTCAAAAGGTGGGAAAATATGAAGAGCTTCAAAACGTGTCAAAAATATGAGGAGCATGAAATGGTCTGAAAAATAGGAGGAGCATGAAGTGGTGTTGAAAACATGAAGAGCCTGAAAAGGTGTGAAATATATGAAGAGTTTCAAAAGGTGTCAAAAATATGAGGAGAATGAAGCGGTGTCAAAAACATGAAGAGCCTTAAAAAGTGTGAAATATGAAGAGCTTCAAAAGTTGTCAAAAAAATGTGGAGCATGAAACGGTCTGAAAAATTGGAAGAGCATGAAACGGTGTTCAAAAATATGAAGAGCCTGAAAAGGAGTGAAAAATATGAAGAGACTCAAAACGTGTCAAAAATATGAGGAGCATGAAATGGTCTGAAAAATAGGAGGAGTATGAAGTTGTGTTGAAAAACATGAAGAGCCTGAAAAGGTGTGAAAAATATGAAGAGCTTCAAGAGTTGTGAAATACATGAAGAGCATGAAACGGTCTTAAAAATAGCAGGAGCATGAAGCGGTGTTGAAAAACATGAAGAGCCTGAAAACGTGTGAGAAATATGAAGAGCCTCAAAAGTTGTCAAAAATATGAAGAGCTTCAAAAGGTGTCAAAAATGAGAGAAGCATGAAGCGGTCTGAAAAATAGGAGGAGGAGGAAGTGGTGTTGAAAAACATGAAGAGCCTGAAAAGGTGTGAAATATATGAAGAGCTTCAAAAGGTGTCAAAAATATGAGGAGCCTGAAACGGTCTGAAAAATAGTAGGAGCAAGACAAGGTGTTCAAAAACATGAAGAGGCTGAAAAGGAGTGAAAAAAATGAAGAGCTTCAAAAGGTGTCAAAAATATGCGGAGCACGAAACGGTGTGAAAAATAGAAGAAGCATGAAACGGTGTTCAAAAACATGAAGAGCCTGAAAAGGTGTGAAAAATATGAAGAGCTTCAAGAGTTGTGAAATACATGAAGAGCATGAAACGGTCTTAAAAATAGCAGGAGCATGAAGCGTGTTCAAAAATATGAAGAGCCTGAAAAGGAGTAAAAAATATGAAGAGACTCAAAACGTGTCAAAAATATGAGGAGCATGAAACGGTCTGAAAAATAAGAGGAGCATGAAACCTTCTTCAAAAACATGAAGAGCCTGAAAAGATGTGAAAAATATGAAGAGCTTCAAGAGGTGTGCAATACATGAGGAGCATTAAACGGTGTGAAAAATAGGAGGAGCATGAAGTGTTCTTGAAAAAGATGAAGAGCCTGAAAAGGTGTGAAAAATATGAACAGTTTCAAAGGTTTGAAATACATGAGGATCATGAAATGGTTTGAAAAATAGGAGGAGCATGAAGCGGTGTTCAAAAACATGAAGAGCCTGAAAAGGCTTGGAAAATATGAAGAGCTTCAAAAGGTGTGAAATAAATGAGGAGCATGAAACGGTCTGAAAAATAGGAGGAGCAAGAAACGATGTTGAAAAACATGAAGAGCCTGAAAACGTTTGAGAAATATGAAGAGATTCAAAAGGTATGAAAAATATGAAGAACTTCAAAAGGTGTCAAAAAAGAGATGTGCATGAAACCGTCTGAAAAAGAGGGGAAGCATGAAGCAGTGTTGAAAAACATGAAGAGCCTGAAAAGGTGTGAAAAATATGAAGAGCTTCAAAAGGTGTCAAAATATGAGGAGCATGAAACGGTCTGAAAAATAGGAGGAGCATGAAACCGTGTTCAAAAACATGAATAGCGTGAAAAGGTGTGAAAAATATGAAGAGCTTCAAAAGGTGTAAAAAATAGGAGGAGCATGAAGCGGTGTTAAAAAACATGAAAAGCCTGAAAAGGTGTGAAAAATATGAAGAGCTTCAAAATGTGTCAAAAATATGAGAAGCATGAAACGCTCTGAAAAATATGAGGAGCATGAAACGATGTTCAAAAATATGAAGAGCCTGAAAAGGTGTGAAAAATATGAAGAGCTTCAAAAGGTCTGAAAAATAGGAGGAGAATGAAGTGGTGTTGAAAAACATGAAGAGCCTGAAAAGGTGTGAAAAATATGAAGAGCTTCAAACGTGTCAATCATATGAGCAGCAAGAATCGGTCTGAAATATGCAGGAGCATGAAACGGTGTTCAAAAACATGAAAAGCCTGAAAAGTTGTGAAAATATGAAGAGCTTCAAAAGGTGTGAAATATATGAAGACCTTCAAAAGGTGTCAAAAATGAGATGAGCATTAAACGGTCTGAAAAAGAGGAGGAGCATGAAGCGGTGTTGAAAAACATGAAGAGCCTGAAAACGTGTGAGAAATATGAAGAGCCTCAAAAGTTGTCAAAAATATGAAGAGCTTCAAAAGGTGTCAAAAATTTGAGGAGCATGAAACGTTCTGAAAAATAGGAGGAGGAGGAAGTGGTGTTGAAAAACATGAAGAGCCTGAAAAGGTGTGAAATATATGAAGAGCTTCAAAAGGTGTGAAATACATGAGGAGCCTGAAACGGTCTGAAAAATAGTAGGAGCAAGACAAGGTGTTCAAAAACATGGAGAGCCTGAAAAAGAGTGCAAAATATGAAGAGCTTCAAAAGGTGTAAAATATATGAGGAGCATGAAACGGTCTGAAAAATAGGAGGAGCATGAAGCGGTGGTCAAAAATAAAAAGAGCCTGAAAAGGTTTGAATAAGATGAAGAGCTTCAAAAGGTGTCAAATATATGAGGAACATGAAACAGTCTGAAAAATAGGATGAGCATGAAACGGTTTTTTAAAAGAAGTAGGGCATGAAAAGTTGTGAAAAATATGAAGAGCTTCAAAAGTTGTCAAAAATATGAGAAGCATGAAACAGCCTGAAAAATTGGATAAGCATGAAACGGTTTTGAAAAAGATGAATAGAATGAAAAGGTGTGAAAATTATGAAGAGCTTCAAAAAGTGTCAAAAATATGAGAAGCATGAAACGACTGAAAAATAGGAGGAGCATGAAGCGCTGTTTAAAAACATGAAGAGCCTGAAAAGGTGTGAAAATTATGAAGAGCTTCAAAAGGTTTCAAAAATATGAGGAGCATGAATTGGTCTAAAAATAGGAGGAGCATGAAGCGGTGTTCAACACTATGAAGAGGATGAAAAGGTTTGAAAAATATGAAGAGCTTCAAAATGTGTCAAAAACATGAGGATCGTAAAACGATGTGAAAAATAGGAGGAGCAAGAAGCGGTGTTGATAACATGAAGACCCTGAAAAGGTGTGAAAAACATGAAGAGCTTCTAAAGGTGTCAAAAATATGTGGAGCATGAAACGGTCTGGAAAATAGGAGGAGCATGAAGCGGTGTTCAAAAACATGAAGAGCCTGAAATGGTGTGAAAATTATGAAGAGCTTCAAAAGGTTTCAAAAATATGAGGAGCATGAATCGGTCTAAAAATAGGAGGAGCATGAAGCGGTGTTCAACACTATGAAGAGGATGAAAAGGTTTGAAAAATATGAAGAGCTTCAAAATGTGTCAAAAACATGAGGATCGTAAAACGATGTGAAAAATAGGAGGAGCAAGAAGCGGTGTTGATAACATGAAGACCCTGAAAAGGTGTGAAAAACATGAAGAGCTTCTAAAGGTGTCAAAAATATGTGGAGCATGAAACGGTCTGGAAAATAGGAGGAGCATGAAGCGGTGTTCAAAAACATGAAGAGCCTGAAAAGGTGTGAAAAATATGAAGAGCTTCAAAAGGTGTGAAATACATGAGGAGCATGAAACTGTCTGAAAAATAGGAGGATCATGAAGCGGTGTTGAAAAACATTAGGAGCGTGAAATGATGTGAAAAATATGAAGAGCTTCAAAAGGTGTCAAATATATGAGGTGCATGAAACAGTTTGAAAAATAGGATGAGCAAGAAACGGTTTTGAAAAGGTGAAGCGCCTGAAAAGGTGTGAAATATATGAAGAGCTTCAAAAGGTGTCAAAAATATGAGAAGCATGAAACAACTGAAAAATAGGAGGAGCATGAAGCACTTTTAAAAACATGAAGAGCCTGAAAAGGAGTGAAATAATGAAGAGCTTCAAAACTTGTTAAATATGAGGAGCATGAAACGGTCTGAAAAATAGGAGGAGCATGAAGCTGTGTTCAAAAACATGAAGAGCATGAAAAGGTGTGAAAAATAAGAAGAGCTTCAAAAGGTGTCAAAAATATGAGGAGCATGAAACAGTCTGAAAAATAGGAGGAGCATGATTCATTGTTGTTAAACATGAAGAGCCTGAAAAGGTGTGAAAATTATGAAGAGCTTCAAAAGGTGTGAAAAATCTGAAGAGCTTCAAAAAACGTGAAATACATGAGGTGCATTAAATGGTCTGAAAAATAGGAGGAGCATGAAGCGTTGTTGAAAAACATGAAGAGCTTGAAAAGGTGTGAAAAATATGAAGAGCATCAAAAGATGTCAAAAATATGAGGAGCATGAAACAGTCTGAAAAACAGGAGGAGCATGATGCATTGTTGTAAAACATGAAGAGCCTGAAAAGGTGTGAAAAATGTGAAGAGCTTCAAAAGGTGTGAAAAATATGAAGAGCTTCAAAAGGTGTGAAAAATATGAAGAGCTTCAAAAGGTGTGAAAAATATGAAGACCTTCAAAACGTGTGAAAAATATGAAGAGCTTCAAAAGGTATCAAAAATATGAGGAGCATGAAACGGTCTGAAAAATAGGAGGAGCATGATACGGTGTTCAAAAATATGAAGAGCCTGAAAAGGTGTGAAAAATATGAAGAGCCTCAAAACGTGTCAAAAATATGAGGAGCATGAAACGGTCTGAAAAATAGGAGGAGCATGAAGTGGTTGTGAAAAACATGAAGAACCTGAAAAGGTGTGAAAAATATGAAGAGCTTCAAAAGGTGTCAAAATTATGAAGAGCTTCAAAGGTGTCAAAAATATGAGGAGGATGAAACGTTCTGAAAAATAGGAGGAGCATGAAGTGGCATTGAAAAACATGAAGAGACTGAAAAGGTGTGAAATATATGAAGAGCATCAAAAGGTGTCAAAATTTTGAAGAGCTTCAAAATTGTCAAAAATATGAGGAGCATGAAACGGTGTTCAAAAATATGGAAAGCAAGAAAAGGTGTGAAAAATATGAAGAGCTTCAAAAGGTGTCAAAAATATGAGGAGCATGAAACGGTCTGAAAAATAGGAGGAAAATGAAGCGGTGTTGAAAAACATGAAGAGCTTGAAAAGGTTTGAAAAATATGAAGAGCTTCAAAAGGTGTCAAAATAGGAGGAGCATGAAGCGGTGTTGAAAAAGATGAAGAGCCTGAAAAGGTGTGTAATATATGAAGAGTTTGAAACTGTGTCAAAAATATGAGGAGCAGGAAACGGTCTGAAAAATAGGAGCATGAAGTGGTGTTGAAAACCATGAAGAGCCTGAAAAGCTGTGAAAAATATGAAGAGCATCAAAAACTGTCAAAATATGAGGAGCATGAAACGGTGTTCAAAACCATGAAACGTCTGAAAAGGTGTGAAATATATGAACAGCTTCAAAATGTATCAAAAATAAGAGGAGCATGAAGCGGTGTTGAAAAACATGAAGACCCTGAAAAGGTGTGAAAAATATGAAGAGCTTCAAATCGTGTCAAAAATATGAGGAGCACGAAAAGGTCTGAAAAATTGGAGGAGCATGAAGCAGTGTTGAAAAACATGAAGAGCCTGAAAAGGTGTGAATTATATGAAGAGCTTCAAAAGGTGTCAAAAATATGAGGAGCATGAAACGGTTTGAAAAATAGGAGGCGCATGAAGCGGTGTTGAAAAACATGAAGAGCCTGAAAAGGTGTGAAAAATATGAAGAGCTTCAAAAGGTGTGAAAAAAATGAAGAGCTTCAAAATGTGTCAAAAATATGAGGAGCATGAAACAATCTGAAAAATAGGAGCAGCATGAAACGGTGTTCAAAGACATGAAGAGCCTGAAAAGGTGTGAAAAATATGAGGAGCTTCAAAACGTGTCAAAAATATGAGGAGCATGAAACGATCTGAAAAATAGGAGGAGCAAGAAGCGGTGTTGAAAAAAATGAAGAGCCTGAAAACGTTTGAAAAATATGAAGAGCTTCAAAAGGTGTGGAAAATATGAAGAGCTTCAAAATGTATCAAAAGTGAGATGAGCATTAAACGGTCTGAAAAATAGGAGGAGCATGAATTGGTGTTGAAAAACATGAAGAGCCTGAAAATGTGTGAAATATATGAAGAGCTTAAAAAGTTGTCAGAAATGATAGAAACATGAAACGGTCTGAAAAATAGGATGAGCAAGAAGGGGTGTTGAAAAACATGAAGAGCGTGAAAACGTTTGAGAAATATGAAGAGATTCAAAAGGTGTGAAAATTATGAAGAGCTTCAAAAGGTGTCAAAAATGAGATGAGCATGAAACAGTCCGAAAAATAGGAGGAGCCTGAAATCGTGTTCAAAAACATGAAGAGCCTAAAAAGGTGTGAAAAATATAAAGAGCTTCAAAAGGTGTGAAATGCAGGAGGAGCATGAAACGGTCTGAAAAATAGGAGGAGCATGAAGTGGTGTTGAAAAACATGAAGAGCCTGAAAATGTGTGAAATATATGAAGAGCTTCAAAAGGTGTCAGATATGAGAGGAGCATGAAACGGTCTGAAAAATAGGAGGAGCATGAAGCGTTGTTCAAAAACGTGAAGAGCCTGAAAAGGTGTGAAAAATATGAAGAGCTTCAAAACGTGTCAAAAATATGAGGAGCATGAAACGGTCTGAAAAATAGAAGCAGCATGAAGTGGTGTTCAAAAACATGAACAGCCTGAAAACGTGTGAATAATATGAAGAGCTTCAGAAGGTGTGAAAAATATGAAGAGCTCAAAAGGTGTCAAAAATGAGATGAGCATGAAACCGTCTGAAAAATAGGAAGAGCATGAAGCGGTGTTGAAAAACATGAAGAGCCTGAAAAGGTGTGAAAAATATGAAGAGCTTCAAAAGGTGTAAAAAATATGAGGAGAATGAAACGGTGTGAAAAATAGGAGGAGCATGAAGTGGTGTTGAAAAACATGAAGAGCCTGAAAAGGTGTGAAAAATATGAAGAGCTTCAAAAGGTGTCAAAAAAATGAGGAGCATGAAACGGTCTAAAATATAAGAGGAGGATGAAACGGTGTTGTAAAACATGAAGAGCCTGAAAAGTTCTCAAAAATAAGAAGAGCTTCAAAATGTGTCAAAAACATGAGGAGCAAGAAACGGTCTGAAATATATGAGGAGCATGATGCGGTGTTGGATAACATGAAGAGCCTGAAAACGTGTGAAAAATTTGAAGAGATTCAAAGGGAGTGAAAAATATGAAGAGCTTCAAAAGGTGTCAAAAATGAGATGAGCATGAAACGGTCTGAAAAAAAGGAGGAGCATGAAGTGGTGTTGAAAAAAAAAAAGAGCCTGAAAAGGTGTGAAATATATGAAGAGCTTCAAAAGGTGTGAAACACATGAGGAGCATTAAACGGTCTGAAAATTAGGAGGAGCATGAAGCGTTGTTCAGAAACATGAAGAGCCTGAAAAGGTGTGAAAAATATGAAGAGCTTCAAAAGGTGTGAAAATTATGAGGAGCATGAAACGGTCTGAAAAATAGGAGGAGCATGAAGCGGTGTTCAAAAACATGAAGAGCCTGAAAAGGTGTGAAAAATATGAAGAACTTCAAAAGGTGTCAAAAACATGAGGAGCATGAAACGGTCTGAAAAATAGGAGGAGCATGAAGTGGTTGTGAAAATCATGAAGAGCCTGAAAATGTGTGCAAAATATGAAGAGCTTCAAAAGGTTTGAAATACATGTGGAGCATGAAACGGTCTGAAAAATAGGATGATCATGAAGCGGTGTTCAAAAAAATGCAGAGACTGAAAAGGTGTGAAAAATATGAAGAGCTTCAAAACGTGTCAATAATATGAGGAGCCTGAAACGGTCTGAAAAATAGAAGCAGCATGAAGCGGAGTTCAAAAACATGAACAGCCTGAAAACGTGTGAAAAATATGAAGAGCTTCAGAAGGTGTGAAAAATATGAAGAGCTCAAAAGGTGTCAAAAATGAGATGAGCATGAAACGGTCTGAAAAATAGGAAGAGCATGAAGCGGTGTTGAAAAACATGAAGAGCCTGAAAAGGTGTGAAAAATATGAAGAGCTTCAAAAGGTGTCAAAAATATGAAGAGCATGAAACGGTCTGAAAGATAGGAGGAGCATGAGCGGTGTTCAAAAACGTGAGGTGTCTGAAAATGTGTGAAAAATATGAAGAGCTTCAAATGGTGTCAAACATATGAGAAGCATGAAACGGTCTGCAACATAGGAGGAGCATGAAATGGTGTTCAAAAACATGAAGAGCCTGAAAAGGTGTGAAAAATATGAAGTGATTCAAAAGGTGTGAAATACATTAGGAGGATTAAACGGTCTGAAACATAGGAGGAGCATGAAGCGGTGTTAAAAATCATGAAGAGCCTGAAAAAGTGTGAAAAATATGAAGAGCTTCAAAAGGTGTGAAAAATATGAAGAGCTTCAAAAGGTGTCAAAATGAGATGAGCATGAAACGGTCTGAAAAATAGGAGGAGAATGATGCGGTGTTGAAAAACATGAAGAGCCTGAAAAGTTGTGAAAAATATGAAGAGCTTCAAAAGGTGTGAAAAATATGAGGAACAAGAAATGGTCTGAAAAATAGGAGGATTATGAAACGGTGTTCAAAAACAAGAAGAGCCCGAAAAGGTGTGAAAAATAGTAAAAGCCTCCAAAAGTGTCAAAACTATGAGGAGCATGAAACGGTCTGAAAAATTGCAGGAGCATGAAGTGGTGTTGAAAAACATGAAGAGTCTGAAAACGTGTGAAAATAAGAAGAGCTTCAAAAATATGAGAAATATGAAGAGCTTCAAAAGGTATCAAAATGAGATGAGCATGAACCGGTCTGAAAAATAGGAGGAGCATGAAGTGGGGTTGAAAAAATGAAAAGCCTGAAAAGGTGTGAAATATATGAAGTGCTTCAAAGGTGTCAAAAATATGAGGAGAATGAAACGGTCTGAAAAATAAGAGGAGCATGAAGTGGTGTTGAAAAACATGAAGAGCCTGAAAACGTGTGAAAAATATGAAGACCTTCAAAAATTGTGAAAAATATGAAGAGTTTCAAAAGGTGTGAAAAAAGAGATGAGCATGATAAGGTCTGAAAAATAGGAGGAGCATGAAGCGGTGTTGTAAAACATGAAGAGCCTGAAAAGGTGTGAAAAATATGAAGAGCTTCAAAAGGTGTCCAAAATAAGAGGAGCATGAAACGGTCTGAAAAATAGGAGGAGAATGAAGCGGTGTTGAAAAACATGAAGAGCCTGAAAAGGTGTGAAAAATATGAAGAGCTTCAAAAGGTGTCAAAAAGGGATGAGCATGAAATGGTCTGAAAAATAGGAGGAGCATGACGCCGTGTTCAAAAACATGAAGAGCCTGAAAAGGTGTGAAATATATGAAGAGCTTCAAACGGTGTGAAATACATGAGGAGCATGAAACGGTCTGAAAAATAGGAGGAGCATGAAGCGGTGTTGAAAAACATGAAGAGCCTGAAAACTTGTGAAAAATATGAAGAGCTTCAAAAGGTGTGAAAGATATGAAGAGCTTCAAAAGGTGTCAAAATGAGATGAGAATGAAGCGGTCTGAAAAACAGTAGGAGGATGAAGTTGTGTTGAAAAAAATGAAGAGCCTGAAAAGGTGTGAAATATATGAAGAGCTTCAAAAGGTGTGAAAAATATGAGGAGAACGAAACGGTGTGAAAAATAGGAGGAGCATGGAGTGGTGTTGAAAAACATGAAGTGCCTGAAAAGCTGTGAGAAATATGAAGAGCTTCAAAATGTGTGAAAAATATGAAGAGTTTCAAAAGGTGTCAAAAATATGAGGAGAATGAAACGGTCTGCAACATAGGAGGAGCATGAAATGGTGTTCAAAAACGTGAAGAGCCTGAAAAGGTGTGAAACATATGAAGTGATTCAAAAGGTGTGAAATACATGAGGAGGATTAAACGGTCTGAAACAGAGGAGGAGCATGAAGCGGTGTTGAAAAACATGAAGAGCCTGAAAACGTGTGAAAAATATGAAGAGCTTCAAAAGGTGTGTAAAATATGAAGAGCTTCAAAAAGTGTCAAAAATTAGATGAGCATGAAACGGTCTGAAAAATAGGAGGAGCATGAAGCGGTGTTGAAAAACATGAAGAGCCTGAAAACGTGTGAAAAATATGAAGTGCTTCAAAAGGTGTCAAAAATATGAGGAGCATGAAACGGTCTGAAAAATAGGAGGAGCATGATACGGTGATTAAAACATGACGAGCCTGAAAAGGTGTGAAAAATATGAAGAGCTTCAATAGGTGTGAAATACATGAGGAGCATGAAACGGTCTGAAAAATAGGAGGATCATGAACCGGTGTTCAAAAACATGAAGAGCCTGAAAAGGTGTGAAAAATATGAAAAGCTACAAAATGTGTCAAAAATGAGATGTGCATGAAACGGTCTGAAAAATAGGAGGATCCTAAAATGGTGTTGAAAGACATGAAGAGCCTGAAAAGGCATCAAAAATATGAAGAGTTTCAAAAGGTGTCAAAAATATGAGGAGCATGAAACGGTCTGAAAAAGAGGAGGAGCATGAAGCTGTGTTCAAAAACATGAAGAGCCTGAAAAGGTGTGAAAAATATGAAGAGCTTCAAAAGTTGTGAAGAATATGGAGAGCATGAAACTGTGTGAAAAATAGAAGCAGCATGAAACGGTGTTGAAAAACATGAAGAGCCTGAAAAGGTGTGAAAAATATGAAGAGATTTAAAAGGTGTCAAAAATATGAGGAGCATGTAACTTTCTGAAAAATAGGAGGAGCATGAAACGGTGATCAAAAACATGAAGAGCCTGAAAAGGTGTGAAAAATATGAAGAGCTTCAAAAGGGGTCAAAAATATGAGGAGCATGAAACGTTCTGAAAATTAGGAGGATCATGAGCGGTGTTCAAAAACATGAAGAGCCTGAAAAGGTGTGAAAAATGTGAAGAGCTTCAAAAGGGGTCAAAAATATGAGGAGCATGAAACGGTCTGAAAGATAGGAGGAGAATGGAACGGTGATCAGAAACATGAAGAGCCTGAAAAGGTGTGAAAAATATGAAGAGCTTCAAAAGGTGTGAAATTCATGAGGAGCATGAAACGGTCTGAAAAATGGGAGAAGCATGAAGTGGTGTGGAAAAACATGAAGAGCCTGAAAAGGTGTGAAAAATATGAAGAGCTTAAAAAGGTGTGAAATACATGAGGAGCATGAAACTCTCTGAAAAATAGGAGGAGCATGAAGTGGTGTTCAAAAACATGAAGAGTCTTAAATGGTGTGAAAAATATGAAGAGCTTCAATAGGTGTGAATAATATGAGGAGCAGGATACGGTCTGAAAAATAGGAGGAGCATGAAGCGGTGTTCAAAAACATGAAGAGCCTGAAAAATTGTGAAAAATATGAAAAGCTTCAAAAGGTTTCAAAAATATGAGGAGCATGAAACGGTCTGCAAAAAAGGAGGAGCATGAAGTGGTGTTGAAAAACTTGAACAGCCAGAAAAGGTCTGAAAAATATGAAAAGCTTCAAAAGGTGGCAAAAATATGCGGATCATGAAATGGTCTGAAAAATAGGAGGAGACTGAAGCGGTGTTTAAAAACATGAAGAGTCTGAAAAGGTGTGAAAAATATGAAGAGCTTCAAAAGGTGTCAAAAATATGAGGAGCATGAAATGGTGTTGAAAAACATGAAGAGCTTGAAAAGGTATGAAAAACATGAACAGCTTCAAAAAGTGTCAAAAATATGAGGAGCATGAAACGGTCTGAAAAATAGGAGGAGCATGAAGCGGTGTTGAAAAACATGTAGAACCTGAAAACGTGTGAAAAATATGAAGAGCTTCAAAAGGTGTGAAAATTATGAAGAGCTTCAAATGTGTCAAAAATGAGATGAGCATGAAACGGTCTGAAAAATAGGAGGAGCATGAAGTGGATTTGAAAAAAAAGAAGAGACTGAAAAGGTGTGAAAAATATGAAAAGCTTCAAAAGGTGTCAAAAATGACATGAGCATGAAACGGTTTGAAAAAAAGGAGGAGCATGAAGTCGTGTTGAAAAAAAAAAAGAGACTAAAATGGTGTGAAAAATATGAGGATCATCGAAAGGTGTCAAAAATATGAGGAGCATGAAACGGTCTGAAAAATAGGAGGAGCATGAAGAGGTGTTCAAAACATGAAGAGCCTGAAAATGTGTGAAAAATATGAAGAGTTTCTAAAGGTGTCAAAAATATGAGGAGCATGAAACGGTCTCAAAAATCGGAGGAGCATGAATGGTCTTGAAAAACATGAAGAGCCTGAAAAGATGTGAAAAATATGAAGACCTTCAAAAGGTGTCAAAAATATGAGGAGCATGAAACGGTTTCAAAAAGAGGAGGAGCATGAAGCGGTGTTCAAAAACATGAAGAGCCTGAAAAGGTGTGAAAAATATGAAGAGCTTCAAAAGGTGTCAAGTATGAGGAGCATGAAACGGTATGATAAATAGCAAGAGCATGAAGCGGTGTTGAAAAACATGAAGAGTCTGAAGTCGTTTGAATTATGAAGAGCTTCAAAAATGTTAAAAATATGAAGAGCTTCAAAAGGTGTAAAAAATATGAAGAGCTTCAAAAGGTGTCAAAAATTAGATGAGCATGAAACGGTCTAAAAAATAGGAGGAGCAACAAGTAGTGTTCAAAAATATGAAGAGCCTGAAAAGGTGTGAAAAATATGAAGAGCTTCAAAAGGTGTAAAAATGAGATGAGCATGAAACTCTCTGAAAAATAGGAGGAGCATGAAGCGGTGTTCAAAAACATGAAGAGCCTGAAAAGTTGTGAAAAATATGAAAAGCTTCAAAAGGTGTCAAAAATGAGATGAGCATTAAACGGTCTGAAAAATAGGAATAACATGAAACGGTGTTGAAAATCATGAAGAGCCTGAAAAAGTGTGAAAAATATAAAGAGCTTCAAAGGTGAAAAAAATGAGATGAGCATGAAACGGCCTGAAAAATAGGAGGAGCATGAAACGGGCTGAAAAATAAGATAAGCATGTATTGCTGTGGAAAAACATGAAGAGCCTGAGAAGCTGTGAAATATATGAAGAGCTTCAAAAGGTGTGAAATACATGAGGAGCATGAAACGGGCAGAAAAATAGGAGAAGCATGAAGTGGTGTGGAAAAATATGAAGAGCCTGAAAAGGTGTGAAAAATATGAAAAGCTTCAAAAGGTGTCAAAAATGAGATGAGCATGAAACGGTTTGAAAAATAGGAGGATCATGAAACGGTGTTGAAAAACATAAACAGCCTGAAAAGATGTGAAAAATATGAAGAGCTTCAAAAAGTGTCAAAAATATGAGGAGCATGAAACGGTCTGAAAAATAGGAGGAGCATGAAGCTGTGTTCAAAAACATGAAGAGCCTGAAAAGGTGTGAAAAATATGAAGAGCTTCAAAATGTGTGAAAAATATGAGGAGCATGAAACGGTCTGAAAAATAGAAGCAGCATGAAACGGTTTTGAAAAACATGAAGAGCCTGAAAACGTGTGAAAAATATGAAGAGCTTCAATAGGTGTGAAAAATATGAAGAGCTTCAAAGGTGTCAAAAATGAGATGAGCATGAAACGGTCTGAAAAATAGGAGGAGCATGAATTGGTTTTGAAAAACATGAAGAGATTGAAAAGGTGTGAAAATATGATGAGCTTCAAAAGGTGTGAAATATATGAGGAGAATGAAACGCTCTGAAAAATAGGAGGATCATGAAGCGGTTTTCAAAAACATGAAGAGCATGAAAAGGTGTGAAAAATATGAAGAGCTTCAAAAGGTGTCATAAATATGAGGAGCATGAAACGGTCTGAAAAATAGGAGGAGCATGAAACGGTGATCAAAAACATGAAGAGCCTGAAAAGGTGTGAAAAATATGAAGAGCTTCAAAAGGTGTGAAATACATGAGGAGCATGAAACGGTCTGAAAAATAGGAGAAGCATGGAGTGATGTGGAAGAACATGAAGGGCTTGAAAAGGTGTGAAAAATATGAAGAGCTTCAAAAGGTGTGAAATACATGAGGAGCATGAAACGGTCTGAAAAATAGCAGGAGCATGAAGCGGTGTTCAAAAACATGAAGAGCCAGAAAAGGTGTGAAAAATATGAAAAGCCTCAAAACCTGTCAAAAATATGAGGAGCATGAAAAGGTCTGAAAAATAGCAGGGGCATGAAGCGGTGTTGAAAAAGATGAAGAGTCTGAAAATGTGTGAAAATATGAAGAGCTTCAAAAATATGAAAAATATGAAGAGCTTCAAAGGTGTGAAAAATATGAAGAGCTTCAAAAGGTGTCAAATATTAGATGAGCCTGAAACGGTCTGAAAAATAGGAGGAGCATGAAGTGGTGTTGAAAAAAATGAAGAGCCTGAAGATGTGTGAAAAATATGAAAAGCTTTAAAAGGTGTCAAAAATATGAGGAGCATGAAACTGTCTGAAAAATAGGAGGAGCATGAGCGGTGTTCAAAAACATGAAGAGCCTGAAAAGGTGTGAAAAATATGAAGAGCTTCAAAAGGGGTCAAAAATATGAGGAGCATGAAACGTTCTGAAAATTAGGAGGATCATGAGCGGTGTTCAAAAACATGAAGAGCCTGAAAAGGTGTGAAAAATGTGAAGAGCTTCAAAAGGGGTCAAAAATATGAGGAGCATGAAACGGTCTGAAAGATAGGAGGAGAATGGAACGGTGATCAGAAACATGAAGAGCCTGAAAAGGTGTGAAAAATATGAAGAGCTTCAAAAGGTGTGAAATTCATGAGGAGCATGAAACGGTCTGAAAAATGGGAGAAGCATGAAGTGGTGTGGAAAAACATGAAGAGCCTGAAAAGGTGTGAAAAATATGAAGAGCTTAAAAAGGTGTGAAATACATGAGGAGCATGAAACTCTCTGAAAAATAGGAGGAGCATGAAGTGGTGTTCAAAAACATGAAGAGTCTTAAATGGTGTGAAAAATATGAAGAGCTTCAATAGGTGTGAATAATATGAGGAGCAGGATACGGTCTGAAAAATAGGAGGAGCATGAAGCGGTGTTCAAAAACATGAAGAGCCTGAAAAATTGTGAAAAATATGAAAAGCTTCAAAAGGTTTCAAAAATATGAGGAGCATGAAACGGTCTGCAAAAAAGGAGGAGCATGAAGTGGTGTTGAAAAACTTGAACAGCCAGAAAAGGTCTGAAAAATATGAAAAGCTTCAAAAGGTGGCAAAAATATGCGGATCATGAAATGGTCTGAAAAATAGGAGGAGACTGAAGCGGTGTTTAAAAACATGAAGAGTCTGAAAAGGTGTGAAAAATATGAAGAGCTTCAAAAGGTGTCAAAAATATGAGGAGCATGAAATGGTGTTGAAAAACATGAAGAGCTTGAAAAGGTATGAAAAACATGAACAGCTTCAAAAAGTGTCAAAAATATGAGGAGCATGAAACGGTCTGAAAAATAGGAGGAGCATGAAGCGGTGTTGAAAAACATGTAGAACCTGAAAACGTGTGAAAAATATGAAGAGCTTCAAAAGGTGTGAAAATTATGAAGAGCTTCAAATGTGTCAAAAATGAGATGAGCATGAAACGGTCTGAAAAATAGGAGGAGCATGAAGTGGATTTGAAAAAAAAGAAGAGACTGAAAAGGTGTGAAAAATATGAAAAGCTTCAAAAGGTGTCAAAAATGACATGAGCATGAAACGGTTTGAAAAAAAGGAGGAGCATGAAGTCGTGTTGAAAAAAAAAAAGAGACTAAAATGGTGTGAAAAATATGAGGATCATCGAAAGGTGTCAAAAATATGAGGAGCATGAAACGGTCTGAAAAATAGGAGGAGCATGAAGAGGTGTTCAAAACATGAAGAGCCTGAAAATGTGTGAAAAATATGAAGAGTTTCTAAAGGTGTCAAAAATATGAGGAGCATGAAACGGTCTCAAAAATCGGAGGAGCATGAATGGTCTTGAAAAACATGAAGAGCCTGAAAAGATGTGAAAAATATGAAGACCTTCAAAAGGTGTCAAAAATATGAGGAGCATGAAACGGTTTCAAAAAGAGGAGGAGCATGAAGCGGTGTTCAAAAACATGAAGAGCCTGAAAAGGTGTGAAAAATATGAAGAGCTTCAAAAGGTGTCAAGTATGAGGAGCATGAAACGGTATGATAAATAGCAAGAGCATGAAGCGGTGTTGAAAAACATGAAGAGTCTGAAGTCGTTTGAATTATGAAGAGCTTCAAAAATGTTAAAAATATGAAGAGCTTCAAAAGGTGTAAAAAATATGAAGAGCTTCAAAAGGTGTCAAAAATTAGATGAGCATGAAACGGTCTAAAAAATAGGAGGAGCAACAAGTAGTGTTCAAAAATATGAAGAGCCTGAAAAGGTGTGAAAAATATGAAGAGCTTCAAAAGGTGTAAAAATGAGATGAGCATGAAACTCTCTGAAAAATAGGAGGAGCATGAAGCGGTGTTCAAAAACATGAAGAGCCTGAAAAGTTGTGAAAAATATGAAAAGCTTCAAAAGGTGTCAAAAATGAGATGAGCATTAAACGGTCTGAAAAATAGGAATAACATGAAACGGTGTTGAAAATCATGAAGAGCCTGAAAAAGTGTGAAAAATATAAAGAGCTTCAAAGGTGAAAAAAATGAGATGAGCATGAAACGGCCTGAAAAATAGGAGGAGCATGAAACGGGCTGAAAAATAAGATAAGCATGTATTGCTGTGGAAAAACATGAAGAGCCTGAGAAGCTGTGAAATATATGAAGAGCTTCAAAAGGTGTGAAATACATGAGGAGCATGAAACGGGCAGAAAAATAGGAGAAGCATGAAGTGGTGTGGAAAAATATGAAGAGCCTGAAAAGGTGTGAAAAATATGAAAAGCTTCAAAAGGTGTCAAAAATGAGATGAGCATGAAACGGTTTGAAAAATAGGAGGATCATGAAACGGTGTTGAAAAACATAAACAGCCTGAAAAGATGTGAAAAATATGAAGAGCTTCAAAAAGTGTCAAAAATATGAGGAGCATGAAACGGTCTGAAAAATAGGAGGAGCATGAAGCTGTGTTCAAAAACATGAAGAGCCTGAAAAGGTGTGAAAAATATGAAGAGCTTCAAAATGTGTGAAAAATATGAGGAGCATGAAACGGTCTGAAAAATAGAAGCAGCATGAAACGGTTTTGAAAAACATGAAGAGCCTGAAAACGTGTGAAAAATATGAAGAGCTTCAATAGGTGTGAAAAATATGAAGAGCTTCAAAGGTGTCAAAAATGAGATGAGCATGAAACGGTCTGAAAAATAGGAGGAGCATGAATTGGTTTTGAAAAACATGAAGAGATTGAAAAGGTGTGAAAATATGATGAGCTTCAAAAGGTGTGAAATATATGAGGAGAATGAAACGCTCTGAAAAATAGGAGGATCATGAAGCGGTTTTCAAAAACATGAAGAGCATGAAAAGGTGTGAAAAATATGAAGAGCTTCAAAAGGTGTCATAAATATGAGGAGCATGAAACGGTCTGAAAAATAGGAGGAGCATGAAACGGTGATCAAAAACATGAAGAGCCTGAAAAGGTGTGAAAAATATGAAGAGCTTCAAAAGGTGTGAAATACATGAGGAGCATGAAACGGTCTGAAAAATAGGAGAAGCATGGAGTGATGTGGAAGAACATGAAGGGCTTGAAAAGGTGTGAAAAATATGAAGAGCTTCAAAAGGTGTGAAATACATGAGGAGCATGAAACGGTCTGAAAAATAGCAGGAGCATGAAGCGGTGTTCAAAAACATGAAGAGCCAGAAAAGGTGTGAAAAATATGAAAAGCCTCAAAACCTGTCAAAAATATGAGGAGCATGAAAAGGTCTGAAAAATAGCAGGGGCATGAAGCGGTGTTGAAAAAGATGAAGAGTCTGAAAATGTGTGAAAATATGAAGAGCTTCAAAAATATGAAAAATATGAAGAGCTTCAAAGGTGTGAAAAATATGAAGAGCTTCAAAAGGTGTCAAATATTAGATGAGCCTGAAACGGTCTGAAAAATAGGAGGAGCATGAAGTGGTGTTGAAAAAAATGAAGAGCCTGAAGATGTGTGAAAAATATGAAAAGCTTTAAAAGGTGTCAAAAATATGAGGAGCATGAAACTGTCTGAAAAATAGGAGGAGCATGAGCGGTGTTCAAAAACATGAAGAGCCTGAAAAGGTGTGAAAAATATGAAGAGTTTCAAAATGTGTCAAAAATATGAGGAGCATGAAAAGTTCTGAAAAATAGGAGGAGCATGAAGCGGTGTTCAAAAACATAAAGAGCCTGAAAAGGTGTGAAAAATATGAAGAGCTTCAGAAGGTGTGAAAAATATGAGGAGCATGAATCGGTCTGAAAAATAGGAGGAGCATGAGGCGGTGTTGAAAAACATGAAGAGCCTGAAAACGTGTGAAAAATATGAAGAGCTTCAAAAGGTGTGAAAAATATGAAGAGCTTCAAAAGGTGTGAAAAATGAGATGAGCATGAAACGGTCTGAAAAATAGGAGGAGCATGAAGTGGTGTTGAAAAAAACGAAGAGCCTGAAAAGGTGTGAAATATATGAGGAGCTTCTAAAGGTGTCAAAAATATGAGGAGAACGAAACGGTCTGAAAAATAGGAGGAGCATGAAGTGGTGTTGAAAAACATGAAGAACCTGAAAAGGTGTGAAAAATATGAAGAGTTTCTAAAGGTGTCAAAAATAGAGGAGCATAAAACGGTCTGAAAAATATGAGGAGCATGAACTGGTGTTGAAAAACATGAAGAGCCTGAAAAGGTATGAAAAATATGAAGAGCTTCAAAATATGTGAAAAATATGAGGAGCATGAAACGGTCTGAAAAATAGGAGGAGCATGAAGCGGTGTTGAAAAACATGAAGAGCCTGAAAATGTTTTAAAAATATAAAGAACTTCAAAAGGTGTCAAAATTAAGAGGAGCATGAAACGGTCTGAAAAATATGAGGAGCATGAACTGGTGTTCAAAAACATGCAGAGACTGAAAAGGTGTGAAAAATATGAAGAGCTTCAAAAAGTGTCAAAAATTAGATTAGCATGAAAGGGTCTGAAAAATAGGAGGAGCCTGAAGTGGTGTTGAAAAACATGAAGAGCCTGAAAAAGTGTGAAAAATATGAAGAGCTTCAAAAATATGAAAATTATGAAGAGCTTCAAAAGGTGTTAAAAATATGAAGAGCTTCAAAAGGTGAAAAAAATGAGATGAGCATGAAACGGTCTGAAAAATAGGAGGAGCATGAAGCGTTGTTGAAAAACATGGAGAGCCTGAAAAGTTGTGAAAAATATGAAGAGCTTCAAAAGGTGTGAAAAATATTAAGAGCTTCATATGTGTCAAAAATGAGATGAGCATGAAACGGTCTGAAAAATAAGAGGAGCATGAAGTGGAGTTGAAAAAAAAGAAGAGCCTGAAAAGGTGTGAAATATATGAAGACCTTCAAAAGGTGTCAAAAATATGAGGAGTATGAAACGGTCTGAAAAATAGGAGGAGCATGAAGCGGTGTTGAAAAACATGAAGAGCCTGAAAAGGTGTGAAAAATATGAAGAGCTTCAAAAGGTGTCAAAAATATGAGGAGCATGGAACGGTGTTGAAAAACATGAAGAGCCTGAAAAGGTGTGAAAAATATGAACAGCTACAAAAAGTGTCAAAAATATGAGGAGCATGAAACGGTCTGAAAAATAGGAGGAGCATGAAGAGGTGTTGAAAAACATGAAGAGCCTGAAAAAGTGTGAAAAATATGAAGAGCTTCAAAAGGTGTGAAAAATATGAAGAGCTTCAAATGTGTCAAAAATTAGATGAGCATGAAACGTCCTGAAAAATAGGAGGAGCATGAAGTGGTGTTGAAAAAAATGAAGAGCCTGAAAAGGTGTGAAATATATGAAGAGCTTCAAAAGGTGTCAAAAATATGAGGAGAACGAAACGGAGTGAAAAATAGGAGGAGCATGAAGTGGTGTTCAAAAACATGAAGAGCCTGAAAAGCTGTGAGAAATATGAAGAGCTTCAAAAGGTGTCAAAAATATGACGAGCATGAAACGGTCTGTAAAATAGGAGGAGCATGAAGCGGTGTTCAAAAACATGAAGAGCCTGAAAAGGTGTGAAAAATATGAAGAGCTTCAAAAGGTGTCAAAAATATGAGGAGCATGAAACGGTCTGAAAAATAGGAGGAGCATGAAGCGGTGTTCAAAAACATGAAGAGCCTGAAAAGGTGTGAAAAATATGAAAAGCCTCAAAACGTGTCAAAAATATGAGGAGCATGAAACGATCTGAAAAATAGCAGGAGCATGAAGCGGTGTTGAAAAACATGAAGAGTCTGAAACCGTGCGAAAATATGAAGAGCTTCAAAAATATGAAAAATATGAAGAGCCTGAAAAGGGGTCAAAAATATGAAGGGCTTCAAAAGGTGTCAAAATTATGAGGAGCATGAAGCGGTCTGAAAAATAGGAGGAACATGAAACGGTGATCAAAAACATGAAGAGCCTGAAAAGGTGTGAAAAATATGAAGAGCTTCAAAAGGTGTGAAATACATGAGGAGCATGAAACGGGCTGAAAAATAGGAGAAGCATGAAGTGGTGTGGAAAAACATGAAGAACCTGAAAAGGTGTGAAAAATATGAAAAGCTTCAAAAGGTGTCAAAAGTATGAGGAGCATGAAACGGTCTGAAAAATAGGAGGAGCATGAAGTAGTGTTGAAAAACATGAAGAGACTGAAGAGGTGTGAAAAATATGAAAAGCTTCAAAAGGTGTCAAAATGAGATGAGCATGAAACGGTCTGAAAAATAGGAGGAGAATGAACAGGTGTTTAAAATCATCAAGAGCCTGAAAAGGTGTGAAAAATATGAACAGCTTCAAAAGGTGTCAAAATTATGAGGAGCATGAAACCGTCTGAAAAATAGGAGAATTATGAAACGGTGTTCAAAAACATGAAGAGCCTGAATAGGTGTGAAAAATATGAAAAGCCTCAAAATTGTCAAAAATATGAGGAGCATGAAACGCTCTGAAAAAGAGGAGGAGCATGAAGCAGTGTTGAAAAACATGAAGAGCCTGAAAAGGTGTGAAAAATATGAAGAGTTTCAAAAGGTGTGAAATATATGAGGTGCAAGAAACTGTCTGAAAAATATTAGGAGCATGAAGCGGTGTTGAAAAACAAGAAGATCCTGAAAAGGTGTGAAAAATATGAAAAGCTTCAAAAGATGGGAAAATATGTAAAGCTTCAAAAGGTGTCAAAAATGAGATGAGCATGAAACGGTTTGAAAAATAGGAGGAGCATGAAGTGGTGTTGAAAAAAAAGAAGAGACTGAAAAGGTGTGAAAAATATGAGGATCATCAAAAGGTGTCAAAATATGAGGAGCAAGAAAAGGTCTGCAAAAGGAGGAGCATGAAGTGGTGTTGAAAAACTTGAAGAGCCTGAAAAGGTGTGAAAAATATGAAAAGCTTCAAAATCTGTCAAAAATATGAGGAGCATGAAACGGTCTGAAAAATAGGAGGAGCATGAAGCAGTGTTCAAAAATATGAAGAGCCTGAAAAGGTGTGAAAAATATGAAGAGCTTCAAAAGGTGTGAAAAATATGTGGAGCATAAATCGGTCTGAAAAATAGGAGGAGCATGAAGTGGTGTTGAAAAACATGAAAAGCCTGAAAAGGTGTGAATTATAGGAGGAGCTTTAAAAGGTGTCAAAAAAATGAAGAGAATGAAACGGTCTGTAAAATAGGCGGAGCATGAAGCGGTGTTGAAAAACATGAAGAGCCTGAAAAGGTGTGAAAAATATGAAGAGCTTCAAAAGGTGTGAAAAATATGAGGCGCATGAAACGGTCTGAAAAATAGGAGGAGCATGAAGCGATGTTGAAAAACATGAAGAGCCTGAAAAGGTGTGAAAAATATGAAGAGCTTCAAAACGTGTGAAAAATATGAAGAGCTTCAAAAGGTGTCAGAAATGAGATGAGCATGAAACGGTCTGAAAAATAGGAGGAGCATGAAGTGGTGTTGAAAAAAATGAAAGCCTGAAAAGGTGTGAATAATATGAAGAGCCTCAAAAGGTGTCAAAAATATGAGGAGTATGAAACGGTATGATAAATAGCAGGAGCATGAAGCGGTGTTGAAAAACATGAAGAGTCGGAAATCGTGTGAAAAATATGAAGAGCTTCAAAAATGTGACAAATATGAAGAGCTTCAAAAGGTGTGAAAAATATGAAGAGCTTCAAAAGGTGTCAAAAATGAGATGAGCATGAAACGGTCTGAAAAATAGGAGGAGC
Source organism: Dama dama (assembly GCF_033118175.1). Taxonomy (NCBI): domain Eukaryota; kingdom Metazoa; phylum Chordata; class Mammalia; order Artiodactyla; family Cervidae; genus Dama; species Dama dama. The sequence goes on from NW_026870910.1 coordinate 2,093,886, forward strand.
ATGAAGCGGTGTTGAAAATCATGAAGATAAAGAAAAGGTGTGAAAAATATGAAGAGCTTCAAAAGGTGTCAAAATGAGATGAGCATGAAACGTCTGAAAAATAGGAGGAGCATGAAGTGGTGTTGAAAAACATGAAAAGCCTGAAAATGTGTGAAAAATATGAAGAGCTTGAAAAGGTGTGACATATATGAGGTGCAAGAAACGGTCTGAAAAATAAGAGGAGCATTAAGCGTTGTTGAAAAACATGAAAAGCCTGAAAAGGTGTGAAAAATATGAAGAGCATCAAAAGGTGTCAAAAATATGAGGAGCATGAAACGTTCTGAAAAATAGGAGGTGCATGAAGCGGTGTTGAAAAACATGAAGAACCTGAAAAGGTGTGAAAAATATGAAGAGCTTAAAAAGGTGTCAAAAATATGAGGAGCATGAAACGGTCTGAAAAATAGGAGGATTATGAAACGGTGTTCAAAAACATGAAGAGCCTGAAAGGGTGTGAAAAATATGAAAGCCTCAAAACCTGTCAAAAATATGAGGAGCATGAAACCGTCTGAAAAATAGCTGGAGCATGAAGCGGTGTTGAAAAACATGAAGAGTCTGAAAACGCGTTAAAAAATGAAGAGCTTCAAAAATATGAAAAATATGAAGAGCTTAAAAATGTGTGAAAAATATGAAGAGCTTGAAAAGGTGTAAAATGTGAGATGAGCATGAAACGGTCTGAAATATACGAGGAGCATGAATCGGTGTTGAAAATCATGAAGAGCCTGAAAAGGCGGAAAAATATGAACGACTTCAAAAGATGTGAAATATATGAAGAGCTTCAAAAGGTGTCAAAAATATGAGGAGCATGAAACGGTCTGAAAAATAGGAGGAACATGAAGCGGTGTTCAAAAACATGAAAAGCATGAAAAGGTGTGAAAAATATGAAGAGCTTCAAAAGGTGTCAAAAATATGAGGAGCATGAAACGTTCTGAAAAATAGGAGGAGCAGGAAGAGTTGTTAAAAAACATGAAGAACCTGAAAAGGTGTGAAAAATATGAAGAGCTTCAAAAGGTGTCAAAAATATGAGAAGCATGAAACGGTTTGAAAAAGAGGAGGAGCATGAAGCGGTGTTGAAAAACATGAAGAGCCTGAAAAGGTGTGAAAAATATGAAGAGCTTCAAAAGGTGTCAAAAATATGAGAAGCATGAAACGGTTTGAAAAAGAGGAGGAGCATGAAGCGGTGTTGAAAAACATGAAGAGCCTGAAAAGGTGTGAAAAATATGAAGAGCATCAAAAGGTGTCAAAAATATGAGGAGCATGAAAGGGTCTGAAAAATAGGAGGAGCATGAAACGGTGATCAAAAACATGAAGAACCTGAAAAGGTGTGAAAAATATGAAGAGCTTCAAAAGGTGTCAAAAATATGAGGAGCATGAACGGGTCTGAAAAATAGGAGGAGCATGAAACGGTGATCAAAAAATGAAGAACCTGAAAAGGTGTGAAAAATATGAAGAGCTTCAAAATGTGTGAAATACATGAGGAGCATGAAACGGTCTGAAAAATAGGAGAAGCATGAAGTGGTGTGGAAAAACATGAAGAGCCTGAAAAGGTGTGAAAAATATGAAGAGCTTCAAAAGGTGTGAAATACATGAGGAGCATGAAACTTTCCAAAAAATAGGAGGAGCATGAATTGCTGTTCAAAAACATGAAGAGCCTGAAAAGGTGAGAAAAATATAAAGAGCTTCAAAAGGTGTGAAAAATATGAGGAGCATGAAAGGGTCGGAAAATAGGAGGAGCATGAAACGGTGATCAAAAACATGAAGAGCCTGAAAAGTTGTGAAAAATATGCAAAGCTTCAAAAGGTGTCAAAAATCAGAGGAGCATGAAACGGTCTAAAAAATAGGAGGAGCATGAAGAAGTGTTCAAAAACATGAAGAGCCTGAAAAGGTGTGAAAAATATGAAGAGCATGAAACGGTCTGAAAAATAGGAGAAACATGAAGTGATGTGGAAAAACATGAAGAGCCTGAAAAGGTGTGAAAAATATGAAGACCTTCAAAACGTGTGATATACATGAGGAGCATGAAACTCTCTGAAAAATAGGAGGAGCATGAAGTGCTGTTCAAAAACATGAAGAGCCTGAAAAGGTGAGAAAAATATGAAGAGCTTCAAAAGGTGTGAAAAATATGAGGAGCATGATACGGTAGAAAAAATAGGAGGAGCATGAAGCGGAGTTCAAAAACATGAAGAGCCTGAAAAGGTGTGAAAAATATGAAGAGCCTCAAAACGTGTCAAAAATATGAGGAGTATGAAACGGTATGATAAATAGCAGGAGCATGAAGTGGTGTGGAAAAACATGAAGAGCCTGAAAAGTTGTGAAATATATTCAAAGCTTCAAAAGGTGTCAAAAATATGAGGAGCAAGAAACGGTCTGAAAAATAGGAGGAGCATGAAGCGCTGTTGAAACTCATAAAGAGCCTGAAAAGTTGTGCAAAATATGAAGAGCTTCAAAAGATGTGAAAAACATGAAGAGCTTCAAAAGGTGTGAAAAATATGAAGAGCTTCAAAAGGTGTCAAAAAAGAGATGAGCATGAAAATGTCTGAAAAATAGGAGGAGCATGAAGCGGTGTTGAAAATCATGAAGAGCCTGAAAAAGTGTGAAAAATATGAAGAACTTCATAATTTTCAAAAATATGAAGAGCTTCAAAAGGTGTCAAAAATATGAGGAGCATGAAACGGTCTGCAAAAAAGGAGGAGCATGAAGTGGTGTTGAAAAACATGAAGAGCCTGAAAAGGTGTGAAAAATATGAAGAGCTTCAAAAGGTGTCAAAAATATGAAGAGCTTCAAAAGGTGTCAAAATGAGATGAACATGAAACGATCTGAAAAATAGGAGGAGCATGAAGTGGTGTTGAAAAAATGAAGAGCGTGGAAAGGTGTGAAATATCTGAAGAGCTTCAAAAGGTGTCAAAAATATGAGGAGAATGAAACGGTCTGCAAAATATGAGGAGCATGAAGCGGTGTTGAAAAACATGAAGAGTCTGAAAAGATGTGAAAAATATGAAGAGATTCAAAAGTTGTCAAAAATGAGATGAGCATGAACCCGTCTGAAAGATAGGAGGAGCATGAAGCAGTGTTGAAAGACATGAAGAGCCTGAAAAGATGTGAGAAATATGAAGAGCTTCAAAAGGTGTCAAAAATATGAGGAGCATGAAACGGTCTGCAAAAAAGTAGGAGCATGAAGTGATGTTGAAAAACTTGAAGAGCAGAAAAGGTGTGAAAAATATGAAGAGGTTCAAAGGTGTGAAATACATGAGGATCATGAAACGGTTTGAAAAATTGGAGGAGCATGAAACAGAGTTCGAAAACATGAAGAGCCTGAAAAGGTTTGAAAAATATGAAGAGCTTCAAAAGGTGTCAAAAATATGAGGAGCATGAAACGGTCGGAAAAATAGGAGGAGCATGAGGCGGTGTTGAAAAACATGAAGAGCCTGAAAACGTGTGAAAAATATGAAGAGCTTCAAAGGTGTGATAAATATGAAGAGCTTCAAAAGGTGGCAAAAATGAGTTGAACGTGAAAAGGTCTGAAAAATAGGCGGTGAATGAAGTGGTGTTGAAAAAAAAGAAGAGACTGAAAAGGTGTGAAATATATGAAGAGCTTCAAAAATGTGAAAAATATGAAGAGGTTCAAAAGGTCTGAAATTCATGAGGTGTATGAAACGGTCTGAAAAATAGGAGCATGAAGTGATGTTGAAAAACATGAAGAGCCTGAAAAGGTGGGAAAAATACGAAGAGCTTCAAAAGGTATCAAAAATATAAGGAGCATGAAACGGTCTGAAATATATATTAGGAGCATGAAACGGTCTTCAAAAACATGAAGGCCTGAAAAGGTGTGAAAAATACGAGGAGCTTTGAAAGATGTGAAAAATATGAAGAGCTTCAAAAGGTGTCAAAAATGAGATGAGCGTGAAACGGTCTGAAAAATAGGAGGAGCATGAAGTTGTGTTGAAAAACATGAAGAGCCTGAAAAGGTGTGATATATATGAGGAGCTTGAAAAGGTGTCAAAAATATGAGGAGCATGAAACGATCTGAAAAATAGGAGGTGCATGAAGTGGTGTTGAAAAACATGAAGAGTCTGAAAAGGTGTGAAAAATATGCAAAGCTTCAAAAGGTGTCAAATATATGAGGAGCATGAAACGGTCTGAAAAATAGGAGGAGCATGAAGTGTTGTTTAAAAGCATGAAGAGCCTGAAAAGGTGTGAAATATATGAAGAGCTTCAAAAGGTGTGAAAAAAAGAGAAGAGCTTCAAAAGGTGTCAAAAATATTGGAGCATGAAACGGTCTGAAAAATAGGAGGAGCATGAAACGGTGTTCAAATACATGAAGAGCATAAAAAGGTGTGAAAAATATGAACAGCTTCAAAAGGTGTGAAAATATGAAGACCTGCAAAAGGTGTAAAAATCGATGAGCATCAAATGATCTGAAAATTAGGAGCAGCACGAAGCTGTGTTGAAAAACATGAAGAACCTGAAAACGTGTAAAATATATGAAGAGCTTCAAAAGATATGAGAAATGTGAACAGCTTCAAAATGTGTCAAAAATGAGATGAGCATGAAGCGGTCTGAAAAAAGGAGGAGAATGAAGTTGTGTTGAAAAACATGAAGAGCCTGAAAAGGTGTGAAATATATGAAGAGTTTCAAAATATGTCAAAAATATGAGGAGGATGAAACGGTCTGAAAAATAGGAGGAGCATCAAACTGTGCTGAAAAACATGAAGAGCCTGAAAAGGTGTGAAAAATATGATGAGCTTCAAAACGTGTCAAAAATATGAGGAGCATGAAACGGTCTGAAAAATAGGAGGAGCATGAAACTGTGCTGAAAATCATGAAGAGCATGAAAACATGTGAAAAATATGAAGAGCTTCAAAAGGGAAGAATGATATTAAGAGCTTGAATAGGAATCAAAAAGAGATGAGCATGAAACGTTCTGAAAAATAGGAGGAGCATGAAGTGGTGGTCAAAAAAATGAAGACGCTGAAAAGGTTTGAAATATATGAAGAGCTACAAAAGGTGTCAAAAATATGAGGAGCATGAAACGGTCTGAAAAATAGGAGGAGCATGACGTGGTGGTGAAAAACATGAAGAGCCTGAAAAGGTGTGAAATATATGAAGAGTTTCAAAAGGTTTCAAAAATATGAGGAGCATGAAACGGTCTGAAAAATAGGAGGAGCATGAAACGTTGTTCAAAAACATGAAAAGCCTGAAAAGGTGTGAAAATTAGTAAGAGCTTCAAAAGGTGTAAAAAATATGAGGATCATGAAAAGGTCTGAAAAACAGGAGGAGCATGAAGTGGTGTTGAAAAACATGAAGAGCCTGAAAAGTTGTGAAAAATATGAAGAGCTTCAAAAGGTGTCAAAAATATGAGGAGAATGAACCGGTCTGAAAAATAGGAGGAGCATGAAGTGGTGTTGAAAAACATGAAGTGCCTGAAAAGTTGTGAAATATATGAAGAGCTTCAAAAGTGTGAAAAAAATGAGGAGCTTCAAAAGGTGTCAAAAATATGAGGAGCCTGAAACGGTCTGAAAAATAGGAGGAGCATGATACGGTGTTCAAAAACATGAAGAGCCTGAAAAGGTGTGAAAAATATGAAGAGCTTGAAAAGATGTGAAATACATGTGGAGCATGAAACGGTCTGAAAAATACAAGAAGCATGAATCGGTGTTCAAAAAAATGAAGAGCCTGAAAAGGTGTGAAAAACATGAAGAGCTTCAAAAGGTGTGAAAAATATGAAGAGCTTCCAAAGGTGTCAAAAATGAGATGAGCATGAAACGGTCTGAAAAATAGGAGGAGCATGAAGTGGTCGTGAAAATCATGAAGTGCCTGAAAAGGTGTGAAATATATGAAGAGCTTCAAAAGTTGTGAAAACATGAGGACGTTCAAATGGTGTCAAAAATATGAGGAGCATGAAACGGTCTGAAAAATAGGAGGAGCATGAAACGGTGTTCAAAAACATGAAGAGCCTGAAAAGGTGTGAAAAATATGAAGAGCTTGAAAAGGTGTGAAATACATGAGGAACCTGAAGCGGTCTGAAAAATAGGAGGAGCATAAAACGGTGTTGAAAAACATGAAGAGCCTGAAAAGGTGTGAAAAATAGGAAGAGCTTCACAAGGTGTCAAATATATGAGGAGCATGAAACGGTCTGAAAAATAGGAGAAGCTTGAAGCAGTCGTCAAAAACATGAAGAACCTGAAAAGTTTTGAAAAATATGAAGAGTTTCAAAAGGTGTGAAAAATGTGAGGAACATGAAACGGTCTGAAAAATAGGAGGAGCATGAAACGGTCTGAAAAATAGGGGCAGCATGAAACAATGTTGAAAGACATGAAGAGCTTCAAAAGTGTCAAAAATATGAGGAGCATGAAACGGTCTGAAAAATAAGAGGATCATGAAACGGTCTGAAAAATTGGAGCAGCATGAAACGGTGTTGAAAGACATGAAGAGCTTCAAAAGTGTCAAAAATATGAGGAGAATGAAACGGTTTGAAAAATAAGAGTAGCATGAAACGGTCTGAAAAATAGAGGCAGCATGGAATGGTGTGGAAAAACATGAGGATCTTCAAAAGTTGTGAAAAAACGAGGAGGTTCAAAAGGTGTCAAAAATATGAGGAGCATGAAACGGTCTGAAAAATACGAGGGGCTTGAAAAGGTGTTCCAAAACATGAAGAGCCTGAAAAGATGTGAAAAATATGAACAGCTTCAAAAGCTGTGAAAAATATGAGGAGCATGAAACAGTTTGAAAAATAGGAGA